>NC_050451.1:109916543-110216543 GCF_903995425.1 Onychomys torridus | reverse complement strand
GATAACCACTCTACCACTGAACACACAGGACAGCGAACATCTTTTAGGTATCCTTTGCACACACCGAAGCTTCTAATGATTTCTAGATTTGACACTAGAATAATATGAAGGAAAAAATACCCCCGTGGAAACCTGACAGACTGATTTAGCCCAGACTAGTCATGCAGCTGTAAAGAGCCCTGTCTCTAGTTATGAAACGTGTATTGCACACAGTATGGAGCATGTAGGCATCTCAGTTGTAACAGCTGTTAGCTAAAAAATCCAGATCTTTGTCGTGAATGAAAAAGGAACTCCCTGCTATCCATGCAATTGGAGGTATCTCTCAATAAATCAGAAAATCATTCATGGTGAAGAACATGAAACAATGGATTGAAATTGCAACCCAACTCAACATGACCTTTGAAAAAGCAGGTGTCTAGGAGTAGTACTCAGCATTTTGTTTTGTTGTTGTTTTTGTTTCTTTTCTTTTCTTTTTTGGTTTTTTGAGACAGGGTTTCATTGTGTTTATAGCCTTAGTTATCCTGGAACTAGCTCTGTAGACCAGGGACCTCACAGACATCCACCACCTCTGCTTCTCAAGTGCTGGTATTAAAGGCATGTGAAACCACCTCCAGGCAACACCTAGCATTTGTAAGGCTTATGGATCCCTACCTGCACTGATTCCTTCCTTTCTTCCTTTCTTTCTTCCTTCCTTCCTTCCTTCCTTCCTTCCTTCCTTCCTTCCTCTCTCTCTCTCTCTCTCTCTCTCTCTCTCTCTCTCTCTCTCTCTCTCTTTTAAGTAAGTCCTCACTAAGTTCCCCATGCTGTTCTTGAACTCATGATTCTCTTGCCTCAGCCTCCTGAGTGCTGGGATTACAGGTGTGGACCACCATGCCCAGTTCCCAGTGATTCTTAAAACACGACTATGAAAAGAGGTTGTGGAAATCTTACAAGCAGGTAGAGATAATGATATAGAAGCGGGGGAGGGAGGGAAGCCATGCAAGCTGCTGCACACTCTTCACAGTGTCTCAGCACCCATGCTCCTTTCATCAGTTTTGCTCACGGTTTCGGAGGTTTCAGCCCAGAGATGCTTGGCCCCATTGCTTCTGAGCTCATGCATTGTGGGACAGAACACCACTGGAAGGAGCCTGTAGTGGAACAAGGAGGCTCATCTCATAGTGGACAGAGAGCAGGAGTATGGAAGAGGCTAGCAACAAGCTATCCCCTTCACTTCTTTCATGTATTTAGAAAGTGTGCGAGTGTGTGCATGTGTGCATGCATGTGTGCGTGCATGCATGCGTGTGTAGAAGCTAGAAGACAACCTGCCAGGAGCCAGTGCTTTCCTTTTACTCTGTGGGCTCCAGGGATCAAATTTAAGACATTAGGCTTAGGGGCAAGTTTTTATCTTCCTGGTCCCTCTTCACTGCCTTCAGCCAGGCCCAATTCCTTATTTCCATGAACTTGCAACATCAACAAGTGATGAACTACAAATGGGTTGACCCATTGATGAAGTCAGAGCCCTCATGATCCAAACACTTCCTAAGTCCTATCAGTATACCACCAAGCCTCTGAGAGGCAAGGTTTCAGATTCAAACTACAACAAAGGTCACTCCCAATTCATAGCTCAGGCCCTCATGTCTGGATGTGGCTTAGGGGCAGAGCACATGGCCTAGCAGTTAGGACACCTCCTGACTATCCCCTCTTAGACCATCTCGTTCTACCCTAAAGCCTTGGTTCTTCTGAACCTGACTTCTGACCTCTTCATCTGTATTAATGTCTTATTCAACTTACCATAGCTTTTGAGTTCCTTTTCCTTAACCAATGCCGTGACCTGGAGTGGCTCCAGCGCTGTGGACCTGGCCAGGTCACCACCAAGTACACTGTGGATCCAGGATAGGGTCCCTGCCCTGGACTCATCCTCACAGAGGAAGTTTAGACACAAGGAACAGACAGCCTGTATCTAGCTACTCTTTCTCTTGACAGGTCCTGTTCCTAAGTTTAAGCAGTGAAGAAGATATCAATGGTGAAGGTTTATTTTTGCTCCTATTTTCTTTAATGAACAGTAATGGGTACAAGTTTATTTCCTGTATGACTACAGAATCCTTCTGCTTACATCTATAAACCAACAGCCACAACTTCATATCTATAGCAGCTCCTTTTGTTTCAAAACAGACCATTTACCCATGGGAATATTACAAAGATTTTAGTTTTTAAAGAAAATTAAATAAGTAGAATGAATAGACCAATAAAAAATAAATTTAAGAGAGAATATTATAACTATAGAATATATAATGTAGTAAAAGTAAGCCGGGCGGTAGTGGTGCACACCTTTAATCCCAGCACTTGGGAGGCAGAGACAGGCGGATCTTTGTGAGTTTGAGGCCAGCCTGGTCTACAGAGCGAGATCCAGGAAAGGCACAAAGCTACACAGAGAAACCCTGTCTCGAAAAACCAAAAACCAAAAACCAAAAAAAGTAGTAACTTTTAAAATATTATGTGTTATATGACTTCATCAAGATTTTGTGTGTGTGTGTGTGTGTGTGTGTGTGTGTGTGTGTGTGTGTGTGTACTAGAGGAGGTTGATGTCAGGTGTCTTTCTCAATCACTTTCAACGCTCCCCCACAAAAAAAAAAAAAACCAAACAACAACAACAACAACAACAAACAAACAAATCAGGGTCTTACTAAGTAGCCCTGGCTGTCCTAGATCTCACTATTTAGACCAGGCTGGCTTTGAACTCACACAGATCCTCCTGCCTCAGCCTTCCAAGTGCTTGGATTAAAGGTGTACACCACCACACTCAGCTTCAACCTTACTTATTGAGGCAGGGTCTCTCACTGAAGCTGGCCAGCTATCCCTGGATTCTTCTGTCTCTACCACCCGGTGCTAGGTTACAGGTGTACAAGCCTGTGCTGCTGTACATGGGTGCTGCTGATCCAACTCAGAGCCACAAGCTTACACAGCATTCTACTGACTGAGCCACCCCTAAGCCCCATCAAGATCATATTTAATGTGGAAACCATTAGTTGCTTCCCATAAATTGTCCTATTTTACTTTGTAAATTGAAGCCAGCATATATATAAAATCCTATCTTTCTAATTACCATCAAACCCTAAGCTGCAGGTGGCAGGCAACCTTTCCATTCTTCCTTAGGTGTACGGATAGGCTCAGTGTTCTGAGGCAGGACCACCATGCAGTCTCTTCCACAACCTGCATGTTGTTGTAACGCAGGCTGTTCCATGCTTAATACCAACATACTAAGTAAGGGCTCAGTGTTCTGCTCAGACAGTACAAAGCCTATCTGCAAAACAGGGTCTCACTATTGAACCCGTGGCTAGCTTGGAACTCACTAAGTAGGCCAGGCTGGCCTTGAACCAGTGTTATTCCTTGTGTTCCTGCCTTCTGAGTGTTGGGATTACAGCTATGTGCCATCATACAATGATTCTGGACCTTGAGTCTTCAAGAGCCCTAAAACTTCCCAAAATACAGCTCCCAACACAGCTAGCTTCTCTGTTCCCTCCTGATGGTCTTCATGAAGGCTATCTCATTTTAGGAAGAAATTCCATCCTAAAGCAGCATTCCAACCTGAGTTCAGTGGGTAGAAACTCAGGTGGGGCCTAGGACATTTGGACCCTAGGCCTACCTATCAGCATCCCTCTAGGAGATTCCTGGGTAGAAGCAGCAGTCACATGACCCACAGAAATGGTACCTCAGCACACCCAAACACTGTCAGAAGCATCTTTAAAGGCAGCATGGCCTCCTTAGTCCTGTGACTGTATGGCCATCACTAGTAGCATTTTAGTGGTAATGGAAATGTTCACATTAACACTGTAAATTCTGTACTGTATTTCACATCTGCCATATCAGATGCAAATGCATGGGGTAAAAATCACAACTGCATAACGAAAAACCATTGTTTTCCCTTTTCTAATCCCACCAGGGACAGAGCAACTGCAAGCAGCTCTGCAGACAAATGTGAGGTTAGGGACTTTGGAAGGAAACACTGGCCAGCACCTCATGGCCCAAATCACTGTCTCAAAATCATAATTTAAGGAAAAGAGAGGATAGGAGCCCTTGGGAGAAAGCCCTATGAGATTGGTGAGCATTCTAGTGTTAAGCCAATTGTTTCTAGAGCCATCTCAGAAGCCCATCCATCTGGGGGTCTGCTCCAGGTGGCACTCCCACTGGGTCATCCCTCTGCCATGAGGGCCGTCCCATCAAGGCCACAGCCAGCACCAGACCCCTTGAAGAACATGGAGGGTGGTTGGCAACAGTAGTGGGTTTTCTGGACGAGTCAGTGTTCATTTCCACTCCCCCGAGGCCTTTCCCAAATGTCCTTCCCCTGTCCCTCAGCCCCACTGCTACTACTCCCCGGGTGGGCTTCTCAACCTGCTGTCTGTGAATGTCCCAAAGCCCAAAAACTCCCAGGGCCTTGGTGCAGGACTCTTCCACCAGGTAGGCCAGCCCTGTGCCATTGTACCACTTCAGCTGGCAAGAGAAAGTCCTCAGGCAGGCCCTCCCCGGACAGATCTTGGAAATGATTAATCTCTCAGATTAAACTGAATGAGCTCAATATAAAAATGTTTTTAAAAAACAGTAGGGTCGTTAAAGAGTGACAGATTTAAGCGCCATCTGGGCTCACTGGTCAGGGTGGCGCGAATTCCATCAAAGGCTGAACGGCACACGATCTGAGAATCCCATCTGTTTTATCTACGACAGTTTGGCCATTTTGATGTTAGAGTTGTTTAAAGAAAACATTATTCTATGGACATAGAACAATGCCTCCTCTAAACTCCCTGAATGAAAATGAACGCTGGATTATCACAATACCTGACAGAAACAAAGCTCGGCTGAACTCTAACGGTGGCCCAGAGCAATACCAAACAGGTTTCTTTCCACAAAATGGTTATTTCCACCGGTTTATTTTTGTAGACCTTTGGGACCATATATGGAGATGTTTCTTAGGGTTATCTTGTAAAAGTTCACTTAGTTTTTTTGTTCCCACTGAAAACCATATTGATAAGATACGGCTTGTAAAACAGGGTTTTTCTTCTCTCTCTGCTAATCCTTTTCCTCTGCGCCCGTCATCAAAAATATTTCTATGAAAATGTGATTGTAAAACATGCTCGTGGAACACTAGGCAGGTTAGGTATTCCTGAGACACGGAGTTTCTCTCCTCTGCTCTCTCTTTGAATGGAGCGCTGTCCCCAGCCTTTCCTTTTTCTGCACTTTGCCACTTTGGAGCACTTCCCTGCCTTCCTAAAACGACGTATAGAAACATCATTTAGCTGTTTCTGAAACGGAGGGAAAAAAAAACAACAACTAAATACACCATGGCCACCCTCTACAGTATGTTTGGGAGTCTTTTTTTTTTTTTTTTTTTGAGCTGAGGATCGAACCCAGGGCCTTGTGCTTGCTAGGCAAGCACTCTACCACTGAGCTAAATCCCCACCCCCCCCCACCCTTTTTTTTTTACAGATGGAGGAAAACTGTTTTTAAAAGAAATACAGGAGGGTGAAAAGGGTAATAGAACAGGATGTGTGTAACCAATGCATATTGTGTGCACATATGAAAATGTCACAATGAGGTTCATCTATCTGTAGCATTAATAGATACTTTAAAAAACAATAAATATATTTTTGTGCCTTTTAAAACATTTTAAAAGAATCTTATTTTAGCCAGACTATCCTTTAACTGGAAAATGTCATTCATATATGATATGATGATTATAATTTTTGCCCATAAAACACAGAGGGAGTAATTTTGGTGTTTTACTGTTATGCTACAGTTATGTGACACGTTACAGCATTTTACAAACACATGGATGCTAAGCTAGCATAAAACTAAGACTCATGCAATTGGGAATCAAAAGAGAGATTGCCCATTATCACCTTATTGCATTACTAATTTTTGTCATCTTTTAGAGATACCATAAAGAGCCCAGACTTCCTCAGTCTTGCAGTCACAAATTTAGCCATTTTACAGATCAGATGAATTTGCTAACATATAAGTCACAGGCAATTTTTAAAAAGCTGGCACAATATACCACATGAGGAACATATATATGCATTTATCATTTCTTTACCTTTAAAACCAAGCCAATAAATCCTACTGGAAAACCCCTTCTAAGATTATGTCTAGGCACACTAAAATGAAGTACTTGGCTGTCTTTAATAACTACAGCTATTACTTACCATTCCCATAGGGTTAGTACTGAAAAACAAGGTAACACTAGGCACGTGTCACCCCCTTTAATCCCAACAGAGGCAGACACAGGTGGATTTCTGAGCTCAAGTTCAGCCTGGTCTACATAAGGTCCAGAATAGCCAGGCTACACAGAGACCCTGTCTCAATGCCCCTTACTCCCCACCTCCAAAAAAAAATTATTTCTCCAAATCTCTCTTATTTGATTAAACAGACACAATTTTACACATTATTTTTTTAATGGCATTTCACAGATGGATTTGAAGTACCGACCTCAGGGCATCACATGACCTCAGAGAAAAATCATCTATGCAGTGGACAGATTTTCAAATGCAAAAGCAAACATTAAAATTGCTCAGAAACTTTATTTTCCCAGAAAGCTATTCTGGGCAGTCCAGAGTTCTAGAAAGGTATGAGAACTCTTGTCTAGGCGGCACCTAGCTCACATATAGGTCATTGATTTATCTAAGTGCTGGTGGCCAAGAGTTACAATCTATTTAGGTCACTTAACTAAAGCAAATGTTGAGACCATTAACTTTTTCTTTCCTCTTTAAATTTGGAAAATAAGTCAGAAAGGACTTTAGAAGGACCAGAGCTATTCAAGACATCCCTGAAGAGTGAACTTACACTGCTTATTAAAGTTTCTTCACATTTGTGGGTTTGCCTCCCTATGTCACCTGCAATAAAAGGGGCTCCTCCTTCTTGCTCCAGGCTTCTTTCCCCCTTTCCACCTATTCAGGCCTTCAATGCTCGGCAGCTTGGCTTTAGTGAAGATAGAGCTGGTTAGGTTGTCTCTGAGAGGTGCCAGCTGGCTTCCACACAAAGGAGACAAGCTTTCTCTGTCTGTTGCTAATCCTTTTGGCTTTCTTAGTGCCCCTAAGTCACACAGACACACACCAGGCACTTCCATCAGGTGGACACAGTATTGATGCTGGCAGCATGGTGCCCACATCCCTAGGCATATTCCCAACTGCACAGCCTCTTTCAGTGGGCACCCGAGAAACGAGGTCAGTTACGCTGGACATGCGCTGGTTCTGTGGCCCAGCAGTGGAATGTGGGGACACACTCGGCCGCGGGATGGAGTGTGGGCAGCCATGTAGGCTGCAGAAAGGAGTGACAAGCAGTAACGATCCAGGGAAAGCTACCACAGAGTCATTCTTCCTTGCTCAGGTAAAATGCCCTAATCACGTAGCACTTGCTCAAGGATGCCAACTGGAAAATGGTATGATTTATACCCATGCGTGTGGTTGGTATCAAATGACGACTGTTTGCCCCCGTTTCATACACTGCTCAATCAATGGTGCACATTTTCAGGGCTTACAGAGTAAAGAAAATATTCCCCTTGGAATATTTGCCTAAGCAACTCTATGTGAGCTAAGAGAAGGAGGGAGCTCGCATGTTCCTTGACAAATAATTTGCATTTCAGTGTACTTGAGTAGTTTCATGGAACCTAGCTCTAAAGAAAATGCTTGGTGTCCTGTGTGCTGCCCAACATTTCTTTTTCTTTGTACCTACAGGGTACCACCTTAGGTCTCAGTATAAGTCACTGAACAGCAGCCTGTTGAAAAGTAAAAATCAGCAACAATGCACACTACAAGAAAGCACAAGGCAAATGAAGGAACAAAGAAACATCCCCTGCAACCTGAAAACAAACAAACAAACAAACAGCAACAACAAAAACCAACAGTGTTTTCTTAACCCTTATCCAAACTCCTGTAACACTCAGGGTACGGGGCAAAGAGTTTATAAATGTGCTGTACTGTATTATTATTATTATTAAATCAGATGGCGGCATTAACCATTCATCAGGCTGTCCAGTAAATCTGTATTTTGAAATAAGATGGCTTCTCAAACTGGTCACTAGCAATATTGATGCAAAAAGTTGGCCTTTTCTTTAAAAACCTGTTTGTCTTATTATGACTATTGTCTGGAAAAGACAATGTTTTAATGAACTGGACACACACCTCTATTTCTGTAAAACACAAAAGAAACAAAGTAGAAAGGACACACAGTAATCCAGTTCTGTGACCCCAGTAATTCCCAAGACACTGGAAGAAAGCTGGAAGCTATTTTGGCTCAAGAGAATGGATAAAATTGTACTCCTTTAAAAAAAAAAAAAATTAAGTATTTTAAACTATTGAGAGCCCACATGACTTCTAAAAAACCTGAATGCTCACATTTAGCCAATCTATCTGTGTTGGAACAGGAATTCCATAACCCAGAACCTTGCAAACTTCTGGGGCTTTTAGGAAACACAACGCAACCAGAACAAAGTGCCTTATGAGAACAAAACCCACAAGGAGAGGTCAGGGAGCCACGCAGACCAGCAGAGCCCTTCTTCCCAATTTGGGGTCATTCTCCCCCCAGCACTGATTGGTCTTCCCCATAAATTCCACCCTAGCTCCTCCCTTCAGCTGCCTCGGAAACACTTGAACGGCCTCCTTGCTCCACAAAAGTTTAGTTTGCTGATTGGGTCTGAAACAAAGGGAAGACAGCGGGGGCGCCGTTTATAAGGGGCGGGGGAGGCTGCCCGGCTATTGTGCTCCGCGGCACCCACAAGCTGTCAATTCTATTTTAACATCGTTAATAAGACTGTTAACACATCAGACTTTGTTTTAGAGACCTTGAAAACACCAACACACTATTAAACGGCCCACCTGAAATAAAATAGTATCCACTTTGGAAGACTCGAAATCATATTGAGAAAGAAAGAAAAAAGTCCTTAAAATGAAAAGGCCAAAGGAAGAAAAAAGGAAGAATCGCGGCTAAAAATGTGTACAAAGTCCTCGAGTCCTGGAACTCTTTTATTTGATTATTTTGATCATGTTGTCTTTGGGGTTTCAGGTGTTCAGAATCAAGAAGTTATATCAAAATGATAGGACTCTGAGGAGCATATGCCAAACAGGATGACAGGTTTGATAGAATATTTAAAATGAATATTTGGCCTGACAGATTAAGGACAGTTAATTCTGCTGGGAAACAAAATTTAAAAAAAAAAAATCTTTTGATTTCAGAATTAAAGAATTAGGAAGCAATCCAATATAGGAGAGACATTCCTACTCCAAGGCTTACTCCTTTTTAATAAAACTTTTTTTCTTTGCTCAACATTAGAAAATGAGACTGTCCAACAAAATCAAATGTTTGTGCCTAAAATTAATAGACTCAGCTTGATACTCAACATTTAACAATAAATATCATTAAAGGAGAAGCTGCTTCATTTGAATGTTGTTGTGGAAACGAATGTTTTGTTAAGCTTTTTTTCTATTCAAACATTAAACTTCTTACAGGATGGTCTAATAAATTTATAATTGATAGTAAACTATCCACTCATTCATTGTAAAAGAAAACAAAACAAAAACAAAAACAAAAACAAAACTATCTTAAAAACCCACAATGCATTGCAAGAAATTTGTAACAATGTAAGTATCTGAAATCTAAAGACTGAATAGAAGCTTTCAGGATTGCGCTCAAGCAATTTATTTTCCAACCAGCTTTAACACAGCAGAATATACAGTTACATGTATGTGTAAATTTTATAGCCCATGATTTAAAGCAATGATCATTTAATACTCTTGCCAGCAGAGGAAAATTAAAAACATCATTTTTTAAAAAAGGAAATTCAAAGTCAAATCACAGAGAAGAGTTGTATAGCCTTTAGAAAGGGGGTTAAAAAGAGAAAAATTCTAGGAATATTTAAATATTTGAACTATTGAGTGCAGCTGTTGGTAGGCGGCCAGCAGTGTGTTAGGCCTGAGTGGAAAGAGGAGAGAGTGTTCACAAAGACGTTAATGAGAGAACACAGGGGTATAAACCCAACGGTGAATTCCTGCATCACACACCATTCAGCGATTGTCGGAGGACCAATGAGCAGGAGCTGGTACAAGGCCAGGGGACTCAGGTGACATCGTGAAAGCATTAATCACCACACATTTTTAGAAGTGGAAACTGAGGCAGTTACCCTGAAGGAGGACCAGGGCGAAATAATATTTAGCTATCTCTAGCTCCCTGCCTTTCCCAAACACAATACTGGCTTTGCTTCTCGGACTCCCTACAATCTTTCATGCTTTAGATACACACATTTCAATCCGAGTATTTCAGTTGCTATAACAACTCCATAAAATTGTTCTCAGATGTCCTTTTTAATCACATCAGTTTTTAAAAGCTGGAAGCTTCAGTGGAGTGCCTCAATTTACTCCACTCCAACCTGCCTCACGAGGAGCCTGGGATTGGCTTCTCTCTCTTGAACACCTGTAATGTTACCTTCTCCTCCCTCTCCACAGGCCAAAGAGACTCCTTTAAAAATGTGTTTGCACACGGCCTTATTATCAAGGTTTTAAACCCAGGTGACAGAGTGGCCGGAACAGGTTCCGGGGACTCACCGGGAGAGACACTGCTGCCATGCTGGCTTGTGCAGTAGTCCTTGCCCAGACAGCTGTATTTCTCAGTATCAATTATTTATGCCACCAAACAGGTTTTGGACAGAATGCTGGCAGTTTTAATTGGCTCCTAGTGACTACACAGGCACAGGGCCTCCAAAATATTAGTTACCTTTAGACAGGAAAATAAAACCAGCCTAATGTGTAACTGATTCAACCTCGTGCATGAATTTTAAAATTATTCTGAGATGTTTTGGGCAAGGCCAGTAAAGAAGAAAGCACAGTAGCTCTGGCATCCGAAAAGAAATTACTTTTGCCAACATCGACAACCAGAACAATAGAAAAAAGAACACCAACAACAAGCAGGGTGTGTGTGTGAGAAATTCAGGTTAGGCTCTTTGCATATGTAGTGAAAGCTAAGGCCCTTCCCTCCCAGTGAGCAGGAAATACACAGATAAGGAGACAGAAGGCCTTGCTGGGGCTGTTCCGATCACAGTCCGAGGTTAAACGCAGCAGATGGGAGCCTGTGAGAGTCCACTTCATGGAACTTCAGATACTCCAGTGTAACATCAAATAGGCCAGGAAGTTAGGGTGTCCGGGGTTACTTCAATCTTCTAGTGGCACTACCAGCTTAACACACTAACACACATATATATAATATATGTATATTTAATATACACACATATATGTATATGTAGTGCAATGAAAGGAGGGGAAAGTCTAATATAATCCCCATCTGCCAAAATTAAAACGCAAGGTAAACAGCAAGCAACTACATAAATACTGGTTATATTTAAGGAAGGGCCCCAAACAGACTTGATATAAAAAGTTAGAACTTTTACTTCAAAAAACACTAGCGACTTTTTTTTTTTTTTTTTTTTTTTTTTTTTTTTTGGTGTGGCCACTGAGGGGCATTTCTTTTAATTACGTCAAAAGCAAAGAGAAGGGGGTAGGTTCTTCACCTTTGAATACTCAATGAGGGAACGGCGGCATCAAAGACTTCCCTTCATCTGTTTTGCCTGAAAAATTAATAGGCTTTACCAAGTCCTCGAATTGCAAAAAGCTGGGATTGCAGAAATCTCAAAGTGCAAAAAAAGAAGCCGGGTGACACCCACAGTCCCAGGGGCAAAATGCAGCCCGGAGGAGGGAGCCTGCAGTGGAGGTCGGTCGTTTCATTTGGGAAGGGAGTTGTTGTTGTTGTTGTTGTTGGTTTCCTTTCCGCAACAAGGCATCACAGACCTTCTACTGAAACTCTTCAAGGGCTAACCAACCGAGTGCTCCTCCTACCTCCCCCTCTGCCTCTTCTCTCTGCTGTCCGTCTGAAGCAGATGCTGGGGCACAGTAGGAAGGCCTGGCCGCCCAACTCCGCAGGGTCAAAAGGAACAGTTGAAAGGCCAGAGGATGAGCCTGTGGAAGGAGGTCTAGAGAAGGCGTCAAGTCAGCATTCCTGAGGCCTAGGCCTCCGCCCCGTCTTTCTTTTCTCTCCTGCAAAGGGGAGGTGGGCCCAGGACTTCAAAGGGGGAAAGTTTTGGGGTGCCTGGAAGCTCTTCTCTAGTTCACACTCCTTCTGGCAGCAGGGTGGCCCCTGAAGGTGATATTTGTGTCTCTCTCTTAAAGAAAGCCCACAGTAGTTTCCTTTCTGGAATAACGGCTGGGTGTTGGAAAAGAGTAGGGGGGTGGGACAGTCACTGTCCAGGCTTCTGCCTCTTGATTCAAACCCTCATCCCAAGGTGTCTTGGTCCACACTGGTCCAAGAGGGCTGGCAGGGCCCAGAGATGACCTAGTATTACCTAAGGACATAAGCTAGAAGACCCCCCCCCCCACTCAAGAGCAAGAAAAGGTAAAGAGAAAAGTCATAGGAACAACGTGGCGATGAACGGAGACCCTTCTAAACACATTCACTTGGCTGAGGGGCTGGGGAGTGGGCTGGAGAGATGTGTTAAAACCACTATTTACAGATGAATAGAAGCGGAGCTGCTCAATTCTCTCTGTGACAAATCTTAATTGCTCAAAACAAAGCAAGTTTTCAAGGGCCTGGCACTCCAAAGGCCCATCTTTGCCTGCAATTCACAGAACAAAGCTCCACATCCAGTATTTCCATTAAAAAAAAAAAAAAAGTAAAATAAAGCAAATCACGATGAGTTTACCTTAATATGTTTCTAAAGGTTTAATTTCTTCCCAGCTCCCAGCTAGGTTAAACTTATGTAATGTCATTACCACAGTCCACTTATTTTAGTCTTTTTAGAGAGAAGGGATGAGAGAGACCTATGTCTTATTTCTTAAAAGGTGGATCAAAATCTGAATTTCAAAGAATAACATTACTAAGCAATTACATGGGAAATCTAGAAGGCCTTCTGAGAGAGCTGTCAAAAAACAATATTTGTCTAGAGCACTAACGGCTCTGACACAGCAGAACCATTGTATTTTCCACAACTTTTGTTTTGCTCTGTACAGCTGTGTTTTCACAGATGTCAAGCCATGTGTCTCCACCAAAAGGTTCAGCCCTCCCTTCAGAAGCGAATGCTGATCAAAGGTTCAAACGCAGAAATACAAGCTCCCTTTCCCCTCTGGAACATGTTTTTATTTTTCCGCAGTGGCTGCAAACCAGAATTCCCATCTGCTGTCCTGCAGCACCCAGGTTAACCTTAGCAGTGGGGCTCAGAGCACTGTTATCTCAGCTAAGAAGGGCATAGATGAAGCACGCCTTCGTTCGCCAGGAGCCCCCCCCCCCCAAGATGTCCACTCAGCTCAAAGAGAATTAAGCCAGGCAGGAGCCGAATCCATTTTAGGTGATGTTAGAAATTAATTTTTCCTTGCCTCTAACATCAGAACAGATTTGTAAGGTCAGGATGGGTTCTACTCTGATTGCATACCAACTTGTAAAAAGAAAAAGCATGTGAGGTCTCCTTTCTCCCCTCTTCCTCCTACCCCAGCAACACACAACAAGAATATGCAACTGATGCTTGGCTCGTTTGAAATTGTCTAACAATAGAAAATGACCTGATAAAACAATATTAATCTCAAATATATTACATTTACTAAGCTACAGTTCTGAATGGAAATGTTTTTAGAAGTCCTCCTGACCTGTTAGTCTTTTTAATAACCCCTTGCCCTCACTTCCTATTCTTCCCACTGATCATATCTTTGAGATTACTAAAACAGAAACAGGTAAGTTTCTGTATGCAAAAACGGGTTCAGGGCCGCATAAGCATTAGATCCAGAGAAGAGTGAACACATGGTAAGGCAGACCTTGGAAGGTATTTTTGCCAGATTCTTCAGATCACTGGGTGAAATGAATTAGAAAGAGACATGTATCTGTCTACCTATACTTCTGCTGACAGTGGTTGGGGATGGATGGAGGGAAGCAGGATGGACACAAAGCTTTGGCCAGAGACCTCCTTGAGATTTTACAGGCTCCAAAAGGGGAGGGGGGAAGTGGCGTGGACTGGTCTGAACACCAGTGTGTGAGTGCCATCTAGTGGCCACCTTAGTACTCCAGCATGGTCACCGCACCTACGGGAGGCTGACAGGATCCACTGGTCCCCTGACTCCACTCACTCCGTCCTTCCCAACACTCCTATGCACTCACTGCAGCTTTTGTTGCCCTGATTACAAAATAAACTTAAAAAAAAAAAAAAAAACCTGAAGAGCTTCAGAAAACAAAGCAGGCTGTGGGATATGGCCCAAAGTCGCTTCTGACTAGAAAAAGCAACACATTGTCACAGATCCCACCACAGAAGCTGCTTAAGAGCAACGCAGGGAAGGTTAAATCGGCCATTTCTACTAAGGAGTTGCTTTGACCATATCTGAAGGACAGAGTCTATGAAAATGGAGCCCTGCCATTCATAGCTGCCCTTCAGATGTTAGCTGATCAACCTTACTGAGGAAAAGCCCCCTTCCTGGGCACTCATACACAGCACTCTTAAGATCCTCTACACGTGAAAAGCAGTGACTACTCATGCTAGACTCTTGGGCATCTAGGAAGAAAACTCTGCCATTTCACCTACTTAAATGCCTGGACTGTAAGCCCCATGGCAGAGCAATCCACCAAAATGTCCTTTCCTGGGATGACAGGACCCTCTCTCCCAGCTTTGCCAAGCCCAGCTCTGAGTGTAGGGTATTCATCACTGGGCAGCAGGTAGTCCCAGAAGCCCCAGCCAGGCACTAGAGACCATTGCTCGGTCTCCATTCTATGAGTCCCACCTTGGTAAAGACACCTGGACCAGCATACAGTCAGGACAGGAACAAGAGGTGGCACTGCGGCTCCAAGCCATCACTTACAGGGTGGCAGACAGGGGAAGGAGGGCAAGTCTTCTAACAGACCAGCCATTGTCTCAGGAGCAGGGATGGGCCTGGACTGGGTTCGGTGGTCCCACCAAGACTACAAGAACACTCATTCATCTGTCCATCCCAAGCTGGCCTCAGTAGGAGAGGAGACAGTGTCCTACCTAAGGCTCCCAGGCAACCAAGAAGGACAGGGCTCAGTGCATACTCACTGGCTGACAGAAAGGAGGAGTAAACACTCATGGCCTGAGGTACCAGAGGGCAGTGGGCCTCAGCTTGTGAGGAACGGGGATGTGGCAGATGAAAGGCTTAATTCTGAAGGAGGATCTGGGTGCTCAAGAGCAGCTTCTCATGCGACCTTGGCTGACTTCATTTTCTTTTCCTTTGAGGTGGGGTCTAGCCATGTGACCCAGGCTAGCCTGCAACTTGAGCTTCTTCTGCCTTGACCTCCTAAGTGTTGAGATTATAGATGTAAAACTATACACACTAGGCCCTAAAATGCTACTTAATTTTAAAATGGTGGCACGCCCTCCCTTCTGGTTCATCTCTGGTGGAGAGGGAGTCATTTGCTCTACCCACTCATGCTCACCAATGCCCTTCACACATCACTTACATAACAGACAGTTACCATGACTTGAGTCTTTCAGAATGAACAAGCACACCACTGGAAGAGACAGAACACAGTGGGAAAGACCCCTCAAAGGCAGAGGTTTGCAATGGACAAACCCTGGGCTGATAGGACGGTGAAGTCTATCCAAGTCCTAGGGTCCCTCTTATATAACATACCAGCAAAACCAAGCTCCCCTCAGCTAGCTTCCCAAGTGTGGAATGGAGCCAGGAAAGCCCATGGGTCTTTACTCTGCTAAGTAAGGAACCTCCTAACTTTGCCTGTATCTGGATGTAACCAGACAATGCCTGGCTGAGATGTGGTCAGTGAGAACAGGACTCTGTGGCTCTTAGGATGGAGCAGGCCCCACATGATGGAGAAGACCAAACACCCAACTTGTGTAAGATATACTGTGAGCAGAGGGGACAGAGCCCCAGGATTGGACTGTACCTCCTCCCATGTCATAGTGATAAAAATAATCTTTAAAGTCATTGTATTTGGGGGCCTTTGACAACAGCCCTCAGAACATATCGTTCATACACTAGTTATCAGTATGAATGAAATGGGTACCTTTAGTCGACGTGCTTAGTGTATCGCACTTGAACCTGCTCAGGAGAAACAAAGCTGATCTGTGACAGAGCTGTGCCTGCCAAGGTAAAAAAGCCAGTCGGGTGGTGGTGGCGGCGGCGGCGGCGGCGGCGGCGGCGGCGGCGGCGGCGGCGGCGGCGGCGGCGGCGGCGGTGGTGGCATACGCCTTTAATCCCAGTACTCGGGAGGCAGAGCCAGGTGATCTCTGTGAGTTCGAGGCCAACCTGGGCTACCAAGTGAGTTCCAGGAAAAAGGTGCAAAGCTACACAGAGAAACCCTGTCTCGAAAAACAAAAACAAACAAACAAAAAAAGTCAGAGGTGGTATGGTGGTATGTGCCTAGAACCTCACAACCTAAGAGGTAGAGGCAAGGGGATCACAGAGCAAGTTCAGATCCAACCTCAGTTGCTCAGTGAGATCCTGTCTCAAAGCGGAAAAACAGGGCTGGGGAGATAACTCAGCAGGTGGGAGTGTGGCTTGCTCTTCCAGAAACCAGAGTTCAAGTCTAAGCACCTGCATGTGTGAAAAACATCCATACACACAAAATAAAGATAAGCAAATCTTTTAGAACATCCGTATGTCCCCATAATCATGGACACTTGTTTCGCTGTTCAGCTACACTGTATGAGAAGCTGTCTGGCCATTTTCTCCTTTGACTGGTGTTCCACTGGCCCTTTGGTTTATTCTTCCTCTAGGCTAGTGTTTAATTATTTATTTTTGCTTTTATTTTTTTTGTGAGAGGTATGTACATATGAAGGCCAGAGAACAACCTGAGGTGTCACATCTCAGGAGTCATTCTCCTTTTTGGGGACACAGAAGACAGGGTTTCGCACTGGCCCAGAGCTTGTCAAGCAGAACAGAGTGGCAAGTGAGCAAACCCCAGGAATCTGCCAGTCCCCCTTCCCCAGGGCTGGGATTACATGGGTGTACCACTAGACCTGTTTGTTTTGTTTTGTTTCCGAAACACGGGCTCTGGGGATGAAACCAGGGTGGAGTATAAGCCTTTAACAATTATACTATGTCCCAGGACTCTTTTTGGATGCTTTATTTGGTTTTGTCTTAAATTTTTCCCTTTATTTCTATTTTTCTGTGTATGGGTATCCTGCCTGCATAACACCTGTGTACCATGTTCAGAGAAACCAGAGGAGGGCATCAGATACCCTGGGACCGGAGCCACAGACAGTTATAAGCCATCATATGGGTGCTGGGAATTGAGCCTGGGTCTTCTGGGAGAGTAGCAAGTGTTACTGAGCCATCTCTCCAGCCCCACCATTTAAAGTGAAACATCATTATTTCAGGCACCCTGACAGGACCAGCAAAGAAGCCTCAGATGGACATGTGCATGACAAGATGCTTCCCTCAGAATCATCAGTGGCTTGGCAACAGGTCTGGGACCCTGCAGTTCGGATGCTCCCTGCTCTAGTGCCTTGCTTCTCTCAGGCAATGCTCTTTATTCCCGGTGTCTGCCTCAGAGCACAAGTTTCTTAGCTGCTTATCCCTGCTCTTTAAAGAAAGGTTCACACAGGCTAGCTATTACTCAAAGGTAGGATCAAATGCCCTGGGTTCTATCTCCAGTTCCCTAGGAAATAAGGGTGTGGAAGTGCAACATCCACCATGACACTTCTATTCCAGAACACCCACATCCCATTCTGGAACAGTCACATTCCAGTCCAGAACACCCACATCCCATTCTGGAACAGTCACATCCCATTCCAGAACACCCACATCCCATTCCAGAACACCCACATCCCATTCCAGAAACACCCACATCCCATTCCAGAAACACCCACATCCCATTCCGGAACAGTCACATCCCATTCCAGAAAAGATACACTCTTTTCTAGAACACCCATATCCCATTCCAGAACCCCTCATCCTTTTCTGGAACACCTACAGACAATTCCTAAAGATACCTTTACGGGTATCTAAAAACCCCGAGTCTACAATCCAAGGCTCCTCACAATCTGGACAGGTGAAAATTTCCACTCTCACCCCTCTCCACTTCCCTACACAAACTCTTTCTCTTCAGGGTGGATTTTCTCTCTCAATAGCCCAGGCTCTTGTCACTTGCTTATACTGGCCCATCTTCCCCAGGGCCACTCTCTGCTGTAAGCATGTGCATAGTATGTTAGTATTTAAGTGGCACTAGGAACACATCCCGAACATGACAACACCACAGAAGAGTTTTATTAAAGAGGATAGAGGTGACAGGCCTGTGTGAAACACACGTGGGTAAGGAGATGGGCGGGGGACAGACTCATGCAAGATGGCACCGGCTTTTTAAAGGTTGGGCTTCGCATGTGTACAGGAACTCCTGTGGGTACTCCACGCATGCACGTAGATTATATGGCTGCGCGTGCGCGCTTTATGCAACCATGTAAAGCCACAAAGTCCCGGTCCCGCGAGATGTCTGACCTGGAGATGGCTATTCTGAACTGGAAATAGTTAGGCGGTCCGCTGGGCAAGCCCAACCGTGTGGACATGTAATTCTCTATTATAGTCTACTCATCCTGGGAGTATTATAGTCACATGTGACTTAATGGAGATACATTCTAAGGCCATTAGCTACTTTATCACTGTTCAAAAACTCATACTAATACAACTACAATTACTACATTGTCACAGGTCATTTAACTATGGGACCACCAGTGTACATGTTGTCCATAGTTGATAGACTCTCTTCATCCTGTAACCTATGTCTGTTTACTGAACCTACATTCATGACTGCAACTTTTCCCATGTTGTTATCAGTCACATGAGTGTCCTGCACAGTCCTTCTACTTGCAGAAAGGTATCCACCATTTGGCTGTGACTGATTCATAAAGAGAAGCATGTTTCAAGGGCAGCTTTGTCTCCCGGACCCTAAAGCCTGTCTGTTCCTCTAAGTGGCCTCATTCACATGTGTGGAGGGAGATAAAAGCAGATGTGTGGCATAGGTGACATTGTTAGGATGCTTATAACCCTTTCCCATCTCATCTACTCATGTCTACACTGTATTCATTCCCTACTTCATCCACTGTGTCTACCCTACACCCCTTCCTCACCTCCTTCACTCAAGTCTACTCTATACCTCTTTCCCACCTCTACTCATGTTTATGTTATACTCCTTTTCCATATTATCTACTTGTGTCTACTCTGTATCCTCATC
The DNA here is from genome assembly GCF_903995425.1 of Onychomys torridus. Lineage (NCBI taxonomy): Eukaryota > Metazoa > Chordata > Mammalia > Rodentia > Cricetidae > Onychomys > Onychomys torridus. The sequence goes on along the minus strand of NC_050451.1, from coordinate 110,197,358 downwards.
TAAGGTCGGTGGCTGCTGGCAAGGCTGGAATCCCAGGTCCTGCCAGAGAGGTCTACATTTTAATAGAGTACTTCCTCTCCTGCTCCAAATGTTCATCAAGTCACAAAAGCCAGGCAAGGTAGAAGCTACACATAGAGGTCCACTCTCTTACAGACATTTACTGGCTACTGACACCCTAAAACCCACTCTGCCTCTTTTTTTTTTTTTTTTAAGATTTATTTATTTATTAAATATACAGTGTTCTGTCTGCATGTGTCCTTGCAAGCCAGAAGAGGGCACTAGGTCTCATTACAGATGGTTGTGAGCCACCATGTGGTTGCTGGGAATTGAACTCAGGACCTCTGGAAGAGCAGTCAGTGCTCTTAACCACTGAGCCATCTCTCCAGCCCCTGACTCTGCCTCTTGAGGAATAGCTGTATCCATCCACAGCTCCCAGTCTGCAGCATGCCCAGTTCTGTGGGTGGACCCTTCTGAGCATGTTAATTTTCTCATGGAGTCTGCATCCAGATCACAGTGAAGGGAACCAACATGCTATATCACACAGCTCTACTGACTGAACTGAGATGCAGAGCTGTTGGCATGACCTGAGCTGCTTTCCCTGACCCTATGAGCAGGTCCAAACCCTTCTAAAACAGATCTTTCTGCCTAATTGAGTAAGAGCTTTAACTGTCCAAGAGCCACACTCAGACTCCTACTTCATCTGAAAAGAACATTTTCCTCCCAGGTGGTGGTAAACTTGGGAGGCAGAGGTAGGCTTTTTGAGTTCGAGGCCAGCCTGATCCAAGGATCGAGTTCTAGGACAGCCAGAGCTACACACAGAAACCTTGTCTCAAAAAACCAGAAATAAATAAAAACATTTTTTCATCTCTGTCACATGCTCTGCACCAGGGCAAGTGCTGGATTTCAAGCAGGTATACAACTAACCCTCCAAGAGTTCTAATCACTTTTTAACGCGCACACACACACACATGATGTGCAAGTCAGGGTACAACTTGTGGGAGCTGGTTCTCTCCTTCCAGGGATCAAACTCAAGTTGTCAGGCTTGGCAGCAAGCATCTTTATCCACCAAGTCATTTCACTGGTCCCATGTGATGACAGGCAGTTTCTATGTTGCTGGACCAACACCTGAGGCTTCTATTGTTATCCTTATTGCCCCCTCTTTCATAAAGAATCACACAACATTCAGACATAAGTCTTTCATCCTTGTTTCAAACTATCTCTACCCTCCCCCTTTCAGGAGCAAATCCGTGAAATCTGCCAAAGCAACGGCAGTTGCGTTATTCACATCTACACCACTGTTACACCAGCCAGTTTTCTACCCTCACAACATGGTTCTTAAGGATGCTCCTGCTCTTCACAGGATGCACTTGGACCATCATATTAGTGTACTAGTATTTTAATTAAAAAGGATCTCCGGGCATTATTGTCTTAGCTCAAAGTGAGCTGGCACCAACAACAAAGGTCTATAAATGGAGCAACACAGATTGCGAGTGGAAAACGTGAGTGAAACTGTGGTTTGGGAAAACAACAACAACAACACCACTATTTAGTGCCCAGAAACAGGGCAGACTGGGTAGTGTCTGTGCGGGGACACAGAGCTGAAACATCACTATATCACAGTACACGAGCAGGACCTGTGTCCATCCAAACACAGCTCTGTTGTGAAAAGCCACCCCATCCCAGGGCTTTTAATTTGCATTCAATTTGAAAATGTGCATTTGGGCATCTTAGACAATTTTTACTAATTTAACTCTCCTCTAATCACTAATAGTTTTAATTGAGGTTGGTTAGATTTATAAATGAAATATGAATATAAACATATACACATCCTTATGTTCAAACATAGGACATTTCAAAGTACAACCTGCAAACATAAAACCATGTGACATATAAGACTGAGCTGGGGAAAAAAATGTTACTTCCATGCATTTGTAAAAACTGCTATTTAAAAAAAAAAAAAAAAAGCTACCAGTGAAACTACATGACTCATTTTCAGTTACTAATAGAAGCAAGCAGTGAGAATAAATTTGACCAGAATGTCATAACAGGCTTATAAAGAGTCTAACCATCAGAAATGGTGCAATCACCTTTACCAGGCACTCATCTGTCTGCAGAGGCAGACAGAGCCTCAGCTGTCACTCCTCAGAACCCAGCCTCCTTGTTTGGTGAGACAGTGTCTATCACTGACCTAGAGCTCACCAAGTGGGGTAGGTGGGCTAGGCAGCAAGCCTGACTGTGTCTGGCTTCCCGGTGCTGGAATTATAACCGTTCACAAAGGGTTCTGGGGACCAAACTCAGGTTCTCATGCTTGTCTTATACATGTGACAAATAAGCCATGTCCCCAGATACCCTTTTTTAAGATTTACTTTTATTCATTTATTTATTTATTTGGTGTTTTGTTTATTTGTTTGTTTGTTTTTTGAGACAGGATTTCACTGTGCAGGCCTAGCTGTCCTGGAATTCACTCTGTAGACCAGGCTGGCCTCGAACTCACAGAGACCGGCCTGCCTCTGCCTCCTGAGTGCTGGAGTTAAAGGTGTGCACCACACCTGGCTAGATTTATTTTTATTTTTAATTATACATATGAGAATGCGTATGTGTGAGGGGTTGTTGTACAGACATGTGCATGCAATTGCATGTGGGAGCCAGAAGAGGGCGCAGACTCCCTGTAGGTTGAGTTATAGGTGGTTGTGTTGACATATCTGGGTGCTGGGAATGGAACTTTGGGTCCTCTCCAAGAGCAATACACACTCTTAGCCATGGTCTTTCCAGCAGACCTGACTCCTCTTTAAGACAAGGTCATGCTATGTAGCCATGGCTGGCTCAGCACTCACACAGAGCCCAGGCTGGCTTCAAGGTCATACCCTCAGCCTCCCAAATGCTGGAATCACAAATGTGAGCCACAACACACAACTTTTATGAAATTCTGGGGTTGTCGGCACTTCCAGCCATGCGATCTGCTCTGAGACACATATCTGTAATAAATAGGAGCCCCCAAGAGGGAACACAGGCAATTCTATAAATCAGATTATCGGACATACCATGTGGGTGGCAAGGTGTCTCAGACACCAGGCCTGACAAGAATACTGCTTCAGAATCCAAAGAACAATGGACCGTTAACTATGGTGCTCAGTAACTATCTCACCTCCGGAGAACAGGTGGGTTCAGGAAAGCCAAGCCATTAGAGCTGCTGTACACTCAAGCCTTCGAAACAGTCAGTGGTGTTGGGATTTTTGTCTCAGGACTCTAGAGTTAAAGGCATGGTCCTGCCAATTGTGAGCTGCCCTCTCTCACACAGACCACCCACAACCATGGATTTTCCATCTGGTGAACAAAACAGACAGCTCCCTAATTATTTCTGAAAAGGATTTTTTCCCGTAACATACTTTTCTTTATTTGTCTGTGACCTGGAACTTAACAGAAAACCTGATGCATGCCAACTTCATTTCTTGTAATGAAACATTCTATTTTATTGTTTTAACTGGTGTTTGGGGTTTTTGTTGTTGTGTATTTTGTTTTTGTTTGTTTTTTTGGCTCTAAGAAATTATTACCCCAAGATCCAGCACACCAAACACAATTCCCAACACAATTCCAACCAACAACTGTTTTCTTTGAACAGAGAATACCCTGTTTAAATACGAACCACTGAAGTGTTCTGCTCACAACCAACAGGATGGAAATCGGAGGGAAATTATTTGCAATCGTTCTCAACTGGGCACCCATACTGCTAGTGTCAAAATCTATGGCTTTTCCAACAGGATGGCCACCTCTGCCAAAAGCATGCTCAGAAATGCCAACTGTAATTAAAATCTGGCACCTGTCTTGGGCGCCAAATTTGCTTCTAATGTCTCCATGATGAAATGTGTCTCAGCTTTGGAGGATGTATGATATTTCTTGCCCTCTGCCCTTCGGAAAAACACTTGAGCAGGAAAATAATTGATGGCTGTTATTCCCAAAATTACTTTCCCCATCTTAACTCTGATGGATCTTCTCTGCTTTCTTCCTCAGAATCTGTTTGTTTAATTGATCCTAAGAGAAATCAGCATACATCCTTCCCCACATTTTGTTTTTACAATCCTTAGGGAAAACAGGCACCCAGTATATTCTTCCTCCTGGGGGTTGCTTTTGGAGAGTTGGAGTATGATATGGACTGATTGCACAAGATTTACATACTACTGAACTGAGACACAGATTGCTTTCCCTAAGCAGGGTTTTTAGAGTAATAAATACACTCCATGGAGTGTGTACATGTGCGTGTGCGTGTGTGCATACTAAGGCTTTTGTGTTTGGCTTTGGTTGTTAAGGGATCTGTAACCTTTCTCATGAAGGCATTCCAGAGCTGGAGAGATGGCTCAGTGGGTTATAGTGCTTGCCACACAAGGAGGACCTGAGTTCAAATCCCCAGTACTCACACAGTAGAACTCCTATGAGATCACAGGTGGAAACAGGAATCCCTGGAGGCCTGTGGGCCAACGAGATTGGGATATACAGCACTAACAAGAGACCCCGTCTCAGACAAGGTTGAAGGCAAGGACTAATACCCGAGGTTGTCCTCTGACCTCCATATGTGATGCACATGTGGTACACCCACATTCACATGCACAATCACAGATATTGCACACACACACAAAGATAAAAAAAAAAAAAAACCAAACAGGAACTTGCTCCAGTGCTCCATAGAAGCCTTCCAAGCCCTGGACCCCTGGCTCAACTTAAGTACAGGTAGAGTAGTCAGAGGGTCCATGTGTGCAGCATGGTGCTAGCACTCCTGCCCAAGGGACCAAAAGGCCAGTATGTGAAGGTGACCACACAGCAGCTTCACCAGAGCAAAAGGGATGCTGCCTGCCATGTTCATCTCAGCACCCCAGGTCTAAAACAAGGCCCCGAACAGAAAGGGCACTTCACACAAGTCAACCATAAGACAAGCAGCTAGATCTGGTGTGAGCTCACCCTGGCAAAGGTTCAATTACTGTTTCCAGATATTTGTTCGCACTGACACTCCAAAACTGCTAATAAAATTTAACCTTGAATCAGAGATGGGCTGACCGGAATAGAGGTTTTGGGTGATCCAGGATACATATAGAGAGACACAGGAAGTAGTAGGGAGGGGCTTAGAAAGATTCATAGTCCTTTTGGATCAAGGAAGGAAAGAGAGAGGAGGTCATTTCTTTCTTTTTTTTTTTTTTTTTAAAGATTTATTTATTTATTATGTATACAGAAGAGGGCACCAGATCTCATTACAGATGGTTGTGAGCCACCATGTGGTTGCTGGGAATTGAACTCAGGACCTCTGGAAGAGCAGTCGGTGCTCTTAACCTCTGAGCCATCTCTCCAGCCTAGAGGAGGTCATTTCTCCGACACTTCTCTGATCAATCAGCTTTTTTACCCCAATATCTGACTCCCGAGTTTTATTTAACAATAGAACAATATACGTAAATGTTTCAGCTTACAAATCACCATAAACGAAGGAGTACCTTCAGAAGCACACCTTGCCCACTCTGAGCTCCCATAGCCCCCTGCTCTATATCATAAATTAAAATGGCAGAGAGAGTGACAGAGACTGCTGAAAGTACATTTGACTTATTGCCACGTGTGTAAAATGGTTCATTTAGGATAAGGTCCTGACCAATTTCATCAAGAAATTGCTTTATGGTGGAGTGTGGTAGCACATACCTTTAATCCTAGCACTCAGGCAGTAAAAGCAGGGGCTCTTTGTGAGTTCAAGGCCAGCTAAGGCTACATAGTGAGACCCTGTCAGAATGAAAGAAAAGAGGAAAGAGGGAGGGAGGAAAGAATGAATGAATGAATGAATGAGTAAATGAATACATTGTGGGGCTAGGAAGATGGCTTAGTGGTTTGGAGTACTCACTGCTCTTGAAGAGGACTCAGGTTCAGTTCCCAGAACCCACTTGGTGGCTTATAACCCACCTGTAACTCCAGTATAAGAGGGCCAAAGCTCTCATACATATGCACATAAAATAAAAGTAAACAAGTCTGCCAGGTGTGGTGGCCCACGCCTTTAATCCCAGCACTCAGGAAGCAGAGGCAAGCGGATCTCTGTGAGTTCAAGGCCAGCCTGGTTACAGAGTGAGATCCAGGACAGGCACCAAAACAACACAGAGAAACCATGTCTCGAAAAAAAAAAAAAACAACATCAACAACACCAAAAATAAACAAGTTTTAAAAAAGAAAGATAAAAAAGTAGCTTTATTGGCAGGCAGGGTGTTCTATGCCATTAATCCCAACTCTTTAATCTCAAGAGGCAGAGACAGGCCTTGGCTACACAGTGATTTCCAGGCTAGCCAGAGTTACATAGTGAGACTGTCTCAAAAACAACAAACCATCAACCACCCCCTCCCAGATTACAAAAGGCAGGTGGGCACTTAGGATCATTCACAAAAGTCCCATGAGCCCCCATGATACCATGAACCACTGTGTTCATGGAAAAGAGACTCTTGTTCACACAGGAGGATTTCTTGACTGCAGGTAAAAAGACATTCTACATTTCTACTTAGTATGACTGTCCCATACCTCCTCAGAGGAAATCCCGTCAGCCAGGTGTGGTGGCTCATTCCTGGAATTCTAGTACTTGAGAGGCTGAGGCTGAAGGATCACCGATCAACCCCTCCTTTAATCTCAGCGCTCAGGAGGCACAAAAGTGGTGCACAGACATGTACACAGGCAAAATGCCCAGATATGCAAAACAATTAAAGTTAACAACAAAAGAAACTATGTGATGGGTCCTAAAAAGTAGATAAGCAATTTTCTTTTCTTTTCTAAGATTCTGGTTATGGGGGATGGAGAGATGGCTCAGAGGTTAAGAGCACAGGCTGTTCTTCCAGGGTTTCTGAGCTCAATTTCCAGTAACGACATGGTGGCTCACAACCATCTATAGTGACATCTGGTGCCCTCTTTTGGTGTGCAGGCATACATGCAGGCAGAACACACACACACACACACACACACACACACACACACACACACACAAATTAATTAATTAATTAATTAATAATAAATAAATCTTTAAATAAAAAAAAAAGATCTGAGTTCATTAGATCATCATTCTGTCTCACAACTCACCCAAGGTTGAGAACCACAGTATGAAATATACATGCTTCATGATCTTTACTGAAGGGCACAGGTGGGGATGTGGTGGCTATGGGTTCTAGTCCCTGCAACTTATAGACTGTCAAAATCATAATTACGAACTGAAATGCAAAACTGACACCATCACTTACAAAGAAAGTGTCAGAAATGTACATTCTCCTTCTACTTATCTAAGTAATTTCTTTCTCTGTTTCCACTTTGTTGAAAATGGAGGAGTTGACAGAAAACACAAGGAGATGGTTAACTAATAGTGTGGGTGCCAAAGACAGAGAATTCAGATTACACTTAGGTAGAGACACTAGTTATTCAGAATGTGTGGGCATCATTCCATCAAAGCATAGGTTTTAGCACAGAGCACTGACGCAAAACCTTGGTGATGTGAAGCAGTCATTACTGGTTACTCCCAGAAACACAAGAGAATGGAGAAGCCAAAGCCTTCAGCCTCTGAGCAGACACACTGTGCTTTCTCTGCAGAGTGAAGTCAATAGGTTCTGGAAGAAGGGACAACTATGGTGGCTCCAGGTACAGTGGGGATCTCAAAAGAAGTGTCCTAAGCTCAAGCATTAGGCCCCTAAGAAGGCTGTGCCCTAAAAAGCTCTGGCTTCCCACTCTAAGATGGCATTCAATCCACAGAAATATAAGCAATGAGAACCCAGTCCACCCCTTCCTTCCTTCCTTCCTCCCTGTCCTATTCTCCTTTTCTCTTCTCTCTTTCCCTACCCTTCCACAGGGTCTGCCTATGTCACTCAGCCTAACCTCTGACTTGCAATCTTCCACTTCTGCCTGCCAAGAACTGGGACTGCCAGCATGCTCAGTTTGGCCTTTGTTTACTAGAATTTCTTTCCTACTTTTGTCTGACAAAATTTTTAAAGAAATAAACTTTTATTTTTCAGTCGAATAAAGGAAAGATATATACTGTCAATGCAAAAATATAAACAGCTTTTATTTACTTGGGTTTCCATCTAGATTCATTTAAAATTAATCTTAACCAGGCCTCCTGTGTTGTTCTGGGATAGGACCAGCTGTGAACAATGTGTGACCACAGGCTTGCATTGGTGAGCTGAGGAGATCCCATGGGACTGAAAACTTCAGAGAATGATGATGTATTTTTCACACTGTCCATGTGATAAATATGATTCACAAGACTAAGGTATGGTGGTGCATGCCTATAATCATAGCACTTGGGAGACAGAGGCAAGAGGATCTCAACAGTTCCAAGGTCACCCTGGGCTATATTGAGACACCTTATTACAAAGGCAAGAGTAAGACTAAGGGAAAAAAAAAAAGTTAGAACTACAATAGGTATAAAGTTGCTGCTGATAGTGTTAAGTTATTCTATAAAAAAGAACCTTCTAAAAATGTATGAACAGTTCAGACTGTCCGTCCCTTCCTACCACTTGCTCACACACTGGGACCCGTGTGCCTACCAATGCAGAGCTTTGTCTGGGTATTGTGGTGGTTGGGACTGACTGTCAACTTGACACCATCGAGGATCATTGAGAAGACAAACCTTTGTGCATGTCAGTGAGGGAGTTTCTAAACTGGGCTAACTGAGGTGGGAAAACCCATCCCAGCTACAGATGGAGCCCTACCATGGAATGGGATCCTATATTAAACAAAAAGAAGAAACCAAGCTGAGCACAGGCATTCATTGCTCGCATGCATGAGCACTCGCGTGTGTGCGTGTTGCGTGTGTCCGTGCATGTGTGTGTGTGTGTGTGTGTGTGTGTATGCTCTCTCTCTTTCTGCCTCCTGATTGCAGATGATGTCATGCAACTACCCACTTCACCTCCTGACACTGCGCCTTTCCTGCCACTTGCCTCTGTTATGCATACAGGAACTCAAGTATTTAACTGCTGAGCCCAGGGAACTCCGTTAGGAATGAGTACACACGTGTATGCTCTAGGATTGTATTTGGCCAGGTATTTATAATTATGGCTACTGATATTTATGACTAATAGAAGCTAAAAGCAGAGCTGAGTTACTCTGGCTCATTCCAATGGGAAATAAAATCTACAAATCATGATGTGCACATTGTATGACAATAAATGAGTGCTGTGGATATTGCTCTGTGTAAATAAAATGCTGATTGGCCATTAGCTCAGGCCTACCATTGTCTAGCTCTTACTCTTATATTCAGCCCATTTCTATTAATCTATACTTTGCCACGTGGCTCCTGGCAAGAAAAGTGACCAAGAGACTCTAGCCCTGTGGGTTGAAGACAGATACCCCAACTTTACAAAGGAACATTAGGTGACTGTCCAGACTGCCAGCTGTCTCTGTCTACCCTGCAAGACTCCTGAAAGTTGCTTGCATCCTTCTCCTGATTCTCAGGTAATATTATATCCGTCTGAGGTCTTTGATGTGGTTGAAGACTAGATAGTTATAATTTTCTCAGTTATGATAAAAGATAAGTTAGATATAAAACCTTAGACTCACAAATATAAGATAGATATCTTCCTTAATATTGTAACTGTAATTCTTGCTTAATAATTGTTTTGTTATATGTAATTTTACCATGTAAAAGTTAAAACCTTCCTTTAAAAAGAAAAAAGAAACGGGGAAATGCTGTGGCTATCACTCTGTGTAAATAAAATGCTGATTGGCCAGTAGCCAGGCAGGAAGTATAGGCGGGACAAGCAGAGAAGAGAATTCTGGGAACAGGAAGGCTGAGGCAGAGAGATGCTGCCAGCCACCACCATGACAAAAGAGATGTAAGATACTGGTAAGCCAGGAGCCACGTGGCAAAGTATAGATTAATAGAAATGGGCTAAATATAAGAGTAAGAGCTAGACAATGGTAGGCCTGAGCTAATGGCCAAGTAGTTTAAATAATATAAATATCTATGTGTTTATTTTATAAGTGGATTGTTGGACTAACAGGGCTTGGTGGGGGCTGGAGAGAAGGTCTCCAACTACAAATGACACTATGTGCACATGGAGTGACAGCCCTTCCCTCCTGGACAGTCCTAGTGGATGCTGGTAACTTTAGCATCAACATTAACCTCACCATTTTCATTCTCCAAAACGTCAGGATCCTAAGTGTATAAGGCCACCCGATCACACACAGATCCAGAGACTGGGTTGTTGTTATCATTGTTTAATTTCTTACATTTATTTATTTGTTCTGTGTGTGTGTGTGTGTGTGTGTGTGTGTGTGTATGTGTTTGTGATAACATTTATTTGTTATGTATGTCAGAAGATAATATTCAAGAGTCTATTCTCTCCTACCACATGGATTCCAGGGACAGAACTCAGGTCTTCTGGCCTAGTGACAGGTGCTTTTACCTACTGAGCCATCTCACCAGCCTGAGACTATTGGTTTTTTTACTCCTTAATCATCATTATCTGGATGTTTCCCAGATATATACATCTTTTCAAAAATGCCATGGCTTCCATCACAAGATTATGAAGAATAAAAAAGTAAACCCAAGCCTAGGTGTAGCTCAGTTGGAAAAGTACTTATCTAGCATGCACAAAGCCTTGGATTCAATCTCTAGCATTAATAAACTGTCATGGTATACACCTGTGTCTTAGGGTTTCTATCGCTGTGAAGAGATACCATGACCACAGCAACTCTTATAAGGGAAAACATTTAATTGGGGTTGCTTATAGTTCAGAGGTTGAGTCCATTATCACCATAGTGCAAAATGGTTGTGTGCAGGCAGACATGATGCTGGAGAAGAAGTGTTTTACATCTCGACTTGCAGGCAACAAGAAGTGCTCTGAGACACTGGGCGTGGCTTGAGCATACATGAGCCCTCAATGCCCACCCCTACAGTGACACACTGCCTCCAAGAAGGCCACCACTCCAACAAGCCTCACCTCCTAACAGTACTACTCCCTTGGGGCTGTTTTGTTTTGTTTTGTTTTTTTCAAACCATCACACTCTGTTACTTCAGCACTCAGGAAAAGGAGTCAGGAGGTCATAAATTCAAAGTCTTCTCAGCTACACAGCAAGTCTAAGATCAGCCTGGGATATATGAGACCCTATCTCAGACAGATAGATAGACAGACAGACAGACAGAGGGAGAGGGAGGGAGGAAGGGAAGGAGGAAGAAAGGAAGGGAGGGAGGAAGGAAGGAAGGAAGGGAGGAAGGAAGGAAGGAAGAAAGGAAAGAAGGAAGGAAGGAAGGAAGTCCACAAAGTTTTTAGGTAAGTGATAATTCTTAATAGTTAAGGGTTACTACAGGTAACCAAATAACAGGAAATTATATCAATTACCTTACAACAAGGCTAAAATGCCTTTGCCTCAGAAAATATAACAGGAAGGAATGTGTTGTATTCCTTTACACTGTATGGAGATGTTGCTGGGATTGGTTTAATAAGGCGCTAAATGGCCAATAGCTAGGCAGGCTTTTCAGGGCAGAGAGAACACTGGGAAGAAGAAGGCAGAGTTGCCAGTCAGACAACAGGAAGCAGCATGAGCAGTACAGAGTAAAGGTAATGAAGCCACAAGACAATAAGTAGATTGATAAAAATGGGATTAATTTGAGTTGTAAGAGCTAGTTAGTAACAAGCCAAAGCCATCAGCCAATCTTTTATAATTAATAAGTCTCTTGTGTGGTTATTTGGGAACTGCTGGCAGGACAGAAAAATCTGCCTACAGGAACGTGAGTAGCATCCATACAGAAGAGTTTCTTCAACTAGGACTACATTGGAGTCCATCAAATTCAAGAATAGTAGGCATGCCTACTTCCAGCCACCACATGCTTGTGAACACACATCATGGGTTTCTACAGCCTGTTCCCAGTGCTGCTGAGGGAAGCTCACCCTCGGAGCTGCTCCTAGCTTCCTCTAACTTGCCTGTAATTCCAGCTACTTTGGAAACTAGGGTTCACTTAAGCCCAGGAGTTCAAGGCCAGCCTGGGCAAAATAGCAAGACTCCATCTTAAAGCTAAATTAGTCAGCATGTAGGGTAGGGGTTACCCCAAGTTCATCTTTTCTCACCCATTAACCAGTCACTCCCCATTCCCTCCTTTGCCAATGTCAGGCAGCCATTACCTGTTCAAGTGTTTTTCAAGTTTTTATTTCTAAGCTGATATCTCTTTCTGATCTGATCATTCCTGGTATGTATATTTTCTGTTAACTACTTGAACGTATTTATGATATCTGCTTTAAAATCATTGCCTGTTAATTGCAATATCTAGATCATCTTGAGTTTGGATCTTTGCAACTGCCCCCTCTTCTTCATCTTGCTGATTTTTTACAGGACACTAGACATTACTAATGACATGCTGTGCATACTCCAGGGTTTGTACTCCCTCTGAAGGGTAATTTCCACGCTAACACAGAGTTAACATGCTGAACATGGACACCAGACTGCCTCCCTTGTGTTGGTCATGCTTAGTTTTACATCAGGTTCTCTGGAAGCCACATAGTTCAGTGGCCAGCAATGGATACATTTGCCCTCCAGCACTTTAAAATGCCTAGAATAAAAAAATAGTTTAGACTTATTAAGATCAAGCAGGTAAAGATGTTTGCTGCCAAGCCTGATGGACAACTTGAGTCCCATCTCCCCCCAGCACACATAATGGAAAGATAACCAATTCCCACAAGGTGTCCTCTGACCTACACACACACACACACACACACACACACACACACACACACACACACCATAGCAATGCAGACCTCCCATACATAAATATAATAAAACATTTTAAAGCAGATTTTTACTAATGTAATCTATACAATACAGGGAATGCAAGCAGCTTATTCACCACTCCTAGGACTTACCTCGTTTTTCTTAATACCTGGATCATTACTGTGGTATGACACCATCATGGTTTAGTGGGTTTCCATAAAAACCCTGTTTTATGTGTATTTTATAAAATCCTCTTTAGGGGTTGGAGAGATGGATCAGCAGTCAAGAGCACTGACTGCCTTTGAATGGGACCCAGAGTTCAGTGCCCAGCACCCACATCGCAGTTTACAACCATCTGTAACTCCAATTTGAGGGGCTCCAATGCCCTCTTCTAGTCTCCATGAATGCTTATGTGGTGCACTCACATACTTACAGGCAAAACACTTCCATATAAAGTGGAAATGATTTTTCTTAAGAAGAGTATCCTTTTTTAAATTTTATTTTTAAATGATTTGTTTATTTATTTTATATGCATTGGTGTTTTACCTGCACGTATGTCTATGTGAGGGTATCAGAACCTCTGAAGGAGAGTTAGGGATAGTTGTGAGCGGCCGTGTGGGAATTGAATCCAGGTCCTTTGGAAGAGCAGCCTGTGCTCTTAACCACTGAGGCATCTCTTCAGTCCCAAGAGTATCCTTTTTGATAGCAATAAAGAATCCTCCTTCCCGAAGGTACCCAAACTAAAGGGCTAAAATGGTTGTGGCTCCTGGAACAGGGTCGGCTCCTGGCCCTCCCTTCATCTCTAAGTTTAGACTAAACTCCCACTTCCTTTATCGGTAAAGTAGTGTTCTTCTCACGGGAGGACGGCAGGACGAATGTAAGGCAGGGCACTTGGCATATTGGGAGAACTCAGAGTGGAGTCTTCCAGGAGGAGGGCAGAGGCGGGTCAAGAAGAACAGTTCAGGGCAACGGGGTACCGGAGGGCTCCGCTGGAATGGGAGGTCACAGGGGAAAGGGGAAAGAAAAAGAGAGAGAGAAGAAAAAGGAGAGGCCAAAAATAATGTCTTTGAACTAGGTAAGATTCCATCAAACGCTGCTGGCTTCAGAACCGCCTGAGTGAAAACCAGTGAAACCACAGAGCTCATCCTTGGCACTCTCCGGCCCCAACCCTGCCGCTTTTAGCATTCTCTGAACCCTCAGGGTTCCTGCCTGGCGCCGGAGTTACAGCCAGTCCTGCTTTTCAGAGAGCTACTAGCCAGCAGCCCCAAGATCTCCCTCAACATGAACTCTCACAAACATGATGTCCACACTGTATGAGGAGGCAATGAAGACGAAGAAGGGAAAACTAATCAATCCAAGGAGATTTTAAGTTTTGTTTAGTTTACTAGTAGCAGTATTATTACTTGGCTTCATTATGTGTCTATTATTTTCTGTGTGTTGATGTGTGAGTGCATGTCACAGTGTGGGTCAGAGGACAACTTTGTGTCTTCTTTGGCCTATACATAGGTTAAGTGGATGGAACTTGGGTCACCAGATCTCTGCAGCAAGCACATTGATCCACTGAGCTATTTCACTGGTCCCTGTTTTATTATTACTATTGGAAGACAAGGGTTCACCATGCACCTCAGGCCGGTGGTCTAGCACTTACTGTGCAGCCCGTGCTGGCCTTGACCTGATCCTCCTAGCTGCTAGAAGCCTTCAGGTCAGGCTTTCAGAAAGGCGTTTCAGTCTTTACCAGCACAGCACCCCCTGAAAAGGGCACTGCTTCATCCCATGCAGCTCCTGAAGCAGAGATGCAGGGTCTGCTCCCAGCAATCAAATGTGTGTCTGCTGTAGAGAAGCACAGTCACAGGGCATAAGGCACCATGATGCCCTAGCACCTCTGAGCTGGACTTGCACATGACCTTCCCATCAGTACAGCTAGAAAAAACTGAACCTGGTTACTCTGAACAAGAGTCAGAGCAAGCTACCCGCAAAGCAAGGAGCCAGAAGGTGACTGAACTCCTGAGACCTCAGGGAGGATCATAAAATCTCTGTGGAAAGCAAGTTCCCCACGGGGCTTGAAACTTCAAACAGGGACCTGCACCAGAGGAGTCTGAGCCCAGGAGCACAGTGTTTCCACCACATCACACTGACCTCGGGGAGCTCATCTGAAGAGTGCTTGCTTAGCATGCATAGTCTTAGGTTTGGTTCTCAGACCACACAAATCCAGTCTACTCCTGTAATGACATTTGGGAAGTGAAGGTAGGCAGGTAGAAAGTTTAATGTCATCCTTGGCTTTACACTGTGAGTTTGAGGCTAACCTGGGCTACATGAGACCCTGTCCTAAACACACACACACACACACACACACACACACACACACACACACACACACACACACGCAGGCAGGCACATACACACAAGTGCATACACATTCACACTGTGGGAAAACAGACCTGGAGACAAAGGACAGCCTACAGAAGCATCCAGAAGCCTACAGCTGCCTCTGTGTGAGCCCTCTGCAGCCACGGATGAGAACCCACAGCCAGAAAAGGACAAGTGGTGAAGTCTCCAGGTCCGAGGGGCTTCAGGCAAACCAGTGCCATTCACTGCCCCATGGACCTGGAAGCAAGAAGACCCCCACTGTGGTGATATTGTGTTCTCCAAAATATTGTGTACCCTAATAAACTTATCTGGGGTCAGAGAACAGAACAACCACTAGATACAGAGGCTAGAAAATGGTGGCACACACACCTTTAATTCTAGCCTTCTAGAGGCATGGATCTCTGTGAGTTCAAGGCCACACTGGAAATAGTCAGGCACGGTGACTCACGCTTTTAATCCCAGGAAGTGATGGCAGAAAGCAGAAAGGTATATAAGGTGTGAAAACCAGGAATTAGAGCTGGTTAAGCTTTCAGGCTTTTGAGCAGCAGTTCAGCTGAGATTGATTCTGGATGAGGACTCAGAGGCTTCCAGTCTGAGGAAACAGGATCAGCTGATGAATTGGCAAGGTGAGGTGGCTGTGGCTTGTTCTGCTTCTCTAATCTTCCAGCTTTAACTCAATACCTGGCCCTGGGTTTGTTTTTATTAATAAGGACCCACCACACAGCAGGACTCAAGGGGAGAGAGTGAGGTCCGGCAGGGGTAATTCGCTAACACACCTAGAGGAGGTGAAGGGGACCTGAGCACTGAGATTTGAGCATGGGTTAGGAAGCCTGCCCAGACACACATGTTGTGGCACCCAGTTAATTTCTAGAGCTGTGGTACGGTTCCTCGAGTTGTAGAACCCCCAACCAGGAAATTAGTCGTTGCTACTTCCTAACTGTAATGTTGCTGCTGTTATGAATCATAATGTAAGTAGCTGATACATTTCCCCAAAGGGGTCGTGACCCACAGCTTGAGAGCTGCTGTTTGAGGTGCTGCTCCTGACTCACAGAAGGAACCCTGAATTCTCACTTCATCTTTTTGGTTTCTTCATAGTTTCAGTTAAAGACCACTCGGGAGCTGGCAAGATGGCCTAGCAGGTGAAGAAGGCTCTTTCTTGTTGCCAAGCCTGACACCCTTGACTTGAATTGTCTTCTGACCTGCCTGTGCACAGGTGTGCGTGTGAGTATGTATGTGTGAGCGCACACACAGGCACTCACATGCACACACTCACAACATAGATAAATAAAGGTATTTTAAATTCTTTTTAATTAGAAAAAAATAAGATCCTTCCCCCGCTTGGTTCTTAAAAACCTGGAACTGGGTTAGTTTAGTCACTGTCAGGACCCTTTGCCAGCCCCGCGGGTCCTGTCCCCTCCCTCCCCTAGTTCTGAGGACTCTGCCCTCAGCACTCACCCCAGGCTCAGAATTCAGTCTCCTGTTCCCACACAGCACGGATGTGCTCCAGTTGCTGTTTTCACATTGAAAACCTTATTAGCTATGGCTCTTAAACCATTGTGACAGCCGACCTTTTTTTTCAACTCACAAAAACAATCACACTTCTACGCAGTATTTTGCTGGCAACACCATTCCCCATCCAGAGTCGGAAACAGAGAAATCACATTGTCACAACAAGCAGTAAATAATGGCACCGGGCCCGCCACACTTGCAGGTCCACTTGTGAATCTGATAATCTAAGACTTGAAACTATCACAAAATGATTGCTGTCCAGGGCCTGAAGTCCAGGCTCACAAGCCTGCTCTGCCTCCCTCTGGCCCTCCATGCTCACAAAGGACGACGCTGTTCAGTGTCTTAAAGAGTGAGAGGCCACTGGCCCTCACTCCCAGGATGCTAATGGTGTCACATAAAATGAGCTCCCATGATTCCATTGCCATCCGCTGCAACTTCATGGGGACAGGCCACCAGGGAAGGGGAGGGACATGTCCTCTACCTGGACTCTGATTTCTCCTTTTAGTGTTTCACACTGATGCGCTGGGCTGCTGGTTAATAAGAACAGGGCTCTACCACGTGACTCAGGGAGGCCAGGAATAAATGAGCAAGTTCTCTCTAGAGAGAGGGGGATTTGAATTCACTTCCTAAGTTGATGGCTGTAAAGCTGACAGGGCCACCAAGCCTTTGTATTTTCACTTAAATAGATGGGGGGATATCAGCTGATCTTGCATTTTGAGAAGTAATTGGAAGAAAACATTAAATTGCACATTCCAAGCACATAAGGCAGCTTTGTACCCATGCTCACTACCCAAGAATTGCTGTAACTCACAGGGGTGATCATGGGAGTCGCACAAGAGAAAAAGGCCCCAATGGCTCTGTAAACCTTGTGTTTTAATATGTGTACATTTATATGAAATTTTAACAACACATAGCACACCAAACACTGTGCCAATGAGCCGCTTTTAAAAGGAAACACCTCCTAGAAGCCTTTAACACAAACCTGACTACCAGAAAATACACAGAATCTTGAGTTTGAAGGCTATGTGCTATGTATCTAACTTTGTAGGCTATTTTCTCTGAGAGCCTTTTCCAGCCAGAGACCATGTAGCAACCTACTTTGTTTGGGAAAAGGAAACCTAAAAATCATACAAAGTAAAAATAAGTTTTCAACTTTCAAAAGCAGCTGACAGGGCATGGAGAGGCTCAGCTTGTAAAGGCACCTTCAGGCCTGATGACCTGAGTTGGATCCCAGGAATCCACAACAGAAGGAGAGAAGAGCTGAGAGTTATCCTCTAACCTCCACACATGTGTGGTACAAACACATACCTGCAAACATGAGAGTGAACACACACATACACTGTACCCCCACTCCCTGTCCTGAAACTAACTAACTCTCTCTCTCTCTCTCTCCCTCTCCCTCTCCCTCTCTCTCCTCTCTCTCTCTCTCCCTCTCCCTCTCTCTCTCTCTCTCTCTCACACACACACACATACACACACACACACACACTTAAGGTAACAAATACTTATTTTCTCAGTTATCTTTTAAAAATAAAAATTAACTTTTAAATGCCAAATACCAAATATATGAAAACCAGTTCAGGGGCTGGGTGTGGTGGCACACCCCTTTAATGCCAGTACTCTGGAGGCAGAGACAGGCAGATCTCTGAGTTCAAGGCCAGCCTGGTCTATGTAGTAAGTTCTAGGAAAGCCAGGACGACACAGAGAAACCCTGTCTTGAGACAAAAACAAAAACAAAACAAATTCAGTATGACATATTTAAACTAGTTTTAAAATATTACAAAATTTCAAATTCAAATAAAACAAAATGTCACATAAATTACTTATTATGTGTATTTCTTAATACACCTATTCTTAGGCTTTCAAAATACAACTTAAACTCTCTCACAGTCTTCTCTTTTATGACCACAGATCATCCAGCATCATTAGTCATAAACCTAGGAGTGGTGAAAAGTAACCCAGCTGCCAAAAATTATTTACTTTGTAGCACAAACGACTGAGGATGTAACACCCACTAACTGACCTGCAGAGAAAAGGCAGGGTTAATTTATTCTGCCTGCCTTGCATTTTGCCTTCTGTTAAAACAAGGCTTGTTGCCGTGTTTAACCCTTTCTTCACACATTTTTCAAAAAGAGACAACAGAAAGAATAGAGAAAAAGAGAAAGGAGCAAGAAGCCGACATTTGTGAGTCCCAAATTTGTTAGTGCCTTTGAGCGTAAGATAAAAAAAAAGCACAAAACCATAAACCTCGTGTTTTGGTTAGGTTTTAGCGTTTTGTGGTGCTGGGGCCTTTGAGCATTTTAGGCCCAGGGTCCATCACTAAGCCATACCCCTGCCTACAATTAGTGTTAAGGTAGGGATAGTTGCACTTAGTATGTATTCCATGTATTGTTTTATGGACAGTGTAGCTTCAGGGGCCTTTTGCCATCTAGAAGCAGCAGCCCAACCACAGAACAGTGAACAGAAAGTCAGAAGTCCTAACTGGATGATCCTTCTGGCTAAGTGACGACGACAGGCTGGCTTATTAGTCCCCACTTTAGAAGCCCTTGGTAACTGCAGCCCAGGAATGACATCTGTCTTGAATTATGTCCACCTGGGGCTATGTCCCGATGACCAACACTGGCAGAATGCTGGGACCTGAGAACTTCACTGCTTTGGTGACTGACATTTAAGCTGTTTGAAGTTTCTAATTAAGGTCTCTTAAGAAATTAACTGCAGATGTGGGAAGCTAAGTGTGCAGTTGTGCAGTATGCAGAGATCCGAAGTTACCTGAGAGCGGCAAGCAGCCAGAACCAGTTCCATGCAGCGAGCTCATTACAGCAGAGAGCCTGCTGCTCCTGGTGCAATCGCTGCTGTGCTGGTTCATTTAGCTTTCCCAGAGCACCCTGCAACCCAGGCCTCCGCATATGAGGGGGTGTTCTACTACTGAACAGCATCCCCAAATTCCCAATGTTTTCAATATAAGGTAAAAGAGGAAGGCACAAGACTGAAATGCCATGGAAACACCACCTAGACCACCCATTAATACAGACTGTCGACTTGACAGGTCCTCAGATCACCTTGAAACAACCTCTGGGCACATCCATGACAGTTTCTTGACAGGTTATTTGATGTGGGCAGCACCCATTCCATGGGCTGGGGTCAATTACTGAATAACAAGGAGAAAGCCGACTAGACACTAACACCCACCTCTCTCTGCTTCTCAGCTAGAAACCAGATGACCAGCCACTTCAGGGTGCTTCCTGCCCCGAGGGACGGTCCCCCAACAGTGACCCACACAAGTCTTCCTTGCTTCAGTGTCAGCCGGGCTTCAGAATGAAGAGCCAGCCTGATGCGGTGAGGTGACGTCATCTTCGATGCCTCCCTGTTGCCTATGAGGAGTCCTGTGCTGGCCAGGGAAGCTCAGTGGTCTCACTTCCACCTGCCTGCTCAGCTCCACAGCCAACCCTGTGCTGAGTGACCCCCAAACTCTTGTGGGACACTCTGTTCCCTCTTCCAGGAACCACCCTTCCCTCTCTGTCATCCTTAAACCCAGCTGCCAAGAGGGAGGTCCAGACACCCTCTGAAAGTCCCCCACCCCGGGTCCCGGAGCACTCTGAGCTCATCTCTGTGACAGTCCATCTCAGCTGTCAACCTGATGTCGTCTGGAAATGCCCACGGGCCCTAGGCACACCTGTGGGGGTAGCTGAACTAGGTTAATGGCGTGGGGAGTCGGGACCCTGTGGGTGGCGCTATCCTCTGCGCTGAGAACCTGGACCGTATGACAAGAGAATGAGCTAGCACAAGCTTTCATCTCTCTCTCTATTAACAAATTGTGTCTGTCGTCTCATGTGTGTGAGTGTCTGACCTACATGTATGACTGCACACACAGGTGTGTAGTGCCTATGGTGTTCAGAAGAGAGTGTCAGGTTCCCTGGGACTGTAGTGTCATATGGTTGTGAAACGCCATGTGTGCGCTGGGAATTGCACCGGGTCCTCTGGAAGGGCAGCCAGTGCTCTTAACCACTGAGCACCTCTCCAGCCCCTCTGTGCCTTGCTGCTGACTTCATCATGATGGACTGCAATTTCAAAGTGTGAGTCAGAACACATCATTTCTCCTAGAAGTTACTATTGCCAGGGCATTGGACTACAGCAACAGGAAGAGCACAAGGACATCCTTTCTTGCCACATGCCCCTACAGAGCCGATTTAGTCAACACTGATAAGACCTACCACAGGCCAAAGAACTATGTGAGCCGCTGGGGACTAAGAAACAGTCATGACAGAAGTACTCATTGGAGCTGGTGTAGTGGCACACACCTTTAGTCCCAGCACATGGGAGACAGAGGCAGGTCCACCTATGTGAGTTCAAAGCCAGTCTGGTCTAAAAGTGAGGACAGCCAAGGCTACACAAAGAAACCCTGTCTCGGAAAATAACATTCCTTTGAGAGTCTCTCCACACGGCTAGCTCCTCACACCACACTGGAAAGGACAGCTGCTAATGAGGAGTGGTGGGTGGCACATGCCTATAACCTCAGCACTCAGGGCTGAGTTCATGGGCAGCTGGGATACAATATGAGCCCATGTCTCAGGAGCTGGGAGGTGAATCAGTAGGTGAAATGCTTGCCTTTACAAGTCTAACCACTTGAATTCAGATCCCCAGGACCCACAAAAAAGCCAAATATGGTAGTGCATGTATACAGTAGCACGCGACTGTAAACCTAGAGCTCCTGCTGTGAGACAGGAATCAAAGACAGGTGGATCATCTATGGGCCAGCTAGAAATGTGCAGCAGAGAGGCAGAATCAAGAAGAGACCCTGTCTCTAAACAAGGTAGAAGGTAAGAACTGCCTACCCAAAATTGTCCTTGTGCTTCCATATGTGTGTTGCAGCACACACATGCACACACACACACACACACACACACACGCCTCCCACATACACATATACATGCCCACACACACCACACACACACATACCCCTCCACATGCCCACATTCTCTCTCACACACACACACCCCCACACACACGCCCACATTCTCTCTTACACACACACACACACACACACACACACACACACACACACTCACATCAGAAAGCAGTCACACAAAAAGAATGGGAACATCTTACACAAGACCAGGCACCAAACACACAGCCTTCTGGGGTCATGTGGAGATGGTTCTTCACCAGAGCAGCTGCCTCAAGAGTGATCAGAATCTTGGATGTAATTCTCTGCTGCAAGCTGTGGAAAACGTAATGGAATTCAGCTACTATCTTGGAAAAGTCAAAGACTCTTCTGAAGGTCAAGCCATGGCTTAAGAAGTCTTGGTTGCAGGGCCCAGGAACTCCCAAGTTGGGTAACTACAGTCCTGCTTGCTGACCTTGACCTTGATGTCCTCCCTATGCTGATTCCCTGCCAGTCTCCACCCTCCTGAATGCTTAAGCCTGTATTTAAGGTTTCTTCCCTCCTCCTATAAATGGCATTCCGCATTCTGCTGACACGAATGACCCGCACGCTGTCTTTTGTCTCTGTTTTTAAATCCACATGGTAAACAGGTGGTGGTAGCGGGGGCACTACCGCAACAAATGGAGGACCCACCGAGATCCAAGAAAGAAGGGAGCCTAAAGATTTTGGGGCCTTGTAGAGGAAGGATGAAGGAAAGAGAAAAGCCTCTTCCCAGTGGCAATGGAGGAAGAAAGGGCTCTTTCTGATGAAGAAGCTTCTGGATAGCTAGAGCTCTGAGCACTTTCTGCCTGCCAGCTCAGAGCGGCAGCACCTGAATTGCAAGGAGTCGGCAGGTAGGCCTCACTGCTGCTGGCTGAACAAGCAAGCAAGCTGAAAGCTTAAAATTTTGTTGTCTATTTTTCCCTCAGAGTGGGAATAATTCAATATTTATGATCCCTTTGTGGGAAATGTTTTTCTGTTTTTCCCTTATGGTGGGAATAACTCATTATTAGATAGTCCCTTCATGGGAGTAAGAGGAAGTTTAAACGGGAGTGCATGTGCGCGTGGCAGACAAAGGCTCTTGTGATTGCATGTGGGATGGCCAGGCAGGCGGGCAGGTACGCACCGTGGGAGGTGGAGCTGCGCTGGAGCAGCCCAGGCAAGCACCAGCACTAGAGCCCGAGCACCGGCGGCAGAGCCAAAGCCGAAGCCCATAACCAAGCCAGCAGAGGCCTGGAGAGGGACAGGTGCTAAAAGTTTAACCAGGGCCCAACTTCTGGTGAAAAAGGTTTCGGTCAGGACATGCAAGGCTAAGTCAATGCAGTTTGAATTTCCAGGGAAATTTCCAGTCATTCATTGCATAAAGGATGTTATGTTCCTTTGTCTTAATAAATGTTTGGATGAATGGTTGATTCTCATGGTAGATAAGCTAAAGGAACAGGATTCATAATTTTCAACTATATATTAGGTAAGCTTTTGTCTGTTGGTCATTACTGAAAATTTGGCTCTGCTCTTTAAGTTGCTTTCTAGAAATTCTTGGCTTAATGCTATAAAAACATAATACCTGAAATGGATTGGGTTGTTAGCTTATTAAATAGTGTTGTTGCTAAGATAAACCCATAAAAAATAATCTCTTACTGATAAAGAGGTTACAAAATTATTTTTCCAGTAAATAAAATACAGGTAAATTGTTTAGTCCACATTGTTAATAATTGGCTTTTTGCATTAATGTGTTACTTGGGATCTATAAAGAAGGATCCTCTTTTTAAGATTTTATAAAAATACTCAAGAGTATTACCTAAAGTTACCTCTTCAAATCCTATAGAGATTGTATTTAATGCTTTTATAATTGGCATATGTGAAAAGGACCATGGAAATAGAAGCTGGTGATAGAATTGCTCAATTATTACTTTCATATTTTAAATGCAAAATGGTGCCTACAGAACTGGAGGCTTTGGAAGTACAGGAGAAAAGGTGTTTTGACAAATGTTATCAAAGATAAACAGCCTAAATTAAAAATAAAATTATATGGGATTGAGATTGAAAGATTATTGGATTCTGGTGCTGGATATATCTAAAATTTCACAAGAATCCTGAGATTCCAACTGGCCTCTACAAGAAGTCAGGAAAATGGAGGCTATTACAAGATCTTAGAGCTGTAAATAAAACCATGCTTCTCATGGAAGCAACACAGCCTGGTTTGGCTGCCCCTGTGGCAATTCCTAAACATTGACATTTAATTGTGATTGACTTATATGGATAATTTATTGGCTGCTAAAGATAAAAACTTGTTTTTGATGCCTTTTCTAAATTGCAATAGGTCCTTAGCCTGGCTAATTTACAGATAGCCCCAGAAAAGGCATAGGTATCCTTTCCCTATCCTTATTTAGGTCATGAATATTTTGTTTTTCTCATTCACCTACTGGAGTGTTTTGTCCTATTCTATGGGTACATCTCCCAGTTTCTCCAGCGAAAACCATTACCCCTTATCCTCAGGCTGTTGCTCAGATTATATTTAAGGGAATCAAGATCAGTGTTCAAACTTTTGGTAAGGAGCCAGATATTTTGGTGACCCCATACACCCAGCTCAAATAACATGGTTGCAAGCTAATGATAATGATTAGACCCTATTGACATGCTCCATACAGGGTCGGTTTGATACTTACTACCCCTCCAATGATGTATGTCAATTTTTTAAATTGCATCCTGTTATATTTTCCAAGATAGTACAGATGACTCCTATTCCTCAGGCTTGTGTAGTATTTACTGATGGCACTTCATGCGATTTTGCTGTGATAGTTTCTGGTAACATAGTGAAGAGAATGAAAATCCAGGGCACTTCTGCCCAGATGGTGAAGGTACAGGCAGTGTTGCTTGCTTTACAGATGTTTTCTGATGAGTGTGTAAATATTTATACTGATAGTCAATATGTGGCACATGCAATTATGCCTTTGGAGACAACAGCCTATATACCATCCCCAAAGTCTACATACTATCTATTTCTCCCATTCATGAATATTTATTGCAAGTGCAAGGACTTATATGGTTCCGCTCACATAACCTTTATGTGGGCCATATTAGAGCTCATACTCAATTGCCTGAACCTCTAAGCGAAGGTAATCAGAGGGCTGATGCCATTACTGGTATGGCCATCACATTAATTTGTTCTGCCTTGGAAAAGGCTACTCAGTTGCATCAACGTTATCATCTTAATGCTGGATCTCTCCGTCATCATACAGACATAACCCGGGAACAAGCCATCCAGATAGTTAAATCACGTCCTCTTTGTGCTGATTTTTACCTGTTCCTCATTTGGGAGTTAATCTCTGAGGACTTTTACCTAATCATGTACAATATGTCCATGTATCTATTGATACATATTCCTCTCTAATTTTTGCCTCTGCCCATTCAGGGGAAATGTAAAGAATCATTGTCTTCTTGCTTTTGTTTATATGGGAGTGCCAAAATGCATAAAGACTGATAATGGTCCTGCCTACAGCAGTACAGGATTTTCAAAATTCTTCCAAGATCTTTCTATTGTTAATAAGACTGGTATTCCTTATAATCCTCAAGGACAGGCTATAGTAGAATGCTGCCATTGTACCTTAAAAACCTATTTTGCTAAAATAAAGTAAAAAGGGGGGGGGGAGTTAGGAGCTCATCTCTCCTCTCCACATTCTATTCTTTCCCTTGTTTTATACATTTTATTTTAAACTTTTTATTGGTGGATTCTGCTGGAGTATCTGCTGCAGATAAGCACTGGAGGGCTCCTGTTGCAAATCATCCTCTGGTGCAATGGAAGGATCTTTCTACTGGCACTTGAGTGGACCCGATCCAGTGTTGGTGTGGGCCTGGGATTCTGTTTGTATCTTTCCGCAGGACAATGAGGTTCCTCTTTGGGTTCCTGAGTGCTGTGTGAGCCCTGTGGCTGCTGCTGAATCCCAACATGGCAGAGACCTATTGGGCCTTTGTAAAAAACTATCCCCTTCTGATGCCAATGGGGATTGAGAGCCCAATATGGCCAGCCTTGGCAAGCATTTATGTAAGCCTAGGAACTGTAGCCATGCAGTTGGATTCTTCAGAAGGTAATGTATGGTAATTGCTCTTTCAAGTATGTTTGAGAACATGTCACCCAGACACCTTGGAGATTAAGGATAACCCTGAAAGTCACTGACTTCCATTTGTTAACACCACCAGGCCAGCTAAGCCTTTTCAAGCTGGTGTAGTACCTACTTTTCAGGAGTGGCTCTGTACAATGTTTATTGGCCTCCTGAAATTCATCTAACCCTTTTGAAGATACCTTAAAATCTGTGAGCCTGAATGTAGCCATTATGAGACCATTCTGCTCCTTGGCTTCTGTCTTTTTCTTTATGGTTCTTATTTGTTCTTTTACAGAGCTGCCCGCTTAAGTCATGCTGGGATCAAGAAATGGGCCTTGGTGGTTTGTGTTCCTGGAGCTGTGTCCATGCCAGTGGACTGTGGCAGTTAGACACCGATGATGCTCACACGCTCCAGAAGAGAATTTGACACCGCTGTTGCTATTATAGCAGTGGCAGCCACTGCTGCTACTGTTTCTGGGATTCCCATTTCACTACAGCTAGCACAGTGGAGACCCTGGCAGCAAAAGTAGCTACCATAGTTAATTACTCTTTCATTCTATTGGGCATGATAAATTTAATTCAGTAGTTATATACATTTTGATTGGCTTTGAAAGTTATAAATTTATAAACTCAAGTTCCATTTGCTTTTGGGATACCGTCTTACAAGGACTCCAATTTGCAGTAAGGCTTGTTAAAGAAGGGAATGGCTCAATTGCCTTTTAGCCTACCAGCTATGGGTGGGTTAGGACTTCTGTTGGTCTTTTCTGTGTCACACACACACAGATTGCAAGCCCAGCGCCACTTTGAGATCTTTGGCAGCAGTTAACTCTGCAGCTCACACATGATTGAGCCTGTATGATAATGAGTATTCAGAGACGGGTAATGCTTGGGGGGTGGTTGCCAACCTAAGCTAGAGCTCTTGCGTGGCCTGGGCAGGTGTCTCCATGAAGGGTAAGGCAACCTGTTGACGTCCCACACAACCTAAGTCAGAAGCTCATTTTTTAGTAAAAGGGGGGGGGGGAGCCTGTAGGGCCCTGGAACTCCCAAGTTGGGTAACTACAGTCCTGTTTGCCAACCTTGACCTTGATGTCCTCCCTATGCTGATTCCCTGCCAGTCTCCACCCTCCTGAATGCTTAAGCCTGTATTTAAGGTTTCTTCCCTCCTCCTATAAATGGCATTCCACATTCTGCTGACACGAATGACCCGCGCGCTGTCTTTTGTCTCTGTTTTTTGATCCACATGGTAAACAGGTGGTGGTAGCGCAGGTACTACAGCAACACTTGGTGATATTTTAGCTTTTGTGTATATAAGCTGGTTCCTACAGTGATTTTCTTGTAATGCTATGTGTCCTTCCAAGAACTCCTAACAGTGTATTTATCTAAAATACCTATCAAGCATCCAAGGCTAAACAATCTCCTGAACTAAAGTAACACCCCTGTGGAAACAATGCCTGTTCCCTAGGTCAGGTGGATAGCTTTATTTCTTGTGTAATCTGAGACCCTCCTTTTCTATTACTAACATTATAGACTCCTAACATTTTACCTAACCACTTCTAGGGATGCAGTCTGAGTGCATAAATTCCCTTTTTCTGATATATTAACCGATTTTAGCTCTTAGCTGACCTGTCCTTTAACCACTCCCTTTTGGGGTTGTAAAAGAAAGCCTGCTGGTCACTGCCTAAGGGAAATTCTTACCTGCCTTTATGACCCTGTAGGATTCAAGCCTGGTGACCTGACTGGAGGAGGAGGATTGCTATTGCTTGGGTTTATAACTGAACACCCTAGAGAACCTGGGAATGAAGAGCTGAGGGGTGTAAGGAGAGAAAGGAGGAATTTGGGGAAGAGAACTTGAGGACGAGACAGAGAAGAGGAAAGAGAATGGAGGAAATAGATGGGTAAGAACAGTAGAGGAACAAACTAGGTGGGAAGAACTAGACTGAAGGGCTAGAAGAGAGTACTAGAGGAATGAGCTGGAAGATGAGGAAGAGCCAGATGAGGAAGAAAGAGATGGGAGAGGAGCTAAGATGGGAAGGAACTAGATGGATGAGAACCTAGATGGGGCAGATCTAAGATGAGAGAATTAAGGTAGAAAGTACTAGATGGGTAAGAACAAGATGAGAAGGACCGAGATGAAGCTGGACTAAGATGAGAGAATTAATATAAAGCTTAGAGGAGACAGCAGATAAAGGTAGAGAGAAATCAGGCAAGAAAGGAGCTAGGCACGAGAGCAGAACTGAAGCTGTGTAGAGAGAACTATCACAGAATAATAAAGTGTATGGACTAAGGAGTTTCGTGTACATAGATTCATTTCTTCAAAGATTAATTATCAGCTGGTTGTAGATTCTTCCTGGATCCTGGGAGGGGACTATTAAGGGGCTGGACCCCCATAGTCACTGATAATTCTCTTCCTTTTTAAAAGAATGTATGAGTGATTGCCCGAATAATAGAGAGAAACATGTTGGAAACAGCTCTTCCCATTGATGTGTTCTAGAATTGTATGGGGACAAACTGTTCTAGGAAGTAAATACTGTTCTCATTTTCCTGCACAACAAAATCAATAATGAGTTCTATAAGAAGACAGTGTTGTCCTCACAAAAATAACAAGTTTAGAAAAAAATTTTAAGAGAAAAACCACATCAAGCAAGAAACCCTATGGTTGTGAAGACGAAAAGATACATTTCTTATCCCTCTCTAACAATAATCCTGAAAATTTTAACATGTTCACTAATTCTTCCCCAGACAGGATACTCACTAATAGCAAGCACCTGGATCAACGGCACAGTTTCCATCTCCCACAGCCTTCTGTGGGTTGGTGCCTGGGATCCTCATTTTCACACCTTGGATGTTTGTGCAGCCTAAAACCTGCTAATGTCTGGTAGTCCCTGGTTGGTTGCATGTGAGTGAGGTTGCAGCCACCAGGCCAGGCTCAGAGGCAGGCTGGTCAGCAGCAGCCCCACCCTAGTCCCGAGAGGGGACAGCTGTGTCAACATGAAGTCCTGTCCTCAATGAGTTTACAACCCAATGAACATCACACAAACCAGCAGGCTGTGGACGCCATCTACATGAGTGCAGGCCTCCTCCACAGCCACAGCTGGAATTCAAAACTAGGAGTGGACAAAGCCATCAGCCCACATGCCCCACTGTGCTCCCTTCCAGAAGTCAAGAAGGCAAAACAACCAGAAGACAATTGCAGAGGCTGGTGGCCAGTGTAAAGTGCTTGCTTCGCAAGCATGAGGACCTGAGTTCAATCCCCTGGAGTGGCACACTTGTAATCTCATGTGGAGACAGGCAGATCCTTGGGGCCTGCTGGCCATCAGGCTCTAGCCTGACTGGTAAGCTCCAGTCCAATGAGAGCCTCTGTTTCAAAGGAAGCAAATGGGCGTTTCTGAGGATGACACCTGAGCATGTGATACCTGCAAACATGTGCATGTGTGCCCACACATTTGTGTGAACACACATATAAAAAAAATGGTAATCTCACAATAAAAGTGAACCTTGCTCCCATCTTGCCAAGACTGCTCCACTGAAAGACCATTGATTTTGTTTTGTTTGTTTTGTGTTGGGGTAGAGCTCACTGGGCAGCTGAGATGCACCCAGCTCACACCACAGCCATTGTTAGCGCACCTTCTAGACACTGAGTGGGTCCTGCCTTGAAGAGCAGAAATGCTCTTTAGAAATTCTGAAGCAAACAGGAATACTAGAGATAGTGACAAGGAGGTGCCCTAGGTCACACTGAGTAAGACTGGCCAGTGTATCCTCTTGGACACCTTGGGGCTGGGGTAAGCCACATGTGGCCTTTCTAAAGGCCCCCATCACTCAACCGTATAGATCAACAGTGCAGTTTGTACAGACCTCTGATTTATTCTTTGGAAAACTCTTTGACAAAAGGAGGAATATTGTGGAATCTGAAAACAGCCCTGGCCTGTGTTCAAGAACTCAAGCCAAAAAAGAAACTTCAGATTTGACATCTTAAATTACCAGGAATGTTTAGACAAATCTTTAATCTAGAACATACAGACACCCACATGCATACATAGAAAGTTTGCCTCTCCACCTTCTCACGTCGAACTGATAATTAGTAATGAGTTCTGCTTACTGTGGCCATATGATGAAGTGTTCATTCAAGAATTCTTTCATTGGTGCCCATTATGTGCCAGGCACTGTACTAGGCACAAGTAGGAGAGGGGTGAACCCTGAGTTTCCAGTGTATGGAAGAAAGTGCATAATTCATACCTCAGGATAAACCTTCAAGTGAGGCAGAACGGGGTACTGAGGGAAAAGAGGTGGGGTGGAGGGGGACTTGCCCCAACGGTGGAGTTTTTATGTAGGTGTCTGGTTTCCTTTTGTGTATTGACATTTTATTAATTTTTAATCAAGATTTATTTTCTTATTTATGTGTATGGGTGCTGGGGGATATCTTTCTGTATGCTGTGAATATATGTTGTTCCCACTGGTTAATAAATAAAGCTGCTTTGGCCTATGGCAAGGCAGCTTAGAGGCAGGCAGGAATGAGCCATCCACCTGAGGAGCAACATGTAATGGGACGCAGGTAAAGCCACAGAACACGTGGTAAAACAAAGATTATTAGGATTATTAAAAATGGGTTAATTTAAGATATAAGAAGTAGCTAGCAAGAGGCCTGACATAGACCATACAGTTGGCAAATAATATAAACCTCTGAGTGATTACTTGGGATCAAGCAGCTGAGGGACATGGGTGGGAGAGGTTTGTTTCTCGGGCAGGACCAGAGAAAACTTATGGCTACATATGGGTATTTTGTCTGTGTGTGTGTGTGTGTGTCCACCACAGGCATGCCAGGTGCCTGGTGCTCACAGAGACCAGAAGAGGGCACCAGTTTTTCTACAACTGGAGTTACAGATGGTTGTGAGTCACCATGTGGGTGCTGAGAGTCAAACCCGGGTCCTCTGGAAGAACAGCCGATGCTTTTAACCACTGAGCCATCTCTTCAGCCTCTTCTTATGAGCAGATAACATAGGCACCATTTGGTGCTTCTTCCCACCTAAGTGGACATCAGATATGAACTCTCACCCCCAAGCCTCAAAGGCCATGGTCCAGCTTCAAGGAGGAGGAAACCCATAATGTATGGTGAGTAGAGTGTGAAAAGGATGAATGGGCAGGACATGAAGGGTAGAGAGGCAAGATCACACATGCTCAAGAGCTACAGGGAAGGGGAGGGTTGTCATGGGTGCAGTGGGAGAAC
Source organism: Onychomys torridus (assembly GCF_903995425.1). NCBI lineage: Eukaryota > Metazoa > Chordata > Mammalia > Rodentia > Cricetidae > Onychomys > Onychomys torridus. The sequence goes on along the minus strand of NC_050451.1, from coordinate 110,166,547 downwards.
ACAGGAGGATCAGAGGAATGAACCAGTGTGCATTTGTGAGTGATTTGGAGAAACAGCATGGAGCTTCCACCTCATACCTGCCAGAACAGCTATGTAAGACTGTAGGAGAAGAGCTATAGAGGATGTAGGGTCTGAGCCCCAGTGCACTGAGGATATAATAGAAAGTGGAGCATGCCTAGGGTCATGTCAGAGGAGCAGCAGGAGGCAATTGAAGTTCAAGGTGTCAGTCCACCAGGAGGCAACTCCATGATGGATGAGTCTTGGATAGACAAGCCCCAAGACCCCAGACTCCAGACTGTCTCTTGCTTCTGCTGTGCCTTTACTTGTTTGCTGCTGCCATCTTTCTCTGGTATCTGGCATGGTGTGAATGGGTGTGGGGAAATCCCACTGCCTGTAATGTAGTGTGTTTATCTCATAGAAACATTTCATTCTAGCCGGGCGTTGGTGGTGCACGCCTTTAATCCCAGCACTCGGGAGGCAGAGCCAGGTGGATCTCTGTGAGTTCGAGGTCAGCCTGGTCTACAAAGCGAATCCCAGGAAAGGCGCAAAGCTACACAGAGAAACCCTGTCTCAAAAAACAAAACAAAACAAAACAAAACAAAATCTTTAAAAGAAACATCCCATTCTACTGGGCATTTTTACCTGTGAATTATTATGAAGATGATTTCTTCTTAAGTTGTACTGTTTAATTAATAATAATAATATAAGTTTAAATAGATTTTTATGCTTAAAAATATAAATAAGGAAGTGTCACATAGCTAGAACACATGAGTTTGTATTGAGGAGCCGTATAGACTGTGACTTGGGTTAATGATTAAGAAAAAAATTGAATCTCAGTTAGCCCAGCTAGTTTAAATTCTTTTAACCTTAATGTTGGGAAATGTGTTCACAGGTTTTGGAGTGCATCATAGCTGAAACAAAGCTTTGAAAAATAACAAAGTTAGACTAAGATGTTTTCATCAAATAGCTTTGAGGTGAAAAACCCAAGAAGACAATCTAAAGTTTTAGAAAGGTGCATAGATGACTAAGGAATTCTTTAAGGTCTGAGAACAAGAACAAAGTAGCCCAATTATCATTAGCTGATGCACTTTTCTTGCTAGGATTGGTTGATGACCAAAAGTGATGATTGATTCCTTGTACCCATTTTTGCCTTCAATCTCTTGATATAAAAAACTGTTGATCAGTGGGTATGCACCCTAAAGATTTCAAGTAGAGCTGACTGTTTCTCATATATAAAAGTTTAGGTTTGTGATTCCTTTAAGATTCCTAGTAAGATTACACTTCAAGATAAGTAATAAAGTGATTGGTTCTTTCTTTGTAACCACAAAACACAGCCTACCAATAAAGGAATACCTTGCTTGCCTACACTGTTAATCTACAGCAAGTTGCTTGGCCATAAATGTATGTGGGCTCTTGGGATAGTTTGTTTTTCACCTGTAATATGTAAAGTGTTTAATCATGTAAGGGATGTGGAAAAAAAAATGCTGTTTTTCATTTGTATTCATTGTAATCATTAACTTGAAAAATAGAATGTAACCACATGGTAATTTTTATATTACTTGAAAGATCCATCAAGGTATATGTATTGGGCAGTGTGAGCGCTTAACCTCTAATCTGTAGATGTAACCGTCTTGTTAAATAAGAAACACAGAGCCAATTGCAGAGTTAAAAGCCAGAGGTCAGAGTAATAGCTGAGAGCTGAAAACCTTACCCTCCACTGCTTCTGCTGTCTTTCCTCTCCACCAGAGAGGCCTACTTCCTGTGTCCTGTCTTTTATATAGACTTTCTGTTCTGCCTTCTCATTGGTTGTAAACCCAGCCACATGACCTCTTCGTCACTGCATGTCTGTACAGACCTCCAGGTCTTCTATAGTTGGTATTGAGATTAAAGGTGTGTGTCACCATGCTGGCTGTATCCTTGAACACACAGAGATCCTGCAAGCTCTGCCTCCCAAGTGCTGGGATTAAAGGCGTGCGCCATCACCGCCCAGTTTCTGCTATGGCTTGCTCTGACCCCAAGGCAACTTTATTAATATACAAATAAAATCATATTTCAGTACAAATAAAATATCACTATACTAATCCATCTCTCCAGTCACAGAAGTATCATCCTGATGCCTATGCAGGTGCTGGGTAGCATGGGAGGACATGAGGAAGGTAAACAAGCAGCCAATTGGACAGTCACACCCAAGAGCTCAAACCTGAACCAGGATTGTTGGTGAGTGGACAGAATTCCTCTAAGACATCCATGTCCGAATCCCCAGAACCTGTGGAAACTTAACATTACGTATAAGAGTGGGGTGAAAGGAGACTCGTGGAGCTCAGCTGGGGACATCAATGGGGATGACCCAACACAATTGCAGTGGGAGAGGGAGGCAGAAGTGCAAACCAAAGACTACAGTGAGGCAATTCACTCTACTTTGCTGGCTTTGAAGAAGGAAGCTGGTGGCCCCAGTGAGCTGGAGGAGTCAAGGAAAGTCTCCTCTCTGTACAGAACCCTATAGATACTCAGGGTTGAGCCCATTCCGTCTCTGCCAGGCTTCTGACCTCCGGAGTACAGTTTTTGCGGTGTTCTGAGCCACAAAATTGTGGATAATTGTCTATATGAATAACAAACTGAGTTGGTATGTGATGGCAGCAGGTAAGGTGTGAGCAGAAAAGGGAATTGAGGGTCACACATAACCTTAGCATATAAGAGGAGAGGGAGGCAGTGTGAGCCAACCAAGGAGGGCTGGCCTATCAAGGCTGGAAACATGGCTACCACCTGAGAGGTCCAAGGAAGACAGGCTGCCAGGAGGAGGCAGCAAGAGGCAATGGGCCCTGAAAGATGAACGCAATTTGAAGACAGGGACAGTGTGAGCAAAGCAGAGTAAGAGCTTTGTATGCCACGATGACTGTGTGGTTGGATAAGTGTATGTGTCCTGCAGAGTGTGTGGTAGGATTGCTGAGTATGTCCTGAGGAGTGTGTGGTTGGATAAGTGTGTGTGTCCTGCAGAGTGTGTGGTAGGATTGCTGAGTGTGTCCTGAGGAGTGTGTGGTTGGATAAGTGTGTGTGTCCTGCAGAGTGTGTGGTAGGATTGCTGAGTGTGCCCTGAGGAGTGAGTTGTTGGATGGCTGCATGTGGTTAGATGAGCAGGGTGCAAGGTGAGACACCCCACCAGACCCCTACACACAGGAGGTGGGGGAGCAGGAGGAAGAGGATTTTTTAAAGTATGCCTATCAAAGAGGAGTGTAGAGACATTGCAGAAAAAGGTTTCTACATGGTCCACAGTAACAGACACGTCCCGACCACTCAGTAAACCCCTGATGTTCCTGCCTCACATGGGCACACTTGGTGATCCAAACTCATACCCTAAACCTCTACCCAGAGGACGATGAGATTAGGGCCAGGGGTTACTACAGAGTTCTCTCTCTGTGAAAGATCGTCTCTTGACTGGCTACAGCTTTGCCTCGGAGACCCTCACACACGTGGGGAGGTCTACATCTCCAACACCAGCACTCTGTGGTTATTCCTGGTGACTGCAGTACCCAGGACAAGTATAGGCTGTGAGAGCACTGGGGCAGCTTGTGGGAACTAGAAGGGCAAGGAGGGTAGACAGGACGGGGGTGGGGGATGGGGGAGTAGGAAGAGACAAAAAAAAAAAAAAAAAAATCAGGTATCCAAGGACTGAGATGGCTTCGGAAATTAACAACACTTGCAGAAACCCAAAGTCCATTCCTAACACCCATACTGGGCCACTCACAGCTGTCTTTAACTCTAGTTCCAGGGGATCTGACACCCTCTTCTGGCCTCCATGAGCACACTGCACATACATGGTGTACAGACATACACTGGGCAAAACACTCATACACATAAAATAAATGAATCTTTTATTTATTTAGTTACTTATTTGGTTTTTTTGTTTGTTTTGTTTTGTTTTTGTTTTGAGACAGGGTTTCTCTGTGTAGTTTTGGTGCCTGTCCTGGATCTTGCTCTGTAGACCAGGCTGGCCTTGAACTCACAGACATCCGTCTGGCTTTGCCTCCCCAGTACTGGGATTAAATTTTTTAGACAGAGTTCTTCTGTATAACCCTAGCTGTCCTAGAATTCACTCTGTACAGGTGACTTTGAACTCAGAGATCCACTTGCCTCTGCCTTCTGAGTACTGGGATTAAAGACATGCACCACAATACCCAGCAAATAAATGGATCTTAAAAAACAAGATCTTGGGGCTGGAAAGATAGCTCACTGGCTGCTCTTCCAGAGGTCCTGAGTTCAATTCCCACCGACGGTGGCTCACAATCATGTATAATGAGATCAGGTGTCCCCTTCTGGCATGCAGGCAGAACACTGTGTACATAATAAATAAATAAATCTTTGAAAATAAATAAAATAAAAAAAATAAAGCCAGGCGGCGGCGGCGGCGGCGGCGGCGGCGGCGGCGGCGGCGGCGGCGCACGCCTTTAATCCCAGCACTGGGGAGGCAGGGCCAGGTGGATTTCTGTGAGTTTGAGGCCAGCTTGGTCTACAGAATGAGTTCTAGGACAGGCTCCAAAGCTACACAGAGAAACCCTATCTCAAAAAAACAAAAACAAAAAAAAAAAATAAAAATAACCAAATAAATAAATAAACTAAATGAAAAAACAAAATCTTACCCTGTTCTCACTGCTGCTCTGTATACACCACCTTCTCCTGTTTTCACCCCCATCTTCCTGTAGGACACTGGGACTAGAGATTTGAGCTGTATCTAGCATTTTTATTATCTTATTATTATTATTTTCTTTTTGTTTGTTTGTTTTTTGTTGTTTTGAGACAGGTTATCTCTGTGTACCCTTGGTTGCTCTGGAACTCACTCTGTAGACCAGGCTGGCCTCGAACTCCAGAGTGTTCCCTGTGTCTCCCAGGTGCTGGGATTAAAGTCGTGGGCCACCACACCCTGGTATTATTGTTTTCAAACTCTGGCCAAATTGGGCTCAACTAGACCAAAATAACTAGAAGCTCAAAGGGCCACTGCATATGTTTAAATTTGTGAATTCTCCGAAGTTCTCTTACTGACGGCAGTAATTCCTTCCTTTTTTCTTTTATCACTATCTCCCGCTCTCTCTCTCTCTCCAGGGTCTCAGGTACCCCAGGCTAGCTTCAAATTCATTATTTAGCTGAGCATGAGAACTTCTCTTGACTCCACTGAGATGTGACAGCATGCTGGGTTTCTACGGTGGTGCTGGAGATAAACCCGCAGCTCTGTGCACACCAGGCAAGCACTCCAACTCAACTTCAACTACATGCCTAACCCTGCAATTCCTTTCCTAACAATGGGACGTTGGGTTTTGCAGTTTCGGGGGTTTTAAAAGCAACAGAATAAGCTGGTCACAGCCCTGATGTTGTAAATATCTGTGGCCTGGGGGAAGGTCAAACAGACAATCAAGAAACAAACACCTGTTATTTCTGGGAGAGGAAGCGACGAAAGCTAGGCAGGATAGAGAGAAGGTACAGAGGCAGCTGCTGAGGATGCTGGGCTGCGGGGCTATGTCCTCCCTGATTGGTGACGCCTGAGCTGAGACCTAAGGAGCGAAATGCCCCAGGCTGGCACACCGCACAGCGGGGCAGCCCAGGACAGGGAAGGTCAAGGGGAACCAGAAGTACCGTGCGACTTAAGTCTCTAACCAAATTCTAAGACTTAAAATTTAAGCAGACCATTTGCAGGCCAGTGTAGACATATTCCTCTCTCCATGTGTCTTTCATTTGTCTTAAAGAACAAACAGAAAAAAACCCTTCCCCATCTTAAGAAAAGCAGCCGGTTTGCGAGGGTGCGGCCCTCGACTGCAGAGACCGGCTACATCTCCCGTTGCTAGAGCGCCCTCCAGTGTCTCAGGGATGAGCTACACGTGGCATGGGGGCTGGGGACTTCATTTTTTATGTTAAACTTTTTAATTTGGACTCAAAACTAATGTGGGCTTCTCACAAAGGCCAGTGAGATATTAGATAAGAAGACAAGAGACATTTACACGTTCTTACACAAGCCTCTATTTCTTCTAACCAAAGCAATAAAATATGTGTCTGTGACAATGTTTTAATGACCCATACACATCTAAACATCTCAAAGGTCTACAGAGGGCCCATTAAAGGGGAAAGAGGCGTTTTTAGAAACATAGAACTGTTTTGTTTTGTTGTTTGTTTTCTGAGACAGGACCTCATGTAGCCCAAGCTTGCCTCAAGCTCACTCTGCAGCTAGGCTGATTTCAAACTCCTGACATGTTCCTACCTTCCCAATGCTGAGACTGCAGATGTTTGGCGCCTCAATTAGAACTGTGAGTTAAATATGGAATGCAGTCTCCAACTAAACTGTGACTTGAGCTGTAAGATGGCTTCCAGGTAAAAGGGATTTATGCCAAGCCTGATGACCTGAGTCCAACGCCCTCACCCACACACGGAAGGACAGATCAACTCCTAGAAATTACCCTCTAATCGCCACACAAGTATTCCAGGGTAGGTGTTCCAGGGCGCGTGCGCATGCAAACACACACCACACCACACCACACCACACCACACACACAGACACACACACACACACAGACACACACACACCACATACACAGACACACCACATCACACATACAGACACATACATACACAGACACACATACATAAACACACAGACACATACCACATCACATACACACCACACACAGACACAAACCACAGACATACACACCACACACACAGACACACACACATACACACCACACACAGACACACACACACACACCACACACACACACAGACACACACACACACACACCACACACACAGACACATACACACACAGACACACACACCACACACAGACACACACCACATCACACACACAGACACACACACACACACACACATCACATACAGACACACCACACACAGACACATACACACACAGACACATACACACATACACCACACAGACACATATACACACACCACACAGACACACACAGACACACGTATCACACATATAGACACACACACACATAAACACACAGACATACACATCACAAACACACACACACGCACACACACACACACACACACACACACACACACACACACACACACACACACACACTTTTTGAAATACTATTTAAAAAGAGAAACCCATCAAGATGGTCAGTACATAAGCATGCTTGGGGCTGGAGAGATGGCTCAGCGGTTAGCAGCACTGGCTGCTCTTTCAGAGGTCCTGAGTTCAATTCCCAGCAACCACATGGTGGCTCACAACCATCTGTAATGAGATCTGGCGCCCGCTTCTGACCTGCAGTCATAAATATAGGCAGAGCACTGTATAAAATAAATCCTTTAAAAAATTTAAACAAACAAACATGCTTGCCTCCAAGCTTGATGCCCTAAGTTCAATCCCTAGAATGTCCATGGTAGGAAGAAAGAGACTACTCCCAAGAGTTAACCTCTGACCTCTACACCTGGACTCTGCCATAGGCACCCATACACATGCATTCACACAGATACATACAAATAAATAGAATTGCAATTTGCCAGGTGTGGTGGTATACACTTTTCTTCTCAGCACTTGGGAGGTAGGAGATCCCTGTGAGTTTGAGGCCAGCCTGGTCTACAGGCCAGCCAGTGCTACATTGTGAGACCCTGTCTCAAAAACAAAAGCAAACAAAACCAAGAACTGTGACTCTTAGAAAATGAATAAATTAAACGTGGCTCTCATGGAGGGGCAGTGGGATAAGCGGGAAGTGATTGTTGTCATTTGAAATTTCCAGTATCCAAAAGGTTCTGTAAATCATTATCTGAAGTGTCCTGCAGCCACTCCAGCAGCATGCAGAGTGCTTATTAAAACCATTGAGACATTGACTTTCGGCTCCTTATTATTAATGGGCACCTCTGTGGAGCTCAAAAGCCTAGCTAAGAGTAAGACATGGCCTCCTGGGTAGATAGATGCCTGGTAGGTCAGAGTGCCAGCGAGGCTGACAGCCAGAGGGCAGGGTTCTTGTAGGCCCCCACTGCCAGTGTTGTAACCTACAAGACAGTCTGTGCTCATTTTACCAAGTCTGGGCCTGCTAACCTGAGGGAGAGGGGCAGGGAAGCTCTACAGGGCAGCCTGCAGTCCGGAGGCACCAAAGGGCTGCAAAGACCACAGGCTTTGAACCTGCAAGTTTACATGTCAGAAGCTGCCTCCAAGAATCCCAGGAAGGCTGAACAGAGGGATGTTTACCCCTGCCTTTTCCAAGAAAGAAAACTTGAGAACAGACTAAACGAACAACTATGGTCATGGTCATGCACACACATGCACTACATGATAGTCTGTTTCTCCAGTAATCAGGAGGAAAGTTCTAAAGGATGGGCTGGGGCAATGGCTTAGGAGCAAAGCCCGTGTGTGTGTGTGTGTGTGTGTGTGTGTGTGTGTGTGTGTGTGTACACACGCGCGTGCACACACACGCGCCTGTCTGTCTGTGTCTGTGTCTGTGTTTATGTGTATGTGTGTGTAATGTGGGGCAACAGAGAACATCACTAAAGCATCTGTATTATTAGGTTAATGTCCTAAACTAGGAACAAAATGAAATAAAAATAAATAATAAACATCTCTCTAAACCTGGTGAGAGGGGATAAGAAAGGAAGGAAGGAAGCTCAACTCTGCGGCCCATTTATTAACTGAATCATTTGAGAAAGTTATTTGATTAAGTGTCTTAGTCCATTTTGTGTTGTTATACCAACGCCACAGAGTGGGTCATTCACAGACAAGTCGTTATTGCTGGTGTTGTGGCACATGCATGTAGTTCAACATGTGCCTTAGGAGTCAAAGCCAGAGATCACAAATGAAAGGCCGATCGTAGTGAGACCTTGTCTCAAAAATGAAAAAGAAAGAAAATGAAATATAATTTCCCACATTTCTAGAGGCCAGGAAGACCAACAATTATCTATCAAGTGCCTTCTTGAGGAGTCATTCCATGGCAGAAGGAACAGCAGTGAGAAGGGTGGCTGGGCTGAGCCCGGTGGGAGCACTTACTCGCCTCCTGCCTCCTACGCCTGGTGCCTCAGTCCTACTCTTGATCCTCAGGGCTGCAAAATCAAAGGGGTGGGGGTAGGGAAGCTGACTCACATTCACTTATTTATGTATTATTTATCTATTAACACGATCTATCTAGATATTTAGAAACATGGTTTTATGTAGACCAGGCTGGCCTTGAACTCACTGTATGCTAAGGATGACCTTGAACTTCCTCCTTCCTCCACCTCCAGAGTACTGGTATTACAATGTGTACCACCATGGTCAGTTTATGTAATGTTGGAGATTGAACCCAGGACTCCAGATATGTGAGGCAAGTACTCTACCAACTGAGCTACATTCCCAGCCCCCAGACTTACTTTTATAACAAAGCCACACTCTCAATCATGAGCATACTCCTATAATATCAGCATCAATCCATTCATGGGGCAGAACCATCACGACCTAATTACCTCTTAAAGTCCCACTCCTAACACTGTTGCTTTGGGGACTTCATTCCCAACACATGACTTCGAGGGACACATTTAAACCACAGCAACAAGCTATAAAAGCAACATGAAATAAATCAATCCTGCTTGGATGGTAGTGGATTTATATTCATACCCAAGTGACCTATATGAAAACACAAATACCATTTCCTCTATAATATCTTTATTACCTAATAAAATTCTAAACTTAACCTGTTGAGAACAAGAGGGAAGTGTAGAAAAACAAGTGAGCTATGCCGAACACACCACAGCTGTTTTTAGTGGCAGCAAAGGAGTTTTGCTTTACAATTAGCAACTCTTTTCCCCTTAATAAAATTCATGAGACATACCAAGAGCCCCTCCCCCAAGGAGCCCAGTATATCCCAGCTTTCTCTCTGCATCATCTAAACCCACATTTCTGGCCTGGTGTGGTAGTACACAACTCTTGGGAGGCAGAAGCAGGCTAGTCTCTGTGAATTCAGGGCCAACCTGGGCTACACAGTGAGTTTAGGCCACCCAGAGTCACATAGTAAGACCCTGTCTCAAAAACTAAACAAATAATGAAAATAAAATATATACACTTATATAAATTACGGCAATGTATCACTGAGTTTGTCACACACACACACACACACACACACACACACACAATGATACCAGGAAAAGAAGAAAAACAAAGACAGATACATAGAAGTCACTGGAACACCGTCCAAGAACAGAGTTCTGGGAGAATCCAGGGTGCCTGTGAGAAAATTCCAAAACAAGAGTCTTGTAACCTCAGTATCTTCAAAACACAGAATTTTTCTTGGAATGTGAGTGAGCAGATAGGAGTGAGTTTACTTCAGATTACCAAATATAACTGGTTATTGTTTATGTGCCACTATGGAAAAACATGTTTTTGCCATGTGCAGCTTGTCCTTGTGATTGTACATTTTACTCATGTGACTCTACTTAATCCTCAAAGTATAAAATTGTCTGATGCTCTGAATAAAGCTGGCTATCTCCTGAGACTTTAGTCAGCCTCATTTATTGGCTCCATTCTCCCAGGTCCCACCACTTCTAAACTGGTGAACTCTAAGTACCATTTCCGTATCTCCTTGAATGAAGTAGTATAAGTCAAAAGCAGATCAGATCCATGAAGATGTAAAAGGTAGTACACATTCAGCAGCATGTGACGGCCTACACAAACAAAGTTCTGGTGCACTCAGCATGGATAAGGCCTCAAAGTGTTATGCTAAGTAAAGGAAGCCACAGCAAAGGGCTGGACACTTACAAATGCATCCAGATTAGACAGATGCTGAGACACTCAGCAGGGATGGGCATCAGAGAGTGCTCCAAATAAACCATGCTGACGGCTCCCCATTCCCAACATAACTACAAACTCTACCATCAAGATGGCTAAAATGGAAAACTGGATATGCACACATATGTGCATATCTCTCCTTTTTTTTTTTTTTTTTTGGTTTTCTGAGACAAGGTTTCTCTGTGTAGCTTTGCGCCTTTCCTGGAACTCATCACTCTGTAGCCCAGGCTGGCCTCAAACTCACAAGCGATCTGCCTGGCTCTGCCTCCCGAGTGCTGGGATTAAAGGCGTGTGTCACCACCGCCTGATCTTTTTGTTTTGTTTTGTTTTGCAGGAGCTGAGGACCGAACCCAGGGCCTTGCGCTTGCTAGGCAAGTGCTCTACTGCTGAGCTAAATCCCCAACCCCTCTCTCCATTTTTTAAAGTGAGCTATTTTTATTTTATGTGTATAAATGTTTTGCCTGCATGTTTATCTATGCATCATGTGTGCAGTGTCCAACAGGGCCAGAGAGGGCATCATATTCCCTGGAATTGGAGTGGCTGTGAGCTACCATGTGGGTGCTGGGAATTAACCCAGGTTCTCTGCAAGACCAGCAAGTGTTCTTAACTGCTGAACCATCTCTCCAATCTCAAGACTCAAGATTCTTAAGGTGTTAATTCCTCTGACTTACTGTATGAACTCAATGCAATACTGACCAAATCCCAGCAGGTTAGTCTGTGGTATTAACAAAAGAATTCTAGTCTACGTAGAAAAACAAAGGGTCCAGAAGGCCATCACAACACAGCAGACAAGACAGTTTGAAGAGAGTGTGGTGTCTGCAGAATGACAGAAGCATGGTCAAATAAGGGGGTAGAGAGCCCAGAAAGGACTAACCAGATGCTGCCAACTGATGTTGCACGAAGGAGCAAGGACGGTTTTCCTCAACAGACTGGCTGGAACAACTGAAGGGGTCATGGATACACAACACTCTTGGCCTTCCAAAAGAAGGACAGGGGAGGGAACTCTCAAGACCCACAAATGATAAGCTGGACCTCATTAACACTAGATTTTTTTTCTCTTTGAAATACACTCTTAAGAAAATGTTGAGAAAAGTCACAGGCTGGAGAAAATATTTCCACAATACAAATTTGCTGATCTACACCAACAATGTGAAAACTGAATGGCAAACAGACAACCGCAGGACAGGCCTGACCAAGGTGTCCTGCTCTCCTAGGCTCATTCAGCTTCACAGGGGAGGGAGGCTCCCCAAACACGGCAAATTCCCTCTCCTGCAGACAACACCTCCATATCCTTTAACTCAACTCTGACATTTTCTGGCTGGAGCTAGTAAGCACCAGATCCCACACATCTAGGGCTCAGTCCCTCATGGCTGCCCCTACTTCAGATACAAACAAAAGCTATGTATGTTTGTCTTGCGTTTCTAACTGATTGGCCATAAGTCAGGGGTTCGTAAGGTTCTCTCTTTAGATTTGATTTCTACAATAGCTCACAGAACTCTTGGAAACTGGTTACTATAAGAGACGTTCTAAAGGATACAGATGAACAGCCAGATGGAAGGTTGCACAGGGCAGGGTGTGGAGGAGGGGCAGGGGTGGCTATGCCCTCTCTAAGCACACCTCCCTCCAGAAAGCTGCATGGTGTTCAGCAACCTGGATGCTCTCCAAACCCCGGCCTTTGGATTCGGATGGAAGCATCCTTGCACAGACATGATTGATTACCTCACTGGTTACTTGGAATCAACTCAATCTTCACTCCTATCTCCTCTCCCCAGAGGTTGGGGTGGTACATTTCCCATGGGCTTTCGTTAGGTTTTATACTGCAGTGATGAAACACCATAACCAAAGCAGCTTGGGGATGAAAGGGTTTGTTTCCATTCACAACTCTCAATGCCACAGTGCGTTACTGAAGGAACCGGAGGAAGGAACTGGGGCAGAGGCCAGGGGCAAAGGTGCTCACTGGCTTGCTCCACCTGTATTGTTCAGACAGCTTTCTCATACAACTCAGGACTACCTGCCCAGGGTGGCGCCACCTAACCCACATCAATTGTTAGTTAAGAAAATGCCCACAGGCTTGCCTACAGGCCAATCTTGTGATGACAGTTGTGGTTTTCTCCTCTCAGAAAACTCTAGCCGTGTCAAGCTGATGAAACACTCACCAGTACAGGCTTGCTTTAAAGTTCAAGGCCTCCAATCATGCTGTGGGTTTTCTGAGAAGGTCCACATCCTGAAGCCCAGTAGGGCCCCCAGACACTCAAGTCATTCTGGAGAGTCCAGTGGCTTAGGGCTCTGTTCCAGGAAACAGGGACAGAAACCAAATGCACATTTCTTATTATGTCACAGAATCACAACAATCAGGCTCAGAACTCGGCAAAGCAGTTGGACAAATCTACATAGAATCTACACAGATGGCAAATCAGCACCTGGAAGGTGGCACACAAGTGTGACCCTGTGACATACCTCCTCCACAGGCCACATCTCCTGATCTTCCCCGACTGTTGCACCAGCTGGGGACCAAGAGTTAAAATATATGAGCCCATGGGGGACGCTTCTCATTCAAACGACCACAGCATCATCCGAGGGGATTTCAAGTTCAAACAAACTGAAAACACGATACTGCAACTGCACACCCATTAGAGGAGCTGAGTGCTCTTTAGCCAACAAGGACAAATGGCGATTTGGGAAGCAGCAGGGCTCTCCTACACTGATAAAACGGTGCAGCTACTATGGCATTTTCTTATACAGCTAACCACAATCTTCTCAAACAATTCAACAGTCACAGGCCTAGGTAACTATGTCTATACAAACCTGTACACAAACATATAGTGAAGGCTTATGCATAATCAGCAGAACTAGAAGCAACCAAAATGTCCTCCAACAGCAGAATGTATAAATTACTTGTGGTATAGCTGTACAATGGAATATTACTTGGCAATAAAGAGAAATGAGTTATTAAGTCATGAGACATGAAGGAATGTTACATGCATATTATTAAGTAAAAAAAATCCAATCTAAAAACACAGTACACCATATAGTTCCAGTTCTATGACATTCCAAATGAGACGGATCAGCAGTAAGAATTATATGTTACATGGGCTTGACAACCTGACCTTTAGCCCTGGAGCCTATGGTGGAAGAGAATCAACTCCTGAAAGTTGTCCTCTGACCTCCACCCATAAACACACACACACACAATAAATAAACATAAAAACTAAATCGTCTGTGGAGGGAGGGTACCTGAAAAAGCACCTGACCATACACAAATGCACAAAAGGGATCTGCTGAAGAAAAAGGTGCTGACCTAAGTAACCCTAGAAGTAGAGAAAAGATGAGCACCATCCTCTAGTGGATGGACCCTTCCCAGTGGGTGTGATGATGACAGTTCTGATAACGCAGCAAATGCTCGCTAGGATTGAACAATTACGTGAATGCGTGGTGGACGGCAGGAGCCAGGAATGGTGGTTTACAAACAGGCCTGGGGAAGTGGCTGGACTGGTCCCTGTAGGATGCCTGAGAGCTGGAGACAGGGTAAGAATGCATGTGTAGCTTGATAAATGATTACAGAGGTTCTATATACCATTTGTTTGTTTTTGTTTTTGTTTTTTTTTTTAAAGATTTATTTATTTATTACATATACAGTGTTCTGCCTGCATGTATCCCGTAAGCCAGAAGAAGGCACCAGATCTCATTACAGATGGTTGTGAGCCACCATGTGGTTGCTGGGAATTGAACTCAGGATCTCTGGAAGAGCAGTCAGTGCTTTTAACCTCTGATCCATCTCTCCAGCCCCTTGTTTTTGTTTTTCAAGACAGGGTTCCTCTGAGTTCTGGCTGTCCTGGATCTTGCTCTGTAGACCAGGCTGGCCTTGAACTCATAGAGATCCACCTCTGCCTCCCAAATGCTGGGATTAAAGGCATGTGCCACCACTGCCCAGCTTCTATATAACAATTTTTATAGGTTGTGTGTGTGTGTGTGTGTGTGTATTCATATTCCCTTCGACAGTTCTTGGCTCTCAAGTGAGTTATGCCCCTTCCTTGAAAGTGGGGTAATTTACATGCATCCAGCATGGCCATAGTCAACAGCACAGATAACAAGACAGCCTAGGACTCAATAGGGCAAATGATGGCAAGTGAGGAACAAGGATCGAGACTGGAGGTCTAGAATAGCCCCTGCCTGCCCAACAATGGTTCAGATGCTCTAAACAAGGAAAGAACCATCAAAAGTGGCCCACTGGTCCAAAGCTGAAGTTCAACTCAACAGACATAGAAATTAAGGAATGGCACATAGCATTTTACTTACTCTAATATGTTGACTAGGACCCAGACTGATTTCACACAACTGGGTTCAGTAAGGCCCGGTACGCTTGGTAGAGATGCAGACACGTGACATGGAGAGGAAGTAAAAGGCATTTTACATTAAGCTCCAAGCCTATTAGAAGTGGTGACTATGTGTGGACACACCATAGAGGCTGGCCCATTCTCAGAAAAGGAACCTCTAGGCAGGCCTGGGACCACACGCTTCTAGGTGCCACTCTGGTTCCAGGAGTTACTACTTCCTGAGCCAGGGTGCGAAGCCACACGTAATGAGAAAGTGGGGTGCCTAAGACCATGGGGTCCTGCCATGGGTCAGGGGTGAATCGTGAAGCACAAAAGATGTAAAAATCGTTAGATCAAGAACCTTGGCTTCACCACTCCATGGGACTTTGAGACAGTCACTTGGGCTCTCTGATCCTGTTCCACATCATAAACAGGACACCCTACTTCTTCAAACGGTGGTAAGGGAAACCACAGGAGATGTGCATTTAGCAAATGGGCAAGCGTCACATCAGCAGTTCTCAAAATGGAATTCCCTAACACACGAGGTCCCTGATTGTGACAGTCTATTGATCTTTTTTTTTTCTTTTTTTTCTTTTTAATTTAAATTTTTGGTTTTTTCGAGACAGGGTTTCCCTGTGTAGCTTTGCGCCTTTCCTGGAACTCAATTGGTAGCCCAGGCTGGCCTCGAACTCACAGAGATCTGCCTGGCTCTCCCTCCCCAGTGCTGGGATTAAAGGAGTGTGCCACCACCGCCCAGCTTCTATTGATCTTTTACCAACTAGTATTGCTGTGTAGACCAGGCTGGCCTCCAACTTGCCATAAAGACAAGCGTAGCCTTGAACCTGCGTCCTCCTTTCTCTGCTTCCCAAGTTCTGGAATTCCTTTCAAATATTTACTCCAAAGCTGGTGACATGACTCTCATGTTAAACCAAAGAAAATTTCGAAATATATAAAACCATTATGCTCTTTTCATCTAAAAAGTCTGTTTTTCATGAACAAATGTTGGCAAAAGCTCTTTGGGACCCTCAATCATCTTTAGATGGGTAAGTGGGTACAGAGACCAAACATTTGGGAACCACTGTGCTTCACATTGGAATCAGGTGTGTTGTCGCCCAGTAAGCGAGCGTCTCAACTACTCCAGAGCATCCCTAGAAAGCTTGGCGCGTTACGTGCTAACCGCTGACAGCCCTGCCAATCCGGCAACATCAGTACCCAATGACCGGGCCCATACAAAGCCCTCCCACTGGGAGGCAGAGCCGCAGCGACCTTGGCAGAGGTCAAGCGCGGAAGGCACAGAGGTTGCGGGCTACAGTGCCCTTGCAGGCTCAAGGGACCGCTCTGGCCACCGCCTTTACCGCGCGGCGGGGACTGGGGACCTGAACTCACAGCCTGGGTAGCGCCGCCGCTCCGCGTACGGCGTTCCGCAGCACACACAGCGCCATCTTCCCGAAGTGATCCGCCCCGCCCCACCGCCGCTCCGCCCTAGCCGGAATCGGACACGCCCATCAGTATTAGCCCCGCCCCGCCCCTGCAGCCTGGCCCCGCGCGGCCATTCTTCCGCACGCCCCGCCCCGCCGGCCCCGCCCCGCCCCGCACGCCCCCCGCCCGCCGCCCCGCCCCGCCGGCCACGCCCCTCCTCTGCTCCTCTGTTCCCCGGTCCCTCATCCTTTCTCACCCTTTCTCACCGCTCTTTGTGTGGAGCCTTTGGGGAGTCACTCTCGCCGCGCTTCTGAAGCGAGTTAGGAAAACCTGGATTTTCTTAGGCAGAACAGATTCAGATTTCCGAGGGTTTTTTGTTTTTTTGTTTTCTAAACAGTGGGTGAGCCTACCGTGGTGAGCGAGCTAGGAGCGGTCAAAGCGGAGGCTGCCTGGAAAGGCGCAGGGTAGTGCAGGCTGGGGACTCACACACACTGCTGTGTAGACCTTCACTCTGCTGCGGAGCTTCCAGAAGCCGAGAAAAGCTTAGGATTCCGGCCGTGCCCACAGGCCCGTCTTCCCTAATCCAATGTTGCCCCAAATGCTGTGGTAAGCTGGATTAAAAAATAGTTAGACCCGAGAAGCCCTGTGTCGCCAGAATGGGAACATGGATGCCAAATATCCGCAGGACAGAGTTATGGCTTTGTATGTGATACCAACAGGGCAGACTGCTCAACCCCTCTGTGCGGCCCCACCCAGGCCTCTCCAGCCCACATCCAGAAGGACCACACCACTTTCTCCATGGCGGCCCAGCCTGTGCCCTTTCAGCCATCCTGGAGCCTGAGGCTGGAACACTCATCCCATCTCTAATTTACACATCGATATTTTGTACTAAGAGTCTGAGCAGGCAGGCCTTGTCTCCGAATACACATGTCTCTACGGCCATCCAAGAATAAAACACAGTTCTGGAAGTCTCTGCGTTTTCATTTCACACGCACACGAGATAATATTGCGATTTTTTGCACCTGAGAGGGTCAGAGGGTCGGGTGCAGCTTTGAAAGAGGATGGTGTAGGGAGGGTAAAAGTCTTCAGGGCAAAGTAGAGCAGTCGAAGAGAAAGCTGCAGGGATCCGAGAACCGCCTGGGCCCAGATATAAGAGATCTAAACGCCTTCTTTTATAATACGCTCCGGAGTAGAATTTAGGGCCTCATCCTTGCCAGATGAGCACTCCACCACCGAGCTTCCCCCTGGCCCTAGATGGCTGAAATCTTAGCGTTGTAGTTCACAAATACAGATGTCCTAGATAGAAGCGAGTTATATTTTCACCACATGGCCTTGCAATTATCGTGGAAACTCAATTAACGTTCACTGTTGGTCTCGGGTATCTAGCTTTTGCACTGGCTCCTAGAACGTCTTCCCAGGACACGTCGCCTGAAAATCCCTGATCACCCTCACGGTTTGCTGTAACATTGAAATAACTTTCCGATGGGAAAGGGCAGACCCATTAGGAAAATGAAGCCCTTTATTCTTCGGTTAGGAACCCAAAGGCTCTTTATCACAGTCCATTCTTCCTTCCTTTTGCTGTCTGGCCGGATGTAGGGTTTTCTCACCAAAGTGGAGTCTCAAAGGCTGAGCCGGGCCGGTGTCACCGGTCTCAAACTTCAGAATGGTGCACTTAGAAAGAGGCCTATTAGAAGTTCTGTGGAAAGGTTTTTAAGCAGTGGCACAGATAGAACTTGGCTCTGAGATCATTGCTGCCTCCTGCTGCTAAGACACAAACCCCTCCCGGCCGCGCTCCCGGCCGCGCTGCCTTTGATAAGGGGGACCGCTGCGTCTGGCTCCTTGGGGAGAGAGGAAGAGACGTCTCTCAGATTTAGGCCAAATGCAGAATAACTAACGGCCGCGTGTGAGCCTGCCGGGCCTTAGCTCCCTCTCTTTAAGCTGAGGAAGTGAGACTACACAACCTTTAAAATATTTTTTGGCTCTGGAGTGCCTGGAGTCTGATTTTATGACTTCATGGCTTTCCAATCTTGGCGGCCAAGCCGCGCCTAGGGTCAGAAGGCCGGTGCTGTCCCAGCCTTCTAGGCCATGGTCTCTGCTTTGTCTCTGTAGCTCTTCTAGTATTTATCTATATAATTTATATTTATTTATTTTGGGTTTTCGAGACACTGTCTCATATAGCCTAAGGCTGGCCTCCTACTCACTGTGTGGTGGAGGCTGGATGTCAACTCCCAGTGCTCTCCCTGTACCTTCCCAAGTGCTGCCATATGTTGATTACATGAAGTGCTGGCGATTGAACCCAGGTCTTGTGTAATACCAACCCAGGTCTTGTGTAATACCAGGCAAGCACTCTGCCAACTAAGCTACTTCCCCAACTTCAGTTTCTGGATTTCCAAGTGTGGTCGAGTATTCACATACTGGCCTCCAAAGATGTTTGCATCCTAACTGCTAGAATCTATGAGTGTGTCACTCAGCAGGTGTGATGAAGGATCTTGAGATGAGAAGATTACCCTGGATCATTGAGGGAGGGGCGCAATGTCATCATAAGCATCCCTTATAGGAGGCAAGAGAGTCAAATCGCAGTGCAGACATGAGACATGGGAGCATAGTGGGGCCTGGAGAGAAACTGGCAAGGTAGCCAAATGCTTCTTCCCTTCAGTGCCCCAAAGAAATGCAGCCTGCTATCACCTTGCACTTTTCCCCATGGAGCTATTTGAACCTCTGGCCTCTGGAACTGTAAGATGATAAGATGATTATTATGTTGTTTTGAGTCACTAAGTTCGCAGTAATGGATTGCAGAAGCAAATGAATCCTGACATGCCTAGTACAAATGAAACTTTCTCAGAGTTCTACGCAGGAATGGCTCTAAAAAACTGACTTTGGGGCATGTGGAGGGGCTTGGGATGTAGCTCAGTGGATAAAATATTTGCCTGGCATGCATGAGGCCCTGGGTTCCAGGCCTAGTGCAGCATAAAGTGGATATGATGTCACACAGCCACTATCCTAGCACTTCAGAGGTGGGGGCAAGGGATCAAGAGTGTGAGGTGGGGCCAGAGGATGCTCAGGGATCGAGAACATTGCTGCTCTTGCACAGGACAGGGGTTCAGTTTCCAGCAGCACCCATGGTGGCTCACAACCATCTATAATCCAGTTTCCGTGAATCTAATGCCTTCTTCTGACTCTGTGGACAATAGGCATCCATGTGGTACCTTTAAATACATGTAGGTAAAACATATACCCACACATATAAAATAAAATAAATAAAAAATTTAAAAGACTTCAAGATCACAACAACATAGGGAACTTGAGGCCAGCCTCATAAAATATATGAGACCTTGTCTCATAAAAAATAAAAATAAATTTCAAAGGGGCTGGACATTGTGGTGCACACCTTTAATTGCAGCACTCTAGAGATAGAGGTAAGCTATCTCTGTGAGTTTGAGGCCAGCCTGGTCTACATAGTGGGTTCAGGCCAGCCAGGGCTATACAGTGAGACCCTGTTCCAGAGAGGGGGCAGTGAGATGGCACTTGCCTCACAACCTTTAATATCTGAGTTCAATTCCTGGGACCCATGGGGTATAAGGAGACAACTGACCCCAAAAAGTTATTCTCCGACCCCCACATGTGTGCTGTAGTATGTGTCTCCCCAACCCTCACACGTGATAAATTAATCATGAAGTCTAGTACATGAAATGATGGAAGAGCTTGTAAGAGTAAAAAGCACTGTTTCCAAGTACTAATGGAAACCTCACAGAGCTCTGCCTGCCTCTGCCTCGAGTACCAGGTCAAGAGGACGTGTTGCAACTCTTGGTCCTGTCAAGGTTTGTATAACACAGCAGAAATGGCAATGCATTCCCACAATCCTAGCTACTCAAGAGGCTGAAGGAGGATGCTTGAAAAATTCAAGGACAGCCTCAACTACATAGCAAGTTCAAAGCTAGTCTGGGCAACTTACCAAATCACTGTCTCAAAAACCAGAATGAAATAAGACTGAAGATGTAATTTGGTGGTAGAGCACTTGTCTAGCATGCTCAAGGCCTTGAGTGCTACACAAGAATTAAACAAGCCAGTATACATGAGTGCAGCTGTTGATTAGGATCTCTCTCTCTCTCTCTCTCTCTCTCTCTCTCTCTCTCGTGTGTGTGTGTGTGTGTGTGTGTGTGTGTGTGTGTGTGTGTTCTTCTATCATCTGTCCATTGACCTAGAAAGCTCTTCCCACTTAGAGCAAGGTAAACACTGGGAGAAAGATACGTAAGACATAGCTAGAGAAGGAACTCGCCCAAATAGTGACAGTCAGGCTGCCTTCTGGGCTTATTTCTCTCTATACTCCCAATTTCAATTTCGGTGTTTCAGTTTGTCTATAATAAATATCTATTATTGCCTATGCAATACTAAGCAAGATTTTTTTAAAAAGATTTATTTATTATGTATACAGTGATCTGCCTGAATGTATGACTGTAGGCCAGAAGAGGGTGCCAAATCTCATTACAGATGGTTGTGAGCCATCATGTGGGTGCTGGGAATTGAACTCAGGAATTGAACTCAGGCCCTCTGGAAGAGCAGTCGGTGCTCTTAACCTCTGAGCCATCTCTCCAGCCCAGGATTTTTTTTTTTTTAAGGGAAAAATAGGCTCTGGATTGATGGCTCAGTGGTTAAGAGCACTAGCTGCTCTTGGAAAGGATCTGGATTCATGTCCTAGCACCCATGTGGCCACTAACAACCACCTGTAACTCTAGTTCTAAAGGATCTCATGCCCGTTTTTGGCCTCTGTGGGTACTGCATGCCTTTGGTGCACATACATACATGCAGACAAAACACCCACACACATAAAGATAAATAAATAAGCCTGGCAGTGGTGGTGCTACGCCTTTAATCCCGGCACTGGGAAGGCAGAGGCAGGCAGATCTCTGTGAGCTGGAGGCCAGCCTGGTCTACAGAGTGAGTTCCAGGACAGCCAGAGCTGTTACACAGAGAAACCTGTCTTAAAAATAAATAAATATTTAGAAACTAGACTTGGCCTTTTGCAAAAATAACAGACATTTTTCAGAGAACACTGTGTCAGCCATCATTGATGGGAATACAGGAATGAAGGAAGAAACGGTGTTTTTTGGTCACAGCAGCAAGTCTAAGAAATGCTTTGTTCTTTAGGACAAGTGGAAACAAGGCTGAGGGCCTTGGAGAACCCTCAGGCTCACAAGCAGGCCAAGGCTGTCTTAGCTGGGCAGACTTCACTCCTGGGTCAGAGTCATTTGTACCATGTGGATAGGGGTACAGAGAGTCAGCAAATGGGGATTAAAGAGCAGCTTAGAGCAATTAGATCACATGAGGTCCCAAATTCTCATTATCAGGAAGAATCCAAATTTGACTCCTATTGCTAAAAGAAGAAATAAAAGCAAGATACATATTTCTTACAAGCCGACCTGGGGGCATTATCACGCTGTCTATTATCAGCAATGAGCAGATTTGATTCCTTTCCAAACAAGATTGGCAGGGCCTGCGGGATCTGTCAGAGTCAGGCTAATCCTCCAATCATCCGCCTGCCCTACCACAGTAATAGAAAAGTGTTGGTAATAAGGAGGTTAACAGTCTTCTTGTCTGGCGCATTAAAGATAATTCCACACAACCCAGAGGGTTTTACCCAAACAGCCTCCATGGTGTGGTTCAGCATTACATATCATCAGGTGTCACTTCTGCCAGGGCTGCCAGCTGTCAGTGGTGCAAGGAAGTCACTGGGTCCCTGCTCCAACCACGACACAGGCCGGACTTTAGGAGTTCTCAGTACATCGTGGGACAGAGAACACACAAAATTCAGCAGCTACAAACACGCAAGATGGTGTTGCACGCTGCCCATGCCAAGGCGTGCTTGGGGCGGACAGCCAGTAAGTGAGCTCAGCTTCCTGAAGGTCACCATGCAGGTCTCCTTCATTTCATCGTATTATCTAGATGATGTAAATGTACTGTTTTGAGTAACTCATGTATACATAGAGCTAAACATTTTTTCCTGTCTAAATGTATAATGCCAGAACTGAGGACCGAACCCAGGGCCTTGTGCTTGCTAGGCAAGTGCTCTACCACTGAGCTAAATCCCCAACTCACAGCTAAACATTTTTAAATAGCAAAAAAGATACAGAGGGAAGCTTACCACTCCTTATCTCCATTTACTTCCCCTGGCAGGTGGCTTTCCTCAGAATTATTTCATTCTTTCAGAGAGAAAAAAAAACAAGAATCGAAGCCAGGTTATGGTGATACATTGTGTACCCTAATAAACTTCAGCTGAAGATCAGAGAACAGAACAAGCCACTAGATTAAACATAGAGGTCAGGCAGTGGTGACACACTTTCTTACTTTCTTCTTACTTTCTTCCTTCCTTCCTTCCTTCCTTCCTTCCTTCCTTCCTTCCTTCCTTCCTTTCTTTCTTTATTTATTTTTGGGTTTTTTTTGGTTTTTCGAGACAGGGTTTCTCTGTAGCTTTGGAGTCTGTCCTGGACTAGTTTGTAGACCAGGCTGGCCTCGAACTCACAGACATCCACCTGCCTCTGTCTCCCGAGTGCTGTGACCGGCTGTCAACACCTTTAATTTGGGAATCACACTCGCCTTTAATCCCAGCACTTGAGATCTCATGCCTTTGCTTGGGAAGCACACACACTTTTAATCCCAGGAAGGGATAGCTGGGTAGAGAAAGGTATATACGGCGTGAGGAGGCAGGAACTTGAGGGTTTTCAGGCTGAAGAGTCCTGGAGGTAAGAGATGGCAGTGGCCGGCGGTGGTGGCGCACGCCTTTAATCCCAGCACTCGGGAGGCAGAGGCAGGCGGATCCCTGTGAGTTCAAGGCCAGCCTGGTCTACAGAGTGAGTTCCAGGAAAGGCGCAAAGCTACACAGAGAAACCCTGTCTTGAAAAACAAAACAAAACAAAAGGGGTGGCAGTGGCTTGTTGCTTTGTCTCTCTGATCTTTTAGCATTTACACCAATATCTGGACCCGAGTTTTTTTTATTACAAAACCTTTAGAAATTTCAGTTACACCAGGTAACATCTGTAGCACAGATTTAATTCCAGCCCTTGGGAGGCAGAAGCAGAGGGATCTCCAGGTTCAAGGCTAGCCTGGTCTACAGAGTGAGTTCCAGGACACTCAAGGCTACAGGAAGAAACCCTGTTTTAAAAAACTAAACTAAAGGGTTGGGGATTTAGCTCAGTGGTAGAGTGCTTGCCTAGCAAACGCAAGGCCCTGGGTTGGGTCCTCAGCTCCGGAAAACAAAACAAAACAAAACAAAAACACAAAAAACAAAATAAAACAAAAAACTAAACTAAAACCAAAAACAAACAAATAAACAAAAAAATCTACATTGGGAGTTTGACTGAGCCCTGTGACTTCATGTTAAGCAAATTAAAGCTATTACAGAAAAGAAACATAAACATTGTACTTGCTTGGAATCCTAGAGTAGTCAGATTCAGAATAACAGCAGAATGAAGGTTGGCAGTGAGAAACAACCATCCTCACTTGGTAAGAGTGCTGGAGACTCAGAGGAGCAGAGTGATGCTGCTTATTTTACACCCTGCACAGCTGGGGTGTCAGCCTAGAGAGAAGGCAGGAAAGGCTAGCATGCCCAGTTTTTTCAGAACAGTGGCCTTTGTATTCTAGATGACATTTCCCTGATCCCGGAATCCCTTGTTGGCAGAGTTCTTCAGGGAGGTACAATGTTTCCAGTTAACTAATGTAGGTCCCAGCTCAAACTCCCCATCCTCCAAGAGGTCAAGCAAGGACCTTCCCCTTTTCTATACATGGGCTCAGTCAACATAACAGATTTTCTGTATCTTTCCAACTCTGGATAGATAAGCTAAAAAGTGTCCACCCCAGCAGGCAGTAGCTGTTAGCTAGGGAAGACAGGGGCTTAGTGATTTGCTGATGAGCTCAATCTGCACCCCATACTGAGGATGGACAGAATGATTTATTTCTTACAGCAGAGGCAAGGGAAGAGGTGGGGAGGCCATGCTTCATGGAAAATACTTTAAGTTTGAGAAGATGGAAAAGTTCTACAGGCAGATGTTGATGATGGTTATTCAACAATATGAATGTACTCTCTGTCTGTCTCTGTCTGTCTCTGTCTCTCTCTCTTTCTGTATGTTTGTGTGTGTCAATGTGTGTGTGTGTGTGTGTGTGTGTGTGTGTGTGTGTGTGTGTGTGGTGCTGGGGATCAAACCCAGGGTCTTGTGCACACTAAACAAGCACCCCACTCCTGAGCCCTACCTCCAACCGAATGGGAATGCAAACCATGTCCCAGAATTTTCCACTTGAAAATGAGGCTGGGGCTTGGACTCAGTAGGAGGAATGCTTGCCTAGAATACATAAAGCCCTGAGTTCAATCCAGCATGCATACGCCGAGTGTGGTGGTGTATGACTATAATCCTAGCACTCAGAAGATTGAGATAGAAGAATGAATCAATCAAAGTTGTCCTCAGCTATATATGGAATCCAGTGTTTAGTCTACACAAGACATTGTTTCAACAAAGGCAAACAAACAAACAAACAAAACAAAAACAAACAAAAAACCCCCAAAACTAAAGTGATTTGGTTTGTCAGAAACATGACAATAGAAACTATGAAACTAAGATTTTATTTCACTTTCCTTTTCAATATAAAAGATGAACTATAATTCTTGGTGTGATGGCACTCACTTTTAACCCCAGAACTTGGGAGGCAGAGGCAGAGGCAGAGGCAGAGGCAGAGGCAGAGGCAGGCAGCTCTCTGAGTTCAAAGTCAGCCTGGTGTACAGAGAAAGAGAGAGTACCAGGACAGCCAGGACTACACAGAGAAATCCTGTCTCAAAAGAGGAGGAGGGGGGAGATGGAATATATGCAATGTATTGTTTTTTCTTACTGACAATGTCTCAAGGAGGTTTTTACAAAACAAAACAAAAATACCTTAATAAAAAGCAATTTAGGGGAGCAATGGTTTCCTGTGACTCACAACTCCAGATTATAGTCCATCATTACAGGGAGTCAAGGCAGAGACTTGAAGCAGCTGGTCACACCCACAGCCAAGAGCAGAGAGAGCATCTGCTTACTGCTCAGCTGACTTTCTCTACTCATACAATTAGGGACCAAAGCCAGGCAATACTGCTACCACAGCGGACTAGGTCTTCTGGCATCAGTTAACATAACCAAGACCAGCCTCCCATAGGTATGACCACAGGCCTAGCTGATCCACACAATTCCTCACTGAGACTCTTTTCCTAGATGAGTCTAGATTGTGTCAAGCAGATAACTAATACCAACCCCCACAGGCACTAGAGTATGGCTCAGTGGTTAGGAGGGCTCCTTCAGAGACCTAGGTTCAGTTCCTAGTACCCACATCAGCCAGCTCCCAGCTGCCTTGTAACTCTAGCTCCTGTGGGGTATTGTGTTCCCCAAAATATTGTGCACCCTAATAAACTTATCTGGGATCAGAGAACAGAACAGCCACTAGATACAGAGGCTAGAAAATGGTGGCACTCATGCCTTTAATCCATTCCAGAGGCAGAAATCCCTCTGGATCTCTGTGAGTTCAAGGCCACATTGGAAACAGCCAGGCATGGTGACACACACCTTTAATCCCAAGAAGTGAGCCTTTAATCCCAGGGAGTGATAGCAGAAAGCAGAAAGGTATATAAGGCGTGAAGACCAGGAACTAGCCTGGTTAAGCAATCAGGCTTTCAAGAAGCAGTTCAGCTGAGATTCATTTAGATAAGGACTCAGAGGCTTCCAGTCTGAGGAAAAAGGATCAGCTGAGGAACTGGCAAGATGAGGTAGCTGTGGCTTGTTCTGCTTCTCTGATCTTCAAGTATTCCCCCAATAACTGGCCTTGGGTTTGATTTTATTAATAAGAACTTTTAAGATTCATGCTACAGGCTCTAGGGGACTCAACTCCTTTTTATGACTTTTGAGGGCATGTGCACGTATATGGCATATGTTATTCAAATTTCTAAAGGTCTTTTAATAAAAAAAACACGGAGCCAGAAATTGGGGTAAATGCTGAAAGATCAGAGAGACAAAGGAACAAGACACCTCTTACCTCTAGGACTCCTCAGCCAGAAAAAGCTTTCTAGCCAAAAGGGGCTCCTCAGCTGAAAAGCCTTCTAGTTCCTGTCTCCTCACATCTTATATACCTTTCTCCAACCAGCCATTAAAGGGGTGTGTGTGTGTGTGTGTGTGTGTGTGTGTGTGTGTGTGTTTCCCAAGTACTGATATTAAAGGTGTGTGCCACCACTGCCTGGCTCTGTTTCTCTCCTAGACTGAGTCAATCTCATGAAGTCCAGGGTGGCTTTGAACTCATAGAGATACAGACAGATCTCTGCCTTCTGAGTGCTAAGATTAAAGGTGTGTGCCACCACTGCCTGACTTCTATGTTTAATCTAGTGGCTTGTTCTATTCTCTGATTTTCAGGTAAATTTTATTAGAGTACACAATATATCACCACAGGCATATATTTGCACAAACACATAAATAAAAATATGTCTTTTATAAAAAATAAGGATACCAACCATGACACATGTGTTTTAGGCACTATTGCAAAACCCTAGTATACATAGAGATATTCAGATTTTTGTATAATAGAGAAGAAACAAAATATGCACATAAAATATTCATGGCAAATCTAGGGAAAGTACCTACATGAACTGAGAAAATGATTCTGGGCTTCATAGAACCTGGGTTCCCTATCTGATTCAAACTTTTTTTTTCCCTTTGAGGGAAGGTCCCATTATAGCCCTGGGTAGCCTGGAACTCACTATGTGTACTAAGTTGCCCTTGAACACACAGAGAATGACCTGCCTCTGCCTCCTGGGTGCTGGGACCAAGGGCATGCACCACCACACCAGGTTCAAAGTCAAACTTCTTTACCCTGGTAAACTTGGAAAACTATCTTCACACCATACGTTTTTAAAAAGAAGATTACAGCTGGGAAGTTCACCTGTTTTACACAGTCCTCAGCTTAAAGTTTGCAAAATCCAGTTTTCACTTCTTTCTCCTCTTCTTCATCTTCTTTTTAAAAAGCTTTTAACTTATCGACCTCAGTATTTTTGCTACATCCATTGCTCGGATCAAATCCTTATTCTTTTCAAAAGCATTCCTTTAACCTGAGGTCAAAACCAATGTGAAATATGAGGAAGTTATAAAAAGACCAAAATCTAGAACAGTCATAACCCTGATGTACTTTATCCAAATTTCTACAACTTTGAAGTGCATTGGCTACAGAAAGGAGGAGGGTTTTACATTCCAGCCAGAGAACCGAGCACAGAAAGAACGAAGTGGTATCATTTCTCAAGTGCATGGCCACCTTCTCAATCCAAAATTACAAAAAAAAAAAAAAGCAAAAACAAAAACAAACCCAAAACAAAACAAAAAACAAAAAAACAAGTGGGGAGCAGGCAAGCCTAGCCAACAGAAATAAACTGTTGCCATTGTTTACTTAGAAAGCAATTCCCTGAGATCTCTTTTTTTCCAAGGGGAAAAAAAATCATTTCCTCAGTTTACTTTCTAGAAGAGTAATTTGTTCAAACAACCAAGTGGGCCCAGACAGTCCTTACACTCGGGACTGTTGGGAAGCAGGACCATGCTAAGCAGCTCACGGCTGGCATAGTTTACTCTCTGGCTTTGTCTGACCTTGTCCGACTTCTGGGAGATTCCCAAGGGCCATGAACTGTGTCCCACCTGAATGACCCACAGTGAAAGGTTCCAGTTGCGTGGGTGGAGATGATTGGCTCCTGGAAGACTCTATCCAAGCATAGAGATTTGACTCTGGGTAGGACAGTGAGTGGATGGCTGTACCCACACTGTCATGGTCAGTATGGTGGCAGACTGCCTCTCCTTGACATTGGCTTTGAGCTTGGACTGTGTCAGTTCTGCCTGTAGACCTGGAGGAGCCTTGCACACTTCAGTCTCTTTTGCTGTCATTCCAGCAAGGAAAGCACGTCTCATCAAAATCCACATGTCCAGGAGGAGAAAGAAGCCCATGAAGATTGCCACACAGACCTGCAATGGAACAAAACGGTTTCAACGTTTTCAGCTGCCTCAGCATGGAGCCCAGCCCAGGACAGTGCGCCTTCTGCAGATACAAGATTAGATCAGCAAAAGTAAACATTGACTGCAGGAAGCCCTGGAGGTCTGGAGAGTGGTTATGCTGCTCTCTGAGCCTCAGTGTTCACCCCATAAGGGCTTGCAAGGGGTGTGTTCTATACGTCAGGTGGGGAGGGACATCCGCACTGTCTAGTCTGAGCAGCATGTTTTTCTTTGGAAATGCCTCTCTGTCAGCTTCTGGGACTATTCCCACAACCACCTGCCCTGCTGCCAGGATCCAGGCATGGGTGTGTAATCCAACTATGTGGAATCCATGTTGGGGGGTGGAGCTGAGCACTTGGTGGACATGCGGTCTCTTCTCCCATATCAACAGCACTAAAGACAACTGTTAAGTCTGACAGCATTTCTGTCTAGACTCCTTTTGGGAAAGAGTTTGTGCAAGAATAAAGTCAATACAGGCAAAAGGGGAAGGCAGGAGACAGAGGAAAGGCAGGGGTCGAAGGCAGGAGACACAGGAAAGGCAGGGGTCGAGCAGCAGTGTTCCTCTCGGCTCCGACTGGGTGCCGTGTGACAGCCGCCTCACGCCCTTGCCGCCAGTGTGAGCCACATGAAAGCCCCCTTTAAGTTGATCTTCAGGTATCTTGTCAACAGCAATGCTTCCATGTGCGGCTGTGACCAGGAGAAAGGGAGGAAAGCAGCCTGTGCTGAAGTATGGTTTCCACGATACTCTGGCCAGAAAACTAGCCAGAGAGGCAAAGACACTACCATGTCTGAGAGTTAGAAAGCATCGCAAGGAGGAGCCTCTCATGGTACGTGACTGCTAAGGATCAGGTGCTGTATCTCCACTTGACCATCACCTAGCTGTCTATGGGGCTAGAAGACATCTTTTGACCTCCGTCTCTATGGGCTCTTTGACCATGAACTGGACAGGAACTTAGTAATTGGCAGCCCAGAACTAGGAGAAAGCATCAAATCCTAGCATCCAGATCCCTTGTGGCAACTAAACTTACCACTGAATGCAAGCAGAAGTGCTCAGCGCAGAAAGAGACGGCAAAGCTCTGTCCCACGTGTGCAGAGGACACCTGGCTCTGGAGCGTCTGCCTGGCTGAAGGATTGTTCCAAGGATTGTGTTATTATGCTTCCCCGTAGTCTTTGCCTGTCCCTGCTTCTTCCTTCTATGGAAGAAGTTGTTCTAGAATATTCCTTTACACTGTGTGAGGATGTGTCACTGTGAATGGTTTAATAAAGAGCTGAATGGCCAATAGCTGGGCAGGAGGTATAGTAGGACTTCTGGACAGAGAGAGCTCTGGGGAGAAGAAAGGCAGGGTTGCAAGCTGGACACAGAGAGAGCAAGACATGCAGGAGGAGAGGTAAAAGCCACGAACCATGCAGCAGTATGTAGATGAACAAAAATGGGTCAATTTAAATTATAAAGAGCTAGCGGGCAAGCCTAAGTTATAGGGCAAGCTTTCATAATTAATAAGTCTCCATGTCATTTTTTTGTGAGCTGGTGGCCCCCCCAAAAAAATCTATTATAAGAAGTTAACTTGAATTATGTATTTTCCTGATTGTAGTGGAGTTGTCCATGCCTGTGTTTCTCTTCAAATAATCCAGTTATCAGCAGAAGCTGCGTCTTTGTTCCTTTTAACCTGACGGAGTTTGTTTTTTAATACACCATCAGATTGTCAAACCCATCTACATCCAGACACCAAACTAACTATAGGAAATCCTTCCCTGGGGTCAATCCCCGATTTTGAATACAACAGACAAAACAACAATACCTGCCTTTGCCTGAGAAACTCCACACACTCCACTTGGTGACAGGTTTGGCTGAGCATGGGTCTCTTGTAGTTGGACCAAGTCCTGGAACATCGACAACTCAACCACCTCTTCAGTGACCCCAGGTTCATGGAGACCCCAGTGTGAGCATGAGACACAGGTGTGAGCTGAGGAACACAACTTGGGCACCTCTTCAATCCAGAGCCGCTCGGCTGTTCAGACAGCTGGTGACAGAGAAGTGGCTCAGTGGAGACAGGTTCATTGTGACCCTTGATCTCTTCTACCTTCCATACACACCTTCTCCACTTGGTGGCGGTCCCAGCCCACATCGTGCTTGGTCAACCTTGTCTGGTCAACATCACCATCTCCTGTGATGAAAGGGGACTCAAACTTGTTCCCTTCCCTCAATCAGCATCTCAAATGGAACCCCCAAAGTTCCTTCTGGGGTGCTGGGGGCAAGATGAGGTACACAAGAAGCTCCCACCTGCAGTGAGTCTCATCTCTAGTAGCTTCTCCTTCCAACAACAGTCTACATCCAGACACCAAATTAACTATGATTTTGAGAGAAAAAAAAGAAGAGTAAGTTATACCTAATAATGTCTAGAAAACCTAAACTTAGGAAATCCGGTAAAGTTGGGATAACTATTACAATATTGTGAGGGGCAGAGGTAACTGTTTCAGGACTTTGTCATTTGTTAACAGAATTTCACATGTATTTATTCATAGATAACTATAGCAACCACAGGTTAATTATTTGAATGTAAATGCAAGTCAGAAAGGATTAAAGGTAGATTTTTGCCAATTTCTCAGGGCTTTTAAAACAGGCTGCATCTTCCAGGATAAGGGGGCCACTCTTAGGCACAGCATGAGAATCTGCTCTTCCCTTAGGGGAGTGTTTACCCACTACCATCTTTGAGTCAGGCGTTGGGAGGTGCCAAGCCTCCTGTGACTTGCCTGGGAGGCATGGAGGATATATTTGGGGACTGCTGGAGCTTGGAGCCTGCAGGGGTACCCTGAGGCACTTGGGCACCTGTGCCTGAGTGTTACAAAGGAGCAATTGCTCAGCCAGACAAGGATGAATCAAAAGCATCAAATTAGCCCCAACCTAGAGTCCAGATAAGGGAAGGTGGATCTCAAAGGAGCAAACACTGTCCCCATCAAGAGGAAATAAATGGGTTGCCCTCCTGTCCATACCGATCCATGGACTGTTGTTACACACCTAGCGCATGCTACCCACTCTGACAAATATGAGGATGGCTAAGATGCTCACAGAGGTAGAAATAAGCCATGTCATGATGCCTGAAATGAAGCCGTAAGAAGCTTGTGGAGTCGGGGAGCCAGCCTGCAGATCCAGCAGGGAGCCACAGTCAGGGCACATCATGGCCAGGCAGCAGGTAGTTTCAACATTGTTTCTCAGAGGTTATTAGTAAGGGCTACACTGGGGGGTAAAAGATGATCCGTCTATTAGCTGAGCTCCAGCAATGCTTTGATTAGGGCCTTTGTCATCTGAATTGATCCTGGGGAGATGAGACACGGAGCCATCGTTTCTAAGTCAAATTTCTGAACATATTCATTTCTTTCTCCCAACAGGTCCCAAGAGGTGGCCTCTGTCACTTCCATGTTTACTTAGCCCAAAAGGGTTAAATAAATGACAGGAATGTGTTACACGAATCTTAACAGGTCTAATTAAAAAAAACAAACCTGAGCCAGGTATTGGGGTGAACGCTGGAAGATCAGAGAAGCAGAGCAAGCCACAGCTACCTCACTTCAGCAATTCCTCAGCTGATCTCGTTTCCTCAAACTTTGAGTCCTCATCCAAATGGCTCTCAGCTGAACTGCTGCTAAAAGCCTAGAAGCTTAAAAAAGGCTCTAGTTCCTGGTCCTCACGCCTTATATACCCTTCTGCTTCCTGCCGTCACTTCCTGGGATTAAAGGCCTGTTTCCAGTGTGCCTCTGAACTCACAGAGAGATGGATCTCTGCCCTGGAATGCTAGGATTAAAGGCATGTGCCTAAACCTGTTTAATATAGTGGTTGTTCTGTTCTCTGACCCCCAGATAAGTTTATTGGGGTGCACAATGTATCAACCACAGTAATGCCTTGTCTGCACAATAAAAAGTTCATTTCCACAGTTGCTTTTAAAACACACCCACCAGGGGCTGGAGGAATGACTCAGTGGATAACAACACTGACTGCTCTTCCAAAGGACCTTTATTCAAAACCCAGCATCCACATGGTAGCTCACACCTGCCTGTAACTCTAGTTTCAGGGGACCCAACACCCTCATATACGTATGTATATACATATACATACACAGACAAAACACCAACACACATAAAATAATTTAAAAATTTACTCCTTAAAAAATTCCTATCAAGCTTGAAAATAAGTATTATTAATATTGTCAGTTAAACAAGTATCCAAATAAGAGGTGTCAAGAACCTCGGCTAAAAGGAAGGCGATTCAGTGACTGGACCAACAACTAAGAGATCAGGAAATGACAGGAGTCTCACTTTTCTCTATATCCTATTGTACAATTGGAATTCCTCCAAGGGGAAAATAAG
The DNA here is from genome assembly GCF_903995425.1 of Onychomys torridus. Lineage (NCBI taxonomy): Eukaryota > Metazoa > Chordata > Mammalia > Rodentia > Cricetidae > Onychomys > Onychomys torridus. The sequence continues at coordinate 110,133,656 of NC_050451.1, read as the reverse complement.
TTTAAATAAATGAAAATTAAATATTAGATTTCAATTAGCCTCTTTGTAGCTTTCTGTTCGGGCTGGTTCCATGGGTAATAGTTAACACGAAGTGTAGAGAAGCTGGTCAAGTTCTGCCGCTGCTGATTGGTTTTTAACAACTGCCAACGAATGCAGAGCAGACACAGAAGACAATGCTACTGTACGCACATTAAAATTTTATGGAATCCAAAAGGCATGTTCTGGAATCTGAGAGCTAAATTTATAGTGACAAGGTTCTTTTCAGTTAAGTAGACTGTTTAAAATCAATATACTTATCATTTAAAACCCAATTTCAGCCAAATGTATGCCTATTATGGAAAATGTATATGAAGTATTGTGGGCTTCATGTTGACCTGCTAGTAGCCATCTTGAGTCACGCCATGATTGCCCAAGGAGGCACGGTGTCCTCTGTTGTTTCTCAGCACAGACAGACAAGCCCAGCAGGGTAAGATACGGAGTTTATCATCACACTCTAGAGCCTCCAGCATCAGAGGTGTGCTGAAGTTGCTCATGCTGGTGCCATTCAAACCAGGATCGTTCCTGGGGGACACTATATAACCCTCTCTCTAACCCAAGTCACTGGGATCTTCCTGCCACCTTGACTATGCATCTCTAAGTCCCCAGTCACTTTGTGCAGTGACCTGTGGTCTCTTGTAAGGCTATTCATCATGATCAAGGCCTACACTAGTCTCTGCTAAAAGTGGCCACAAACAATTAGAATTTATAAAATAAAGTAATTCATTATTAAGAAAATCAAATAATCATTGACTTCATGAACAAAAAGGAGAAATGTGAATCAGAGATAAGGCTGTGACTACAGAGCTCCAGGAAGCAGGCAGAAGGGGCCAGCAGACTCCCGTGAGCTAAGGGAACAATGGTTTTCTGTTTTTTACTTTTAATATTTAGACATAAAAACATACAGTTACAAACAAAAGAAGGAAGAAGGTTCTATCAAAGAAAAAACAGAAAAGCAGGGGCAACTTTACATTTTTAAGAAAATGTTTTTCAAATGTATATTTTTCCTCCTATAATCCAAATAGGTGGTGACCATAATCTGAGCTTACAATAAGATCAGTGAGGAAAATGTGCTTTGCTTTCAAAAATACATTTTTTAAAAAATTTTACGTATATGAGTTTTGCCTGTATGTCTGTATGTGTACTATGTGCTTGCCTGGTGATCTCAGAGGCACTGGATCCCCTGGAACTGGAGTTACAGATGGCTGTGAGCAGAGTAGGCCTTTACAAGACTTCATAAAGTTGATCTTTAAAAAAAAAGGATCCTTTAGGATCTGTAATGGTGTTGTGATCGTCGGTGTTTTGTAATTTTAGACACTGTCTGTAAGGATGTCTGGACACTGTAAGGCCTGGACAGCGAGCTTAGCCACGAATGAGAAGCCTTCAAGTCACATAGCTGTCCCGGGGGACACATGTCTACGCTCACTTTACTTGAAACTGTCCCACTACCTAAATGGCGCTATGGGGTCTCTCCTGTAATTAGAGCACTTGTACCACAGGAGACAGGAATTGAACAGTGTTAAGTCCGACCTACTTACTGGTATTGTTTAAATTATTAGTCTAAAGCTAGAGCTTAAAAATAGTGTAACTAGGAGAATTCTGAAGTGACATGAAAAGATTTGGAGGCATTTATTTTCAATTCAGAATGCATGTGGTTGCTCCCTGTGTGCATGTTGCCATGGCAACCGACATGGGCAAATCAGAGAACCCTGTCCCCAAAGAGCTTACTCATAACTTCATGGGTGGTGGGGATGTAACACATAATTTCATTGGAAAAGATCTTTACAATGAGGGTTTATAAGAATATTTCCAAACCTATAGCCAAGGTTCATTATTTTAAAAAATGAGGTAGCCAGGTGTGGTGGCACACCTTTCATCCCAGCACTCAGGAAGCAGGGGCAGGCAGATCTCTGAGTCTGAGGTCAACCTGGTCTACTTAGTGAGTTCTAGCACAATCAGGGCTGCATAGAGAGACACTTTCTAAAAAACAAACAAGAATAGCAAAATGAATCAAAAAGGCTATCGATCTGCCACAGCAGGTCGAGGGTGCCCAGCACCAAATCCAGCTACCTGAGTTCAATCCAGGGAAGCAGTGACCCTCTTACCTGGACACACATGCAACCCTCCCCCATAAATAAATAAAAAAGTAGAGTCCTTCTGAGTTATTTTTGTGTGGTGTGTGCTTGTGGGTTGCACAGCTGTGTGTGCCAGAGGCCAGACATCAGATGTCCTCTGTTGTTGTTTTCTACCTTATTTATTTATTTTTAAAAATATTTTTTATGGTAGGACTGTTAATCCTGAGATTCACCAGAGAAAAATCAGTTCCACTATCTTGGGCCAAATTAAAGCAAGCTTTATTAAAATATTTCATACTGACCAAGATGGGCTTTGGTCAGGACTGCCCCTGCAACTATCCCAGTTGAATGACCCCGAGTCACACGTCAGGACTTAGAAAAACAAAACCCATAGGACGCCATTCTTTCCCAGGAGACTGTTGTTAGAGGGCTAGCTTCCCTGGAAATACAGCTAGAAATGGTTGTGAGTCACCATGGGGCGCTGGGAACTGAACCCAGGTCCTCTGCAAGAGCACCAAGAGCGCTTAACTGCTGAGCCATCTTCCTAGCACCCCTACTTTATTTTTTGAGACCAGGTCACCCCCTGAACCTGGAGCTCACCAACTGGACAGCCTGGCTGGGATTCTTTGGTCTCTATTCTAGTCTCCCAGCAAGCAGGGCCAGCCAGCTTATGTGAGTGCCAGGGAGCTCAAGTCCTCAGTTTGTCACTGAGCCATCCATCTCCCCAGGCCCATGTTGTTGTTTCCCTTTCTGATCAATGTTGGTTATGTCAGAAGCAGGACTTCTCAGAAAAACAACAGAACTCCACCCCACCCCCAACCATGTGTGGAAACACAAAGGAGCAATCTGGTCATAGAATCAAATTCAGTCCAGAAGCCCTTGACTAGTTCTCCAGAGGCCTAGCAATGTATTATGGGTACCCCATTGCCTTTACCTCTAGGCTTTTTTTTTTTTTTTTTTTTTTTTCTGAGACAGGGTGTCTCTGTGTAGTTTTGGAGGCTGTCCTGGATATTGATCTGTAGCCCAGGCTGGCCTCGAACTCACAGAGATCCACCTGGCTCTGCCTCCTGAGTGCTGGGATTAAAGATGTGCGCTACCACTGCCTGGCTAGGCTGCTTTGATCAGATATAAAAGCCTGGCCAGAGGAGCACCCACCTTCCATCAAAAACGGAGTTTCTTCAGGTGGTGGTCAGGTCACATCACTGGGGAGTGGTCACAAGCTGGGTCTGCTGCAGCACCCGGTGCAATCAACAGCGTTGAGTGTTCAAAGGACGCAGGCAGCAATAACAAGACCCCAGAACCAAACCAAACCAAGACCCGCAGAGAGGGGCAAAGACGCTTGCTGCCAAGTTTGGTGATCTGAATGACTGGTGGTTCACAACCATCCCCGACTCCAGTTCAATCCCCGGGTTCTACATGGTTGGAAAGAGAACCAACTCCCCAAGGTTGTCCTCTGACCTTCACTAGTACTGTGGCACAGAGCCCCTCACCCCAAGAATAAATACATGTAGAAACGGGGAGAAAATTTGGACGTTGTTGCCCTGGACATAGCACTATAAAAATGGAGTGTATTGTGATGGGATAAAAAAAAACAGCTCTAATTGTCTATACTGCAGCATTAAATCCCATAATCCAACTGTGAGGATATTTTAAGACAAGGCTTGTAAGGAGGTAACTAAGGTCAACTTATTTCATACAGGTCCTAATCTATGGACAGGCATACTAGGGAAGAAAAGTCACTGTGGTCACCAAGAGTCAGTGCAGCTCAGTGGCGAGCACTTGCTTACTGTCCTGGAGGCCCTAGGTGTGACCACACCAAGAGGGCCTCAAGAGAAGAACCAAGTCATCCACAGACGTACAGCCCAAACTCTCCTTGTCTTGTTTGATCTTGAGAGGAAGAGCTCTCGGTCACTTCACATCCAGGCCGTGGTGTTCTCACAGCACTCCTATTCAACTACTACATCCAAACGAAACCGACCTGTTTGTTTGCAGATCTGAGAGCAAGACTTTTGGAGAAAGGGATTAGAAATTAAGCCTGTGGGGCTGGAGAGATGACTCAGTGGTTAAAAGCAGTGGCTGCTCTTCCAGAGTACCTGGGTTCAATTCCCAGCACCCACATGGCAGCTCACAACTGTCTGTAAATCTAGTTCCAGATCCAATACCCTCACACAGATATACATGCAGGCAAAACACCAATGAACATAAAATTAAAAAAATAAAATGAAAATGAAAAAAAAAAAGAAATTAAGCTTGGAGCATCACACACACACACAGAGTTCTCGACCCAAATTCTACCCTGAGGTTTTGTTTTTACCTTTAATTTTGAGGTAGTCTTATTAAGTTACTCAGGCTGCCTTGAACTTTAGTAGCCTAGGAAGGTCTCTGCCTCCTGAGGAGCTGGGATCAGTCCAGGAGCACTGGGTGCTTTGGGCACCATGAGACTGATGGCACACAGAGCTTTGAAACAGATGTGTGTGAAATGCTTTTAGGCTCTCTTCTGGTCACCAGCCCTAATGCATTAGGATGAACGATAGCAGAACAAATCCCCGTGCTTGGAGCTGAAAGGTGGCTTAGGTCCATAAATAGTTCTCTGTGTCTCAGAATGTTAATACTTTGCTACACTATGGTGAAGGCTTTCTCTCCTTCCCTAAATCAAAGGGCTCATGAGCTCACATATCTGGCATGGCTGGGGTGTCACAGAGGTGTCTGTTAGGCGAACACTCTAACACTAAACCACACCAACTCAGAATTTCAAACTTTTACAACACTGGTAATAGTTTTAGATTTCAGATGTTGAGACTAAGCAGTTTCAACTGAATAAAGGCGATGGATGCAAACATTCTTAAATCTGAAACCCTCCCGAGAGTGTGTGTGGAATGTGCCTTGTTTATAAAGAACACCAAAGGCAGACCAAAACAGCTGGTTAACTGTTGAATCCTGATTGTTCACTGCAGCAAAATTAAAAGAAACTTTGCTCCACTAAGGCCAACCTGGTGCTCTGAATGGAAAGCTTATTGGTAAAAAACAGACACTTCCTGTTTGGTCAACCAGCCTATTCTTAGGTACCAGTTACGGTGCAAGAGAGTGCATAACTGAGAACTTTTAAAACGCTATCACTTCACTGAACTTGAAAAGCAACAGGCTGTTCGGTGGTTATGAGACAGGGTCTCAATATGTAACCCAGGTTAGCCTCTGCTTCCAATGTCCCTGCTGCCTCACTTTCCCGGGCTGGGATTCAAGTGTGCACTTGGCCCAGCTGGTGTGTACAATCTCTTCAGTAAGGTGTGACAACGTGAGTGACAGCTAGTAATCTCAGTTTAAGTTTAAAGCCATTATCTGATGTATTCTCATAAGTAGCCAGGAATGAAGCCCTCAATACAGAAGCCATTCACAGACAGAGATTCACATCTTTGAAACCACCTTGGCTTTCTATATAAACAGATTCAAATTTGCCAGATGTAGGTGAGTATTAGTGATTCCCTAATTTAGGACAAGAGTTATTTGTGAAATCTAAATTAAACCACTGCAATCATGGGGGATGAAGGCTTGCTAAACTACTGCTAATGTGCAGAGAACATAGAGCCTAACTCATACTGTATGCAAGGAGTCTGTAATCCAGGCTGGCTTCCAACTCACTAGGCAGCCAAGATAGACCAACATCATCCTCATGCCTCCACCTCCAAATTATAGGCATTACAGAGGTGTGCCACTACATCTCGCTGACTTAAAATAAGTCAAGAATATAAACTATTAATAGTAACAATATAAGGCTTGCATTTAAGTTCTAAATGTGTCATTTATCTGACAAGACAGGCATGACTACAATTTCTATCATCCTTTCAGAGTGGAAATTCAGATTTGACAAAACCCAAAAGACTGAAATTTCACTTAAGTGGAAAGTGAGAAACATTATATTAACGGTATTCAACAATACCAGATAAAATATATATGTAAATCACTTCAAATATCTGTGGTCAACAGATTTATAGTCATAGAATCTCCTTTAACATGCAACAGGGAATGATGCAATGAAGACATTTTTACAATATTTATTAAGATAACAAATTTATAAATTCAAAGACTCAGAGGCACATAGTTTAAAAGGCCAATACCATGAGAATAATGAAGTCAACACAGAAGAGTAAGAAGATATGAACAATTACAACCAATACAAGATTTTGAAAAGCCACATTCCCCCCAATGAACATGTCATAGGAATCATCCTTCAAAATTACCATGATAAAAAGTTATTTCCTTCAAAGAAAAATAATTCTTTCCACCTACCGAGCCTAGAAAATCCTATTTACAAGCAACTGTCCAGTCTTTCATCAGTATTATGGCCTCCTCTAATCTGCCATTAGAAGTATTGAAAAGTTTATAGCTATCGTATTTACAAATGCACATAATATTTAAATTTGCTCTTCATTGAGAACAACTGAATATATACTTAATCCAATCACAATACAAATGCTTTAGTGTTGAAATACAACTTGTGGGTAGAGGTGCATGGGGAGAGGTGTACTTAGAAATATGTTGTTTCTGAAGGATTACTAGGCCAATAAGTCTGAGAAAACTCAAGGTAGTCACAAAGCAAGTCTCTGTTGATGAAGATTTAATTTATTTCTGTTTTAACTGGACGCACTGGGCTTCTTCAGTCAACTTTCACCACACTGTATATTTTGGTGACAAACCAAAAGCATGCAAAGAAGCCAATTGTTCCTAGAAAAGAAAAGAAAAAACAAAATAAATCCCTTTCAAAAGAAGTTCATTAGTTTATACCAAAAACCAGATGTAAAATGACTGGGTCCTTTAAAAAGAACACAACTTTTCAACTTTGGTGGGCCAGGAATATAACACAGCTCCATGAGCTTGCTTTTGAAGAATATGAAATCACTTAAAGTCCTTACAAAAACATGCAGAATTTCTTATATTGTAAAATTACCTAAATTTTCCATAATATACATTATTTTCCCTTTTTGGGGGTGGGTGGGGTGGGGAAGAACAGGGTTTCTGTTGTAGCCCTAGCTTGTCCTGGAACTCACTCTGCAGACTAAGCTAGCCTCTAAGAGATCTGCCTGCCTCTGCCTCCCAAGTGCTGGGATTAAAGGCGTGCACCACCACTGCCCAGCTGTTTTCCTTTTTATATACATCACTGAATTAAAAAATGAAAATATATCAAACCATGATTCCCATTTAAGAATATTTTTTTATCATAAACTGGAACTGCTACCATTATTTTTACCAGATTCACAGGATAATAAGATTTTTGTTTGTTTATTTGTTTGCTTTATTTTGTTTTCTAAGACAAGGTTTCTCTATATAACAGTCCTGGCTGTCCTGGAACTTGTTCTGTAGACCAGCATGTCCTTGAACTCACAGAGATCCATCGCCTCTGCCTACTGAGTGCTGGGATGTTTTCCAAGTATAGTTGCTAGGAATTTACAGTACTCAATGAGTTGCAGTAAGAGAATCTAGATGTTTCTGCAATATATGCAAAGTGATATAAGCAGGGTAAGAACAAAGATGCCCCAGCAGAAAACAACAGGCATCGTGGTTCTGCGCAGCACTCGGCTGTAACACTGCACACTGTATATGGTGAAAGGTATAAGCCCACTGCTTTTTTTGTTGTTGCAAGAAGGGCTTGAACACAGCCTCTCAGATACTAGGCAAGCACTCTACCACTCAGCTCTATCCTCAGCTCCGCACACATACCCTTTTCTCTCTGACACAGGGTCTCACTAAGTTATCCAGGTGGGTCTTGGACTCTTGAGTAGATAGGACTATAGGCCTGCACCATCATCCCACTCCAAATCCATTTCCTGACCACCATAAAGAGACGCCTCCATCAGACTGTTACAAAATAAAACATGTGCCTTCATTTTCAGCTACCTTCATCAATCTAGAATCTGAAGAATTGAGCTCTATTGGGGATATTCTTTCAGCATGACCAAATCAAAGCTCAAAGGAGTCTTATTGGAAGTATGGCCAAAATAAAACCTATTTCCTGTGATATGACATGTGGTATTCTTTCAAATCAAAGTTTTTGAAAAGTGACTTCTATTATGACTATGTATGTGTGGGTTAGTGTGGAGATCAGAGGCCAACTTTTGGGATAGTTCGCTCCTTCTACCATTGGTTCTGAGGATCAAACTCAGGCTTGAGTGGCAAGTGCTTCTAACCCTTGAGGCATCTCACCAGCCACAACAAGAGCTTCTTAAACTATGGGCTGTGGCTACCTGACAGCAATTTTCAACCTGTGGGCATGACCCCTTTGGGGTTGCATATCAGATACCCTGCATATTAGAACATTTATGTTATGATTCATATTAGTAGCAAAATGACAGTTACAGAGTAGCAACAAAGTAAATTTTCTGGCTGGGGGTCAGCACAACATGGGAAACTGTATTAAAGGGTGGCAGTGTTAGGAAGGTTGGGAACACTGCTACATGTAATCATGCAATTAGGGTACGGTCATGTAACGGTATGGAAATTCGGTGACAGTGAAAGGTTCCCGATGTGTAATGAGTGACAATCAACCCAAGATCCAGTCTGAGCTGTGGCAGCAATGCTCACCTGTGATGTGCCACACTCTACCGCAGCCTCAGACACACAGGATGCTCACAGTACCGCATGCACACACCAATATGCCATCATGTCACACACCACCAATGAATGCTGCCTGAAACACCCCAGCTACAGAACATTTATGAACTGCAGCGTCTTTAATGTATGTAACAGTTTTCTGTTCTTAAAAGAATGCTACTATTCCATCGTGGAAGACAAAGACTTTTAATGTTTCTTATTGTTATTTCTCAGCATATCCTGAGTGTATCTGTGGATTATAGCACGCTAGACAAACAAGCACATCTATTTCATTCATATGTAAATTTCCTTTAAAGATTCCATCTTTATTTTTAAATCATGTGTTTGTGTATGAGCATGTATAGGTGCCCTAGGGATACAGGGAGGTTGGAGCTACTTTGCAGATAGTTTTAAGCCACCTGTTGTGGGTGCCAGGACCTGAACTCAGGTCCTCTGAAAGAGCAATATATGCTTTTGACCACACAGTGATCTCTCTAGCCCTTGCAAAGTTGTTCAATCTTTAATGAATGGTTAAATTATACACCAAAGAATTATTTTAAAAAGACTGTTCTTTATTATTAATCAGTCGATGTTGATTTGTATTCCTACTGTATACAGTTGGAAACCGGGGGCCACAGAAATGCTCTCCAGGCAGAAAAGCTTAAGAGCCCTGTGTAAACTACACTTACACTTAGTGAACCTAACTCAGACTCTGTTCTACAGCAGCATGTATTACACTATAAAACCTCCCACAATGTTGTAAATGTTGTAAACCTGTTTAAGAAATAAATGGAAGCATATTACTTTCCTTAGGAACAACTCTGGGAAATGCCCAGTAAGTAGGGTACAGATACACACATACAGGGGACCCATATGGTCCCTGTGAGAGGCTTCTGTTTAATGTCCCAACAGGTTTTCATCATTATTTTAAATGTAATACACAGAAGGTATTACAGACTTTCTAAATCTATACACAGTATTTGGAACAGACTTGGGAAGTTATAAACGTTCCTCCATCCACCCTTACAACTGGATATATGGTGAGGAGGGGTTAGGTGAAGGTTGTGCGCTGGTGCAGAGTGCTCAGTATCACTTTTTGGATCACCAAAAGGCTTGGGAAAAGGTTAGGCTTAATTTCACAGACCTAATGGTGAAAATACAAACATCACATCACCATCTTGGCAAGCCTACGGACACAATGTACATTCTGAAGAGGACACCTTTCCTTAGACTACAGGCAGTTAACTTCTGTTGTGTAAACAGACTGGCTTTAAGTAAAACAGGGTCAGTTTGGAATTCTAAAGCACACATAGGAGCAGCTCATCTGGATAAAGTTTTTGGAGTGTGCCTCACACCCTCAAAGAGATCCCTGTCCTACACAGTGAAGTTCACAAGTACATGTAACACTGCTGTTTTAGACATCATGTAGTTGACTAGGGTCTGGGATCTAAATCTATCATACAGCACTAAGACACACATCCAAGTCCAACCTGTGTGATGTATGACCTCGCTTCTGTTTTTGCATTTTCACTTTCCTGAGCTGCAACTACAAGCAGGCATGCCAAACGATGCTCAACTGGGCTGAGGGCTCAATAAGGGGCAGTGAGTAGCAGAAACATTCATAAAGGAGAAATAGATTGAATAAAAACATTAAAAACCACCATTTATGTCTTACCTGTAAAAAGAAAGAAGATCAAAACCATTATCATAGTATAACCAAAGTAGAGGATTGTACTTGCTGTTCCGGTGATCTGAAGTTTGGAAAAGAAGTAGTGTATGGCGTAGATTAAGAAATAAACTGCAGTGAAGCCACTGGTGAGGAAGGAACGCCACTGCCAATGATAATCCTAGGTGAGGAGGGAAGCGAGGAGTGACAGTTACTTCCTAACCTCCAACAACACGGAGTCAATACAATCATCACAAGCCATAACGTCAATGGAAGCCCCAACCCAATTTCTGCCACAGTTGCTAGCCGACTGAACTTTGTGTATTTCCCACCTCACTAAAGGTGCTCAGAGGCACACTCTTATTTGCTATGTAGCTACTTAAAAACTAGCTAAAAATGTATGAGAAAATATCCAACAGTTTATGAATAACAAAGGATCAGATTATATTTGAAAGCTTATGATTCTGAAGGAAAAACAAAGTACAAAATACCTTTGACAGTTCAAAATTAATATCATTTTATTCAAATTTACAGTTCAGTCAACTCTACACAAGAGCAATTTCCTATTACGGCCTGGCTGAGATTTACTTCCAATTATAACTCACATAATTCCAACAAGGTAGGTGGTTAGGACAGCTATTCTTGCTTTACATAAAGTAGTTTATAGCACAGCAGAGCATCTTTAGAAAAAGAAAACCTTCCAATCTCTGCTACAACCGGGAATATGTGGAAAAAATACTGTATTTTAAAAAGCAAACTAAGCGCTGAGTATATCTATAATCCCAACACTCAGGAGGCTGAGACTAGCCTGTCTACATGGTGCATTCAGGCCAGACTAGGTGAGATGAAGTAAAAAAAGAAAAAAAAAGTAAAAACAAAACCACCACAAACAAAATAAGTAAAACAAGATCAGGGGAGAAAAGCATACATAAACAAAACTCTACTACAGTTAATCGAAGAATTCATCAATGTTTTAGAGCGTTAACACCTCCACACAAAACCAGGCAAGGGCATGGACGTGCACATACTAGGCAAGCACTCAACCCAGGTGTATTTATACAATGGACAAACACAGGACACAAAAAACCCTAGAAATACCTTTCAAAAAGGATTTCAAACATTTATATGCCCAAAAGTATAAAACGTCATGACATAAATGACAGAAAACCTAAGTAAATGAAAAAAATATATGCTTGTGTTTGTAAGCTGGACAACTTAACACCTAAGATGCTACTACCTCCATGGTAGTCTGGATCAGTGCAGACCCTACCCACTGTTTAAAGATCCGGCCAGATAGCCCAAGTGTTGAGCTCCTGGTTCAGTAGAAGACACTGTCCAAGAATTAGGTTGGGGAGTGACAGATGTTATGTGACAAGCACCTGCAAATGTAAGTTCATACACAAACACCAACACACACAAACGCAAACATCTTTTACTGTGACAGAAAGGCAGGTCTTCCAATTTCAGATGGAATTACAAAGAATGGCAAAATATACTGATTTTACACAGAGTCAGAAGACTCACCATTCGCTATTCAAAGCTTACAATGAAAACTATCAGAGCCAAAACAGTATGGCATAGAACATCCTATAGATGACGACAAGAGAATGGAAAATCCAGAAGTGAACTTATACATCTACAGCCAACTGAGCTTCACCAAGGCAGCCACAGCCAAGACCATTCAATGAGGACAGAATAGTTTCTTCACCTGGCAAGAAATGTTATCATGACATTAAAATGCAAAAGCAACAGAAGAAAAACATTAGGTAAGTAAATTGAGGAAAAAAAAACAAGCCTCTCTGGAAGAATATCAGGAAAGTGAGAAGCACCAAAGAATGGAAGAAATGATCTGAAGAAGGCTAGGGACATATAAGACAACTGAAAAATGGGCAGGACTGAACAGACATTTACTAAAGATACAGTATTCCTACTCAAGGAAAAGATGTGCAACATCATCAGACACTGAACACAGAAATTCAAAGGAGACAGCTCTGCATACCCACTACACAACTGTGCCAAAGAGCCAAAAAGGCTCAGACTGGAAGAGCTGATGAAGACTTAGAGGACTAGAAACTGTACGCTGCTGGTGGAAATGTGAAGTGTGGCCTTCAGGACACAAAGCAAAGAATCATCACGTGGCAAAGCATCCAGAAGAGCTAAAACACACTGAAGTACTGTGGTGGGCGTTCACAGTAGCATACTGACAACACCAAAAGGGGAAATACTTACACGTCCGCCAGTGGATAACCCCATACACAGACGTCACACATACAGTGGAATATTATTCAATCACAAAAGGAATAAAAGCACTAAAATATGCTAGAGTAGAACCCTTACAAATTACAATTACTGCAGGGCGGTGGTGGTGCATGCCTTTAATCCCAGCACTCGGGAGGCAGAGCCAGGCGGATCTCTGTGAGTTCGAGGCCAGCCTGGTCTACAGAGCGAGATCTAGTAAAGGCACAAAGCTACAGAGAAACCCTGTCTGGAAAAACAAAAACAAAACAACATAAACGAACAAAAATTATAATTATTTCCTATGCTTTTACTTTTTTAGAAATTTACTTATTATTACTGTGTATGTTTGGTGTGTATGGATACCTGGATGTGCTAAGGCACCTGTGTAGAGGTCAGAGGACAACTGCATAGAGTGGGTTTTCTTTTCCTACCTTTACTTGTGTTTCAGGGACTCACGTCGTCAGGTTCTTTATCTGGATAAGCCATCTTCCTGACTCCAGAATCTTTTCTGTTGTGTGTTTTTGAGACAGGGTTTCTCTGTGTAGCTCTGGCTGTCCTGGAGCTCATTTTACAGCCAGGCTAGCCTCAAACTCAGAGATTCGCCTGCCTCAACCCTTTGAGTTCTAGGATTACAAACACATGCCACACCATGTTCTCCTTTAGAGACAGGAAGCAGACTAGTGGTTGCCAGGGTCAGGGGAAGAAGGAAATGGATAGTCAATGCTTATGGATGGGCTTTCTATGTGTAGAGAGAGTGAAAACATTCTCGAATCAGACAAGAGGAGAGAGTTGCACAAAACATGCTAAGTGCCAGTCATTTTTTAACTTTCAAAACATGAATTAAACTTAAATGAACAAATAAAAACAGAACACAAAACTCAGTTTAACAGATTTTATCTGTATACAAAGTACTGAAAGAATGGATGAATGATCGGCTAGGCTGCGAGCTACATATAGCCAAGGACAGCTGCGAAGCAGCCCTTCCCAGGACAGAGAGCTGAGAGGAGCAGAGTGTGAGTGACCTAAACACTTGGTTCTTAGGCATAAATTCTGTACAGGACACTATGCTGCAATGTCAAAAGGCTGGACACTCTAGAGCCTCACCAATCATTCTATCTCTGATACAATGATGCTAACATTGTGGTGTTGCCATGAATCATAACTCATTACAATGTAAGCATTGAAACTTTTCCATGAACTCTGCCACTCTGACTACTTATCTTTTCAGGAAGAAAAAAAAGGTTTTTCGAGACAGGGTTTCTCAATGTAACAGTTCTGGCTGTCCTGGAACTAGCTTTGTAGACCACACTGGCCTTGAATTCAGAGATCCACTTGTCTCTTTCTCCAGAGATTAAAGGCATGTATCACCACCACCCAGCTTAGAAATATTTATTATATGTGTGTGTGCCTGTCTGAATTGTGTACCACTTGTGTAAAGGTGCCCGAGGAGGTGGAATTACAGGTTTTAAGTCACCTGATGTGGGTGCTGGGAACTGAACCCTGGTCCTCTGCAAGAGCAGGTGCTCTTTCCACTGAGCCATCTCTCCAGTCCCCAATTACTTTTTTTTTAACCAATTTTTAGAACTCAGAAACATCCATAAGAATATTAATTTTTAAGTCAGATAGTCATAAAAGTTGAATTCAGTACACTATAATATTCTTGGGAAATTAACATTCTAAAATCTCTACTAATAACCTTTAAATAAATATAACGAACAAGAATATGATCTTGATTCAATCCTAAAGAGGCTTTCTTTTGATTTGTGAATAGAGGTCAATTTCTTTGATAATAAACATGTAGAGAAATTATCTCAATAATACTCAAGCTGAAATATGCGAAAGTTATAATACTGCCTATAAATTAACATTGAATACTGCTAACACGTACCTCTGCACATAGGTGGAAATAGCAAAGAAGTATAGTTGCTTCAGAACATGTAATAACCAAAATGATAAACACCAGAAACAGGAAGCCAAACATGTAATACATCTGATGTGACCTGTAATCAAACATGTCAGGACACAATGATATAAATATTTTGACACAAAAATGACATATTATTCATTGTATTTTGAGCTAGGAAGGTTTTCTTTTTTTCTCAACAAATCAAGATAATTTTGCACAGGTTTGGTGATGGAGAGGGCTGAGTCAAGGAAGGATATGGTGGCAATGCCATCAGATTTTAGCCTCCTGTTCAGGTAAACCCTGAAACCACTATTCAGGAAAATGTGGCAAGCCTGTTTACCTACTAGTGACAGAAGTATTTGAGAAAAACACGATGGAAAGACACAAACTAGGAAAAGCCACATTAGCACGTAAGGCTGCAGAATGTGGAAAATAACTATAATAACTGGGAAGGAAAGACATTCTCAGCACGGGCAAAGCCCCAGTTAATTTCAGTTTCATGCTCCCTCAGATCCTGGCACAACTGTGATGCGTGTCCATATTAACTAGAGTGATCACAGTACACTACTCCACTCAAACACACTGCAATATGGAGGCTCAAAATCACAGTAATTTTCCATGGCATGGAGGCACATGCCTTTAACCTCACCATTTGGGAGACAGAGGCAGACAATCCCTGTGAGTTCAAGCCCAGCCTGGTCTACACAGAAAGTTCCAGGCCAGTCAGGGATACATAAGTCTTACTTCAAAAACAGCTTTCTCACAGGAACAAGAAACAGTGAATACGGATCTGAGTAATGGTACAGAACGTCCATGGAAACCAGCCCTTCTCCAACCCCCACTCTCTCCCCATGAGCACTCAAGCCCCCTCCCTGCAGCAGTGCAGTTACTTGAGAGCACGGCCAGGAAAGACCTGGCCCAGCCTCTGCCACACAGACTGCATTCTGCGGATGCAGTCACTCAACTTCCTAAAGCTCATTTTCTTCTCTGGAATCCTGAGAGCTAGATAAGAATTAACAAGAGTAAGAAATAGAAGCTTTCGATTAGTGTTAGCTATTACCACTACTCCACTCTTCTCCATGGTTTGTTATCAGAGCTGTTTACACCTGTAACCCACAAACACCAACAGTCCCCCACACACAATGATAACGAGGAAGAGAGGACTCTGTCCTCAGCTTACCAAATGCTATTCAGGATGAAGAAAAGCTGTATAAAGATGCAGCCGAAGGGCAAAATCCCCCCCATGATGATACCAGGCAAGGGCTTTGTGTAGAATGACTGTTCAGGGATCTGACGAGGAATTTGATTGGTTCGAACTGGGTGTTCAATGGCCTTCACAGAAAAAAAAAAGGGATTCGTAATTAAGTAGCTATTAAAATACTCTCTGCACATTTTTTTTTTTTTTGCTTCCTTCCTTCTTCCTTCCATATTAATACTATTTGACATTGGACATCTATTTAAGTCATCAAATTGAAATATGTAATTAGAAGCAATGAATCAGACATTGCCAGGTATTGTCTGCCTTCTGAACAGGCCAGGCTAAAGCTTTTTCTACTGGTCATCTACTGACCAATGGCTTTACACAAAGTAAGAAATAAGAGAAGATAATATGGCATTAATAAGGCAAACTCTGGATTTTCATTTTAATTATATACTTACTAAAGAATACTGGGAAGTGGGCAAAAATACCCTTATTACACCCCTGCCCCCCAATTTACCTGTTTAAGAACATAAGTGGGGGGAATACTGCAAACAAAGAAACCTTATGCCACGTGTGTTGGTGCATGCCTGTATCCTAAGCATTCAGGAGATGGAAGTGGGAAAATCAAGCTTGCTACAGAGAACTTGCTTTTAAAAACCCAACATTTATTCCTGGGAACTGAACTCTTATACTTTTGGTTGTGAGCCTAGCCTTTAATAGCTGAGCCATCTCTCCAGTCCTAAAAACCCAACATTCCTAACACTATTATTTCATGAACTTGGGACTAGATCTTAAGGATAAATTTACACCTTGTGACGTTTTTTTAAATGGTATCTTTTAAGGCAGAACAGGTGCTGACATTAGCACCTAAGAACGTACATTCTTCTTAAAGCCAAAGTATGCACCAATAAACGTCAAAGGCACAGATATGCAGAACCAAAGGGCCAAGATGGCAACCAGAGTGCCAAAAGGAATGGCTGCCGAAGAGCCTTCTCCCCAGAGGATCAGGTTCATTATAAAGAAGTCAGCAAACACAATCCTGAAAGACAAAAGTAAGAACAAAGTCAACAAGGGACAGTAGCCTGCGATTCATGCTACAACATTAGAGAGAGGACAGAGAATAAAACAGGTAGAATTTCTAAGTCATGGGGTTCACAAAATTTAAAACTTTACTACAAACAGCTAAATTGCTTTTTCGGCTGCTCTGACCAATTTAAACTCCAACCAGCAGCTGATAAAAGTTGCCTTTCCACATATTTTCATCACAGTTAGAACTGTTGTAACTTGTATTTCTATGGACAACTGCAGTGAGCATCTGGCACTTGCTGGCTCTGGCGTCACTTTCGAACTTGCTGGCTAGACCCCCTGCTTACTTTTCATTTGGGCTACATGTTTTCTGCAAAGTAGCTCTGCATTATTTCTATACTCCAGTCACTAATTCCTTGCTAAACATCATGCTTCCCCTTGAGGTTTTACTGAATTCAAACATCTAAATGTGTGCAGCTGTACTTCCACCAAGGCTTTCTAAGTACATTTCCCAATTAGCAACAACGGTGCCTTGGATAAACGGCACGGCCTATGGTACTGCCACTGCTCAAAGCTCCCAAGTATATTTTTTAAAACAAGGCTGTTAATCATAAAATATATACTTTACACTCTCTTTCCACACTGGGGAGAGAACCTACGTCCTTGTATGTAATACTTAGCATACACAAGGATGCAGGTTCAATGCCCAGCACAGACAAAAAAGCTCTGAGCAGTGGCAGTAAGAGCCTGTTCCTCCCACCTCCCTTAGTTTTTTTGAGACAGGGTTTGTGTAGCTCAGGCTATCCTGGAGCCAGCCCTGTAGACCAGGTTAGCCTTGAACTTAGGGATTCGCCTGCCTCTGCCTCTCAAGTATTGAAATTAAATAAAGGGGTACACCACTGCCTGGCAAGACCCAGACTTCTAAAACAGTACAAATCCAAGAAGAGTTGTGAGAGTCGGCTAGAGGAGGACTGGAGAGAAAGACACCAGCAGCCCTGAGGACAACGCTTTCCAGATCTGAAAACGGGAATGCCACTACACATTTCAGGAAAGCACTGGGAGGAAGTACTGATGCCGTGAGTTTGCACTGCACCATGTGTGCAGGGTAAGCGAGAACAGGAGCGCAGACTGCTGCTCAAGGCACTCTTCCTGCGGTGGGAAAGAAGTAAGCACGAGCAGGAAGCTACTCAGGAAGCTCTTTCAGGAGCTGGGAGAGTGAAGTCTCTCTAGGAAAAAGTCACATGCACACAACACAACAAGGGCAGCAACAGGAGGTGCCAGACTGAAAGATCCTAAGGGAGCAGTTGGGACAGTACTGGTGAGTGGAGACAGAAGCAGCCATGACCAAGCATACAGACTGGATCAGAACACAAACGCTGAGATGCATGTGGGACTCATGGAGGCCAGTTACAGAGGGAGTGTGGCTGGCCTACAAAGACACTGCTACCACCATGCTTGTTTCTTGGTGAACAGCAGCCCTTCTGCTAGGGCCCCCTTGTGTGCTCTCCCTGTACTGTGTGTTCCCAGCAATGGGAAGGTCATGGTGCACACTAGGTGAGAATAGAAGCATCTCTCCAGAAAGCCAAGACTGTTTTGACTTGTGGTGTTCATTAAGTTTTGGAACAAGTCACTCTACATAATGGAGTATACCAAATATTGGCAATACGTCTGATGAAAACCCCACGCCGGCCTGTCTGGGCACCCGTCAGGGAGAAGCCCTCCCTGAGATCAGGTCAAAAGCTTTACTGCAACCTTATATGGCAACATGTCAGGACAACTGCTGCAGACTAAGAGATAGAAAGACTTTCTGTCAAGGGAGGTGCTAGCTAGCCTTTTCTCCCTCATACAAAAAACAGCAATTGTTTGTAGTATCTAAAGATAATTTTCATATATAAGGTACATGGTATCACTTAGCACAGGTATACTAAATATTCACATTACAAGTTTTCAAAACTTAAATGCTTTCTCAGATACCTGACTTAGAGACATAAGGGACTGAAAAGGTTGGGGGAATATGATCATTAAGAATTACTGAAAAATTCACTTACCCAGGACAAAGAAATGATGTCAACAAAACATTTGTTTTCCACTTCTCGCCCCCAAAGGCTAAGGAAGAAAACAAAATATAAGCACAGATTTTCCTTCAAAGCAGACCAGTGCTCACACCCAAATGTCTGTCAGGCAGCACAAGTGGCTCACCAGGAAGAGACCTTCACACATCTGCTATGATGCTTGTTATTAAATGTCCCACAGTACATGGCCAAGAGGCTAAGCCACCCAGATCTGGTCTCATTTCCTGATGCCACAAAACAAACAACTCCCCATGTCGGCATCGATGAACTGCCTGGTGTGGAAACGACACGGGGGACTCTTGCTCACCTGTGGTCAGTTCTAGAATCTGTCTCACAACCCTCAAGCCTAACTTGCAACATCTCTAATTCCACAGTAGGTCTGAGTGCTCAGGGCTCTCTAGTACTGTGGTTTCTGGGGCGTGAGTGGAGAGAGGAGTGTGGCATCAGGAAACCAAGAGAAGGGGCTATACTTTCTGACAGAATGAATTTGCTCACACAATTTTTACTTTCCTTTGCTCCTCTCTAATTTTTTCCCTTCCACTTAAAAGTATCAAATCATGAACTGTGCAGAGTAAAAAGTGACATTTCTTCTCTGTTCCCGTTTAAACTGGGTGTGAAGAGTTCTCTTTTTGATTTGAAAAACATTTTCATATCATTTATAAGCAAGTTTGCATACACTACTTTAAAGGAAAATGACAAAAATTAAATGAATTATAAAAATTTGATATGAATTCAGTTATTGTAGACTGTGAATTTACTGTTGAGTTTAATAATAAACACAACTCCAAACTTCAAAATATTTTGTTTTTAAATGTATTTTATGTCTATGAGGGCCTGCACATATGTATGTGCACTTGTGCGTGTGCCTGGCACCAGAGATCAGAAGGTGCTGGAGCCCTGGGACTGGAGCAGCAGATGTCTGTGAGTGACCATGTGACCTGGCAACAGAGCCAGGTCCTCTGGAAGAACAACAAATGCTCTTAACCACTGAGCCGCCTCTCCAGCTCCTCAAAACATTGTTAAAGTGCAAGCAGCCACATAAAAAGTGGTTTACAAAAAATCCTTTTAGCAACCGGAGTTCTTCTGCCGGAGCCATGACACCAGCTCTCAGCAATATTCTTATTGTCTAATGTAGACTCTGACCTGAGCAGGGAGGTGTGAGGGTGGAGACGTTAGCAGAAGGTCTAGGAGGGGTAATGTGGATGGAGAGAGAAAGGGATAAAGGAGCAGAGTCTGCTTAAGAAACTCAGAGAAGACTCTGTGGCTGAAAATAAGGCTGGCATGAGAGGCAAGCAGGTTCTGACAGTATCTCACATGTATTAACATGCACAGGTCCCGTGTCCTTCAGTGAGAGTACAAGAAGAATAAGAACAGAACTTGGGAAGTAACCCTGAACCCCTCCCACCCCCACATGATAGGACCTGACAGGGAATCAAGTCTAGCCTGAGGTCTCCCAACCCCACCTTATGGTCACCCAGGCAACTCTACAGTGTTTCACCTCAAATCTTCTTCCTATCAGCAGAGCACAGGGAACTGAAGACAGGGCTTCAGCATCATTCCTAGGCACAGCCCACTGCCACCTTCTCTGACCTAAGCTGCCAACCACACTGTGGCCCTGACCCTTTGTTCTCTGAACTCTGTCTGACCTCTCAAGAGAAGAGACAGAAACTAATGACACAAATGTTACTTCCTTCAGGGCTCCCCCTGCAATGACACGTCTGTTTACTTGAGTTTATAAATGTTAAATTGGTATGCCGCTTTGTTCCATCCCAAAGCTAAAGCTTTAAAGGAAGAGGGGGAGGGGACAGCAGGTAAGCAGCATCACAATAGCTTATGCTACTGTCAAAGCCCTTGAGAGAGAAATCTACAACAGCCATCCATGGAACTAAGAAATCACTACCCAGGTTCTTATCTAGAAACCTGTGGTATCTGTCCAGGCAGTGCCACCCCCACCCCCACCCCGTCAGAACCACAATGGTGGCAGACTCAAGTGCAGTCAGTATGGCCTTTACTTACATTTGTAGAATCTGGCAGCAACATAGCCAGCAGGTGTGCCCAGCAACACCCACAATACCACAGCACACGTCATCAGGGCTCCTCGATTGGCAGGGGACAAGAATCCCAGACAAGCAAAAACTAAGAAGCAACCATTAAAAGTTGAAAATGTTATTACTCTGCTTCCTTTGTTATGAAATGGCAGAATACTTTTTTTTTTTTTTTCTATAAGAAAACAAATACAACCTCATGAAAAATACACATAGTCCCATGCAGCTAGTGATGGCTAACATATGCATGAATATGATCTCGAATGGAGCTAGCTCTACTGGGGAGTCTCCAATGGGTCCAGAAGATTCCATCTAGGTAGTTCCTGATAAAACACTAATTCAGAATAATATTCTCAAGTGCCATTTCTGGGCCGAGTCTATCTTGGTTCTCTGGCAGCATCATGCTAGCCCCTGGCTTACTAAGATTTTTTATGCTGCTTTCTTCAGGCCTACCTGGAGAATACTAAGTCTAAGCAGTCTAATACTCTTATAAATTCTATCCATCCTATCAAAGTCATTATCTCCTTAGTTGTTGTTACATTAAAACAACAACAGCAAGTACTACCTAGTCTTCAGAATAAATAAGCCTAGCGACCTGAGTGTAAAGCCTGAAGGTGTGGACTGTGGCTTTCAAATTTACTCAGATATTGGCATTTAAAAAATGATAGTTATTCCCACTACAGAATATGCAGGCAGGCAGTAGTGGGATACACCTTTAATCCTAGCACTAGGGAGCCAGAGGCAGGAGGAATAAACAAGCAAGCAAACAAAAACAAACAAAACAACAAGAAAAAGCAGTAATTGCACTAACAGAAACTCACTACTGTTCACGGTGGCTCACACTGTACCCAGCACTAGGGACCGGGAGCAGGGGCACTACTACGAATCTGAGGCCAGCATGTCTACATCCTGAGTGTCCAGGCCAGCTCAGGTTACAAAGGAATACCTTGTCTCAAAAAAGTAAGGCTAAACAAAAGACTACATACTATGACATATGTGACCTGTAACCAAACAAGATCAGATGTTCCCTAGAAAAAAATTAAAAGGTCATCAGTGGATTTAGTTTGTTTGTTTGAGACAGGGTCTCTTTGTGTAACCCTGGCTGTACTGGAACTCGGTTTGTAGAACAGGCTGGACTCCTCTGCCCCCTGCTGGGATTAAAGGCTGTCTGTGCCACCACAGCTGGCACTGTTCTTTTGTTTAAAAAAGAAAAGAAACAATTCTAGAAAGCTGTTTTCTAGAACAGTAACAACATTTGTTACTTGTCACCAGGAGCTGGACTCAACAAGCAAAACTATGGCTTAAAAATATATACACAATGCAGAAAAGTCCATTCATAAACAGTTTCTCTTACAGAAAAGAACAGGGAAAGAAACTGGAATTAATGGACCCTAGGGAGCAGTCTCAGAGTGACCCTGCATCTGACCAGTCCCTCTAAAGGAGATCTATTTCACCGATAAAACTTTCTGCAATAAAATTTCTCAAGATCCCCAGGTGGCTCAAAAGACCCTGTAGTTATGGAACACTGGCAAAAAAGAAGTTACTTTCTAAATTTCCCTATGAGAAAACACTACAAAAACTCCCTTTTCACCCCTGGTTCCCTCTCTTCAATCCTGGATGCTGTAGATCCGTGGACTCCTAGCTGCCTGTTCCTTCCTCTGGAGCTGGACGGAACAGCCAAACTGAGTGGCGCTGGCTCCAGGTGGGTCTCTCAGGACCTGCATACCTGTAGCCCAGTTGGAGGGAGACACCCCATCAGCCTCTGAGTGAATCTAACCTGTCCCCAAGGTGCTCAGAGACAAAGCACACAGAATGAAAGTCAAAGGCTCTTAGCATAACCACTTCCCATAGGAAAACTTATTATTCAGACAAAGTATTTTCTTTTTAGTCTTCATTTAAAACTTACACAGAGTGACAAAAGTCATAATTAAGATCTGTGTCCCGGATCCTAGAAAGACTGACAGCAGCATCCCCTTTCTTGGAGGACGGAATATATCACCATGAACTAATTTCCAGCCAAATTCTTCCTGGGCATCCTCCTATAAAAACAAAGAACTCAGTTCAGCATGTCACATGGGAACATTTTGGTCTGTTTACCATTGGATATGCTGCTATACATTTTTCAAACTTACGTTAATTACTTTAGTTATGAAAAATAGAACGTTAAGCATGGAGTTTTAAACAGCTTTCTAGAACTGTTTATTTTCTTTTTTAAAAAAGATTTATTTATTGTGTATTTATGTATACAGTGTTCTGCCTGCATGCCAGATCTCATTACAGATGGTTGTGAGCCACCATGTGGTTGCTGGGAATTGAACTCAGGACCTCTGGAAGAGCAGTCAGTGCTCTTAACCACTGAGCCATCTCTCCAGCCCCTAGAATTGTTTCTAAAGGAATGTTATGTACTGAAAAGCTTTGGAAAACTCCCTACCACACACAAGGCCCTCTGTAAGATCCTCAGCACCATCAAGGAAAAGAGACTGAGGCTGGAGAAACTTTACACAGATAACATGATCCTACCGAACTGTGGGAATAAACTTAGCTGTAAAACATGTTTGTACCACAAGCCCAAACTGCGTCTGTCTTACACGTATGTACTGAAATCAAGAGCTTTACCTGACTGTTTGACCAGACATGACAAACACAACTACAGAATCCTCACTCCTCCAAGTCTCCTCTAGATGAAAACACCACCTTCCAACTGCTCAGCCTCCCAAACCCCGAGTCATCCTTCTGTCGTGTCTCAGCATCACAACGTGCCCACATGTCACACTCTTCCTCCTCCTCTTTGCTTCAGTTCACCACCTCTTATTTGGTCCATCTGGTTACACTCCACAGGCCTGTTTCTGCCTCTGCTCCCGTTTAGCTGATCCTTAATACAGCCGCCAGAGGGACCCTTCTAACCAGAAAGACCAGAAACCTGGGGGTCATCTACTGGCCCTCTCTGGCTTCTGTATTCTCTAGCACTAGCTCCACCCACTTCTTAAATACCCCCTGGATATATCTGTCCCTGCTTTCATTTTGGGGAGATATGTAACACTCGCTGGACTGGTCTCTGCATTTCTAATCTCATCCTGCCCCAAACAATTCTCCAGGTAACATCTGAAGCTGTTTTGCTAAAATACAAATATAGCACATTGCTGCTTTTTCAAGTTTTCCAGCAGTTTCTCAATGATCTTTCTTCACTGCAGCTTCCTAGTCCTTTAGAACGTGTCTCCACTGGCTACCTTCAGCCATCCCTCTTGACAGTCCTCTAGGTCCATCCAAATCCCTCCCATAAATTCCCATTTAAACCCTTCATCCTTTTAAGCAGTGGGCAATGCTACTGCTAATACATCATATTTTTGTTTTTAGCAAATATAAATCAACTGAAACTTAATATGTCTTAAAGTTATATGTAGATATGACTCTAGCTCAAGATAACAGTAATGACCAAAGTATGTGCTTTCTTTACAAAACACTTGACATGCATTTTGGTCTTACTTCCCGGACATTACACAAATGCAAAGCTGAAGTATTACTAAACATACATGGTCTCTCGAGAGATTAAATAAAATTTTACCTAGGATTGGTTTAATGAAACCGGAGGACGGGGAGGGGAGGTTAGAATCTATCAATCATGCCTGAACCTGAGTTGGCAGATGCTGGGTTTACTGATCTCTTTGCTTTGTAAATGTTAGTTTAAAACATAAGAGGCCGAGAAGCACACACACCTCTTTCCAGCTGAGCTAGTGTTAAATAAAGGACTGCGTCGGGTTAGTTTTTATTGAATAGATACTTGGGGGTTAGAGAGATGGCTCAGTGGTTAAGAGCACTTCTAGGGGACCTGGGCTCAATTCCCAGCACCTACATGGCAGCTCACAACTGTGTATAATTCCAGTTCCAGGAGACCCGACACCCATGGCAAAATACCAATGCACACAAAAGCATTTTAAAAAACCCTGCAATTAAAAAACAAAACAACAAAAAAATACAACTAAGTGTGGACGGCACAGACCTCAAAGCCAAGTACTAGTGAGACTGAGTAAAGATTATAAATTTAAGGCCAGCCTGGGATATATAACAAGACTCTGTCTCTCAAAAAAACACAAAAAACAACACCAAAAAAACCAAAACCCTACAACAACAACAACAAAGAACAGCTAAATTTTGCCCAAAGTGCAAGGGCTTCTTTTTCTGGGGAAAAAAACCTATGTGACCTAGGTTCTTACCCCTACAGAAAGTCTATTTTACACACACACATACATACACACACACACACACACACCCCTTGCAACTTTACTTCTTTATCCAATACCATTTTGAAGCTTCTTTTCACGCTATATTCAGAGTTGGCTCATTGTTGTTATTAAGTGTTTAGTAGTCTACTGTGTGGATATTCCATAATTTGCCTTCCACAGGGTGCACCGGTCTGCATTTTCACTGGCCATCAAAGTGTGTATATTCTCTCAATCACCCAACATGGGCAGAGAAAAAGGGAACAAAGGACACATAATATGTACCTTCCTTATTGTGAATGGTCATCACTTGGATTTTCTAATTAAAGAAATAATTTTATTACAAGTCTGTGTGTCCATGTGGAGGTCAGGACAACTTTCAGGAGTGGTTCTCTGCTTCCGCTGTGGGTTCTGAGGACTGAACTCAGTCTGTCAGGCTTGCACAGCCAAGTCATCTCCAGTGTTTTGTCAGGAACAGTCCTTAGGTCCTTTGCCCAGTTACTTCCTAATACCATTCGTCAAATAATCTGTTTGTCCACGTTCATGTCCTTTAAGCCTTCAGTTTCGAATTGGTACAGAAAGCGCTTCCTTGTCAACTCCTCATTTATCTCTCTCTGAACTGTTTGCATTTACTTACAGTCTGCTAAGTTATCTCTGCAAAAACTGCTTCAGTATAGATCTGTTTGTGGCCATGTATTTTTGTTCATAGACAAAAGCATCTCTCAGTTCAAATAAGCAAAGAATTCATTTTATTTATATGTTTGGGAAATACTTGAATCTATGGATTTTCTCTTTTTCTGTCTTGAAAAAAATTTAGCTCTTATTTTTTCATATATTTCACATTCTGCAACTGAAGGTTTCCACATCTGAAATCTCTGTGGTATCCAAAGACTAAATGAAATGTTTCTACTTACCGTAGAGTCCATCTGGTTATATCTGGCAATATCTTTATGTAGCGTGCGTAACATGATCATGGCTACCATCCCAGATAAGAAGAGAACAATAACCAAGGAATTCATGATGCTGTGGGAACAAGCACATTGGGATGGAACCGCAGCTTAGTCACAGAACAGTGGACACAAAAACAGCTCAATCAGGGTGGTGGTGGCACACGCCTTTAATCCCAGCACAGGGAGGCAGAGGCAGGCAGATCTCTAAGTTCAAGGCTAGCCTGGTCTACAGAGCCAGTTCTAGGGCTACATAGAAAAATCCTGTCTCGAAAAACCAAAAACAACACCAACAACACCCCACCCAGCTCAATCAAAATAAAAACAACCCGACCCCCCAAACCCCCGCCCCCCAGGCTTTCTCTGTGTAACAGTCCTGGTTGTCCTGGAACTTGCTTTGTAGAACAGGCTAGCCTCGAATTCATGGAGATCCGCCTGCCTCTGCCTCCTGAGTGCTGGGATTAAAGGCATGTGCCACCATGGCCCAGCTCAAAATTTAAAATCCAACAAACTCAGCGTATTGTGTTCTTCCAATGACAGATTTTCATATATTCATTATCATCCTTCTTCCCTCCCTACCTCTCTCTTCCCTCTCCCTTGCCCTCACCTCAACGTTGCTAAGTTGTCCAGCTTGATTGCAACCCTGCAATTCTCCTGCCTCAGTTTTTTGAGTAACTAGCATTACAAATACTGTGCTCAGATTCATTACTGTTTAGATGTATGTGTGGTGCTGCGTATTGACTCCTGGGCCAGCTTCACAAGCCCTTTACCACTGAACTACAGTCCACAGCCTTGACAGTTTTGCAGCCTAGAATCAGAATGATTTTTCTGGATGGTCAACATTACTGGGTTAACTACTGTTTACCACATCACTGCAATACACACAACAAGACAGCAAAGGGCAGGCTTGGATCCTCAAGGAACTTACTGATGGGCAAATTCACTCAGTAAATTAGTGAATATCAAGAAGATTAGTCAACAAAGCAGGAAAAGGAGAGAGACACACAGTGAACCAGCTTCAAGGTAAAGTCCTCAGTCATACTTTGGAGAGAACAATGGCTTAACAGCAACTTCGTTAACACTCTGACCTACCAGGCAGTAAAATCCTCAGATGCCCCATCCCTCGATCTCTCATCCTTTATCGTTCCACTCCCATGAGCTAACTAACTAACATGTCTAGATGAAGAAACAGATGGCCTGCCTAGACAAATACCTCATGGCTTAAAGCAGGGGCTCTCAACCTGTGGGTTACGACCCCTTTGGCAAACCTCTCTCTAAAAATATTTACATTATGATTCATAACAGTAGCAAAATTATAGTCATAAAGTAGCAACAAAAATAACTTTATGGTTGGGTCACTATAGCATGAGGAAGTGTACTGAAGTGTTGCAGCGACAGGAAGGTGCAGGCACTGGCTTAAAGTCAGGATCTGAACTCTAGTCTAGACTACTACACACACTGAACAGGGCTAGAGAGGGAACGAAATGCTCACAGGGACAAGCAGAAAGCCAAAGGCAGACTAATTGCACTCTTACCTAAACCACTGAATGTGGGTATGAGGCATAGACTCCAAAATATAGTCCCATCTAGATGCCCATCTGATGTTTTTCTGTTCCTGGAGGGGAGAAAGAAACTCTGAGCATCTTCGGACAAGGTACATTAAGAATCTGAAAATTCTCTTCAATAGCTCACCCTCCTATTCAGTCAACACCTGCAATTTTAACAGCAGTACCTGAGTTACTAGTGAGGATAAGGTAGTTTTAGATTTATTCAAATCTAGTGCAAATACAATGAAACTAAGCTGTGAATTTAAAACAAAAAACAAACCCAGGCTGGAGAGATGGCTCAGAGGTTAAGAGCACCGACTGCTCTTCCAGAGGTCCTGAGTTCAATTCCCAGCACCCACATGGTGGCTCACAACCATCTGTAATGAGACCTGGCGCCCTCTTCTGTATACATAATAAATAAATTAAACAAAACAAAACAAACCCAAGAGGCCTGGCAAGAATTGTAGCAATAACTACATGTTTGTATTTTTAAAAATCGAGCTCTAAATCATAGCTGGTACAAGTCGATTTCCAATGCCAAAATTCAGAGCTAAGTTTAATTTCTTGAGAAAATAATAGAACAGAATGAGTTGTTCTTTACACTGTACCTATGGGATGACTGACAAGACCACGGTTAGAACCCAGGCACACTCAACATCTGGTAAATGCCACTCACACTGGGGTTTCACCTAAAACACAAACTGTTTGTTGTGCTGGCCTTGGAAATTAAATAAATACTACACATGGGGACATTAAACATCACAACTGTATTAGCTAGTCAAGGTAAATATTTAAAAGCAGAAATGTCAAAAGTGTGGAATTCTTCCCCACACTTTTGACAATCACCCTCTCTTTCGTCCTAAGGAACTTCTCCACTGACAAAAACCATCTCTCAGTGTCTTAAGAAAACCTCCCAACAAGCCACTCTCCATTTAAATTGACACCCTCATGCTCATTATGAAAAGGATGGTGCTTCCCACAAACTTCTGACATGCCTGGCATTTCATATCCCCTTCTATACCTATTTCTTGCAGCTTGTCTTACATGCATCTCTTAGTTGTAAGACAAAACTAAACACAATTCTCCAACTTCCTCTATCTTTTCATTTAAAACAAAATTTAGTTTTAGGAATGATGATGTTGTTTGGTGCACTGACAGGCTATTCTAAAAAGCAGCTCATTAAAAGCTTATCTATTTGTTCATTAGTATTTTTAGTTGGGTTAAGTGGTACATATTTAAAACCAATTTCTGAATTATACTAAAGATTAAAAACAAACTTACCTCAAAACTAATAGAGTAAGTATAGGCAATTTTGATCTCCCCGGAAGCCTTGTTACTTATATCCATGGGGGGTCCAGAGCAGTCTGGTTTTTCTATATGAGTATGTTTGAAGCTATGGGAGGAAACATTTTGGCAAGATAGTGATAAAGTTCAGTTTAGAAAATGACGTAAAATACAAGTCATAAATTTCCTCTATATTTCACAATGTACTGACCATTAAAGATGACATCATTCATACCTATTACAAAACTTGTCTCAAATTTGACTGTGTGTGTGTGTGTGTGTGTGTGTGTGTGTGTGTGTGTGTGTGTGTGTAAGATGTGGAGCACTTTTGAGGAGTCAGGCCTCTTCTTCCACCATGGATTTCCTCGGAAAATACTTTTATAATGGAGCCATCTCATTGGTCTTCACATCACACTTCATAGCATAAATATTTACTTCACAAAAAAAATAATGGGCTTAGTTACATGTTCAATTATAAACAAAAACCTGAACCCTTTCATTTAGAAGAACACAGAAGCCCCACTCCTCTTTTAAGATAGGGTCTTACCACTGGGCGATGGTGGTGCATGCCTTTAATCCCAGCACTGGGGAGGTAGAGCCAGGCGGATCTCTGTGAGTTTGAGGCCAGCCTGGTCTACAGATCAAAATCCAGGACAGGCACCAAAACTACACAGAGAAACCCTGTCTTGGGGGGGGGGGGGGGGGAGCCTTGCCATGCTGCTCATGCTGGTCTTGATTTCTAGACTCAAGTGACCCTCCTGCTTCAACTATGTGCTGGAACTACAGGCACGTGTCACTCACTAGTCAAACAATCTTATGAAAGAAAAGCCCACAGTTTAGCTGCCATTTTAGTATGCCATGCATTGCTTTACCACTAATAATGTGAAAACATGGCTAATTCAGTGGCAAGAAAAGTCATGGGAAAAATACAACCCACAACCAAAACAAGTACTATATTTTCTTTCTTTCTTGAGACAGAGTTTCTCTGTGTAGCTCTGGCTGTCTTGGAACTCACTCTATAGACCAGGCTGACCTCAAACTCAGAGAACCACCTGCCTCTGTCTCCCAAGTGCTGGGATCAAAGGGGTACACCACCACGCCTGGTTCAAAACAGGCCCTTTTACCCTAATACCTGGACAACCTCAAAAGACTCCCTTGCAAAGGCTGACATGGAGACTTTAAAATGATAGTTCCAACAGCCACATGGGCCTCAGAGCAGGAAAGCTTTCTGTCACTGAAGAGATGCTCTTTCTACCACAAAGGTGACACTGCCAACCACTCAGTGTGAAAAAGCTGTGAAAATTTCTGAACAAAAAACAAAACAAAATGTAGAAAGGAAGGCATCTCAATCGGACTACTTCCCCATTACAGAGAAATGATAATTGCTGTTTCTCTGGGCAGCCTCTAAAACTCTCAGAAACATTATACTGAAGGGAGTTCTCACTGTAATTAATTTGCAAATGTCAGAATAATGATTAAGAAATAAGTGCTTGATCTCAAAACACGTATTCTTTAGATCTATGTCTCACTTGTGTCTGTTTTATTGGGGTGAGGGAGTTGTTGAGGCCAGGCTAGCCTAGAACTCACAATGCTTTGCACTCACCTCAATCCTCCTGCTTCAACCTCCACCACACAGGGTTGCAAATAGCTTTTGTTTCTTTAACCTACTTGTATATTTACCTTTTTGGTTCAAGTTTAGCAGCTACTAATCTTGCTCCCATGGACCCAGTTTCAACAACATGATAATGTATTTTGATGTCAACATGATTGAAGATGTAGAAAGTGTCTCTTTCATGGAATTCTGACTGTGAAACAGAACTTAGTTAAAGACAGCACACTGCCCACGGGAGAATCAAGCACAGTACTTCACAAATGTTACTACAGTAACAAATAGACACTTAAGTTTGATGAAATTTTAATCCTTCCCTATTAAAATGCTATGGCTTTAAGTTTGAAGTCCTTACAAAATTAAGTGGAGAAGGTAAATGAAGCTTTCTAAGGTTTTAATTTTATATAAAACTAATACCTGCTTAAACTAGGTAACTAGTATTTTATAGCTTTTCAATTACAATAAAATGTTAAAAATTATGAATATACAAAACTGTCCACATTTAATCACACCTCTTCTCCAAAAATCTGTAAAACTGTTTAACTAAATAACCTAAACTACTCAAGTGCCTTTTCTCAACTTCCACACGAGGGTTAATCAGTATAACTAGAGCGATGTTAATTTACCAGATCAGATCCATTAGAAAGTAAACCAGGCTGTCTTGAGTATACGAACACCTCATACACCCACTATTAGTAACAATAAAGAATTAGTGACTATTACACACTGATCTTAATAACAATTCCATATTAATGCCCCTGCTCTTAGTGCTCCATTTTCATCATAAAAGCATGACTTAAGACAAACAGGTCTCTAAAAAGTGTATTCTCAAGCTCTTGTGAAATAAATTCATGAACTTAAGGAGAAGCCTTCTGACACTCCAGTATCTACATGCTTTAACGCCTAAGATTTATGCATCAGATGTTTCTCCCTGAGAGCCCTATACTAGTAGTAGTAATTTTTCCTTATTTCCTTAACCACTCTACCTCCGCTCTAAAGAATGTTTTATGGCTATAACTTTTTTAAAGTTATGTTTTATTGTATATGTGTGGGAACAGGTGTGGAGGTCTGAGGAAAACCTCAGGGTCAGTTATCTCCTTTTTCCATATGGGTCCTGGGAATTGAACTCAGGTCATCAGGTACCTTTACCTGCTGAGCCATCTCACCAGCCCTGAGTCTAACTTTTTTTTTTTTAATTAAAAACATTTATTTTAAAGATTTATTTTTAGCTGGGCATAACGGTGCATGCCTTTAATCTCAGCACTCAGGAGGCAGAGACAGGCTGATCTCTATGAGTATTTTAGCATTATATGTGTGTCTTGAGCGCCAGTGCTCTTGCAAGCCAGAAATCAGTCTCCCAAAATCGGAGTGCTAGGCTTTTGTGAGCCACCTGACATGGGTGCTGGGACTCAAACTCAGGTCCTTTGCAAAAGCACTATGTAGTCTTAAGAGGTGAAGTATCCCTCCAGCCACAGAATTCAACTTTTAATTGAGATAGAATAAAGACTTAGCCCTTAACACAGAAATATCATGAGATTGTAAATGTTGAATTGAATCTGAAGTATTTTAATTCTAGAGTTGTTTGCAGTTTTAATCTGCCTTAAATTTAAGATCTAAGTAATGTACTTGAGAACATCTAACTGTATTCATTCTATGCCTGTAACAATTTTGTTTAAAGGTCAAATTCTCCTTCTAAAAAGCAGTGTAAAGTTTACCACAGACTTACACTAATAACACAGGCATCTTTGGCATGGCCTTTATCTGTAATGTAACAGCCAATAGGAAATCCAGGATTACAGAACCTCTGACCATCTTCGACATCGTAACACCACGTTACAGGCATATTATCCACAATCCTGTTCACATAAGTAAAAGTAAAGTTAGAAGAGAACCTAGTAAACACAACTTAGTAAGTATTGCTTAAGTCAACGTCATTATTTTATAAAATGTGAACATTTCTAAATGTCTTTTTTGTTTTGGTTTGGCTTTTATCGAGACAGGGTTTCTCTGTGTAGCTCTGTCTGTCCTGGAACTCACTATGTAGACCAGGCTGGTATCGAACTCAGGAATCCGCCTGCCTCTGCCTCCCGAGTGCTAGAATTAAAGTTGTGAACCACCATTGCCTGGCTTCTAAATGTCTTAAGATTCCAAATTCAAAAACGTTTTGATGAAATCTATGATACACTGTGTCAGAATAGATTTTGCACAGGCTTTGAAATTACAAATGCATGCAGGAGTTCTATCAATCAGCCTATTGTAGCTGTGAATTTAATAACATCATCTAGGCACCTGAGCATAACTTTTACCTTCAGCAGAGCACTTGAAGCTTGAAACAGGTGCAGAGCCATGTATCTGGCTCCCTAGGAGCTTGTTAGATAAACATAAATGGTGTTTATTACAGTAGCTCAACAGAAAGGCAAAGAATACAGCTGCGAGATGAAACTTAACCAAAGAGCACAGAAGATAAGTGGAAATCACAGTATTTTCTCTTAAAACTTATAAATCTAAGTGATTTATAAAAGAAATATTGCTATAAAGCAAGAGAACCAAATCTTTCAAAGTTTATAGTGAAACAGCATTAAAAGAATAGTGAAGTTCTGTAGCATTGTGAAGTTGCATTATAGTCCAGGCGTGTGGTCCTCTATGCTTAGAACACACTGCAGGGTACAAAATAAAAAATCAGCCAAAATATACTAGATGTCTTACAGTCATAAGACTACACTCCAGGGCATGTTTTATTTTTTAATTAATGTGTGCCCTAGGAAGTAAAATTATGATTCTATATTCACCCAAGGTGTGTGTTAATGACCTAATAAAACATGCCTTGTCACATTTAAGTGCTACTTAATAGCACTCTGTGTACCAAACTTTAGAATCA
The DNA here is from genome assembly GCF_903995425.1 of Onychomys torridus. Lineage (NCBI taxonomy): Eukaryota > Metazoa > Chordata > Mammalia > Rodentia > Cricetidae > Onychomys > Onychomys torridus. The sequence goes on along the minus strand of NC_050451.1, from coordinate 110,100,327 downwards.
CCTATACCGTTAAGCTGTTTATTATTATACCCCAAAGACTATAACGTTATAAAATATTAGAAACATAAAACAATTCTATATAAATAATTCAGAGTTTTGTGGGGAACTAAATAATCAGTTGTTTTAGACAGAATGAAGTATCACCAGCGAGTGCACACAGGCAACACAGAATGTCCTTATGCTAGCCAACTAGAAAGAAAATGCCAATAAAAACTAGAGTGGTAGTTGCAATAAGGAAGTCAGAGGTAACTGGGGTTTCAAAAAAAACCATTTCACTTATTTGTAATTTATTTAGTGCTTTGATGTTAAAAGCTATTTGAGGTATCAGAATGTACTAAACAGAAAGAGGAAGCCTTAGAAATCAATGTAAGAAAAAATTTAATATCATTTAAAATGACTGCTTTCCTAAGTCAGAAAGCAGTATTTAATATCTAACATAAAATAATTCAACCCTATTTCCAATTTGCCACAGTGCAAGAGTGTAGAAGAAGAATCTAAGGGTATCAGTGGGTGGCTGGTCTCAACTGTCTACCAGAAAGAACTCCTTCAGTGTAGTGGAAGCTTCCTCCCCACATTCCAGGGCCTCTGTGGGAAACACTGCTACCAACAGAACTTCAGTATAAAAAACTCACTTTCCCAACAATTCATTTATAAAAGCTTTTCATTAGACTGGAATAGCCAAAATTGTAGCAGAAAGGAATGAAACTTGGTAATAAAGTCCTACTGTGTGGTTAACACAGCAGATTCATATCAATGAAGATTGTGCACCTCACTGCCCTTTGTTGGACTGATAGGATCTGAGGTGAAATGTGCTCAAGTTAGCTTCAACTAACTTTCTACCCCATGAGCTGCAGTGTAAAGGTTTTATGTCGTTGAACCTTGAAAGTACTAAGGCAACTAGCTGAGTATGACTGTATTTTTAAAACACCATAAAGGGCTGGGGCGTAGCTCAGTAGTACTGTGCTTGCTAAGCATGAGTAAGACCCTATACTTGGTCTTCAGTAATACACGTACCCCTCCCCCTCCCAGGAGGCAGAGGGACAGAGTGGACAGCACAGCTGAAGGGAGTTCAGGTACCAATGTGGGGATCAAAACAGGCTCTACAACGATGGAGCTGCTCCAGCTATGGATAAAGTCAGCCCCAAAGATCTCAAACCCACTTTTAATGACCCAAGTAAAAACAGAAAAGTACTCAACTCAAATAAGAAAACTATATCCCATTAACCTTTCTCTATAACGAGAACGATGAAATTATGTATATGGTTACAATGTTCTGTAAGAAAAAAAAAGGAATCTGACCTGGGAAAATGCCTAGAGTTTCTTTAAACAAGAGAAGCATGTAACAGAATAAAGAGCACAGTGGTATGTCAGTTTTGTTATTTTCTAACTACATCCGTCCTTTCACATACCCACAAACGCAGAAATCTGGAAACAGGCAGCAACATACAGTGCTGCCCAGGAGGGGCGAACAGAATAATAGTTGGCAGTGCCAGACAACTCTTACTTGCAATTTAATATTTTTCTGTACCACTTGTGGGTTTTTTGCAAGCATATACTGCTTAATAATTTAGAAAATAATCATAGCCTCTCTAAAGCAGCTTGGTACAATGAATAAAATGAAATGAACTACATTCACAATAAGGCTCCATAAGAATTCAGTACTTCTGAAGGTCTTTCAAATTCTGAGAGACACATTTAATTTCTGCCACTTCTGCTTAAAGTCAAGTTATGTAGTATAAACCTTCTGAAATGGAAACATACTCAACACAGTTTCAGCAAACCCACCATTGAGAATCAATGTTTCCAAAAATAGAGTGACCTGGGGCTCAAGGACTAAAGCCTAGAATTACTAGTCTCCAAATTCCTGTTCATGATGCAGACTTGATATCACAAACTCTCCCAATTCAACAGCAAGAACTATTATTTATCAGTACTTTTCCAGTTGACTTTTTAAAGCAGAGTCATTTGTTGGCAACTGCCTTTACAAACTGCCTAGTCAATTTTACTAGTGAACACTTTGTAATTTTGTAAACTACTTTAAATAGCTTTTCTTCTTATTAATGTATATATCCTGGCATTGAAATAGGACCTAGAGTGATTGCAAAGATTAGCTAGATTTCTCAGTATCTTCCCATGTAGGTGCTGCTGAGGATAAATACTTCTGTCTTCTCACCTACAGTACTGGGACAGAACCATGTAAGGCCTTGCACATTCTGCCACCAAACCACACCCTTGCTTCCATTATCTCCAGGACCCAGAGTCTAAACAGTCTGCTCAGAACAGAATGGTACAAGAGAGAGCTAAAGTCATCACAGGCCTGAGAGGTCTGTGCTTCAGTCAACGATGAGCCACTAGAATAGGTGAAGGTGAGAAGGCTAAGTGAAACAAATAGTAACGCAGAACTTTGAATGTTCTTTTAAGCATAAAGAATAATTTGAAGGAAAGAAAGCAACCAAGTCAACACGGCTCCCAGCTCACCTGGTCTAGCACTAGGGTAAGCATAGCAGCTTAGGTAATGAAGCCTCGTACATACTGACGTGGTGCACCAGGCACGCTCCTGGCAGCACTCCCTCCTCCCTCCCTTCACCCCTCCCTCCCTCCCTTCTTCTCCCAGGGTCCTGCTTATCTAAGGACACTTACTTCAACAGGGCTCAAGGCCCAGTGCTGATCAGAATAAACCAGCTGACCAATAAGCTCATGAATGGACACATGTTCCCACATGTGTCCCTGACTAGGAATCCTTTGCTCTCTGATCCTGGCACACAGGAACTGAGCAGACAGTGGTGAGGGGCCATAGTACCCCAAGTCTGAACTAGGATCCAAAGCCCCTCATCTTCCTAGGTGTGTATAAACTTTCTGGCTTGAGACACCAACACCACACTCAAGGCGTGAAGAAGAGAGAATGCTGGTAACCAGCAGCAACCTAGTTTCTATAAAGGAAAAATGTACATGAATCTACACACAACACAGGCATGTGAAGGTAAAATTATTTTGAAAAAGGTGGATTTGGAGAGCCTTTAAAGTGTTTTACATTTGAATACTGGATGGGGAAATGTCTTTCTGTAGGCTGCGAATATGTATTGCTCTGGTTGGTTGATAAATAAAGCCATTTGGCCTATGGCAAGGCAGATTAAGAGGCAGGCAGGAAATTCAAAGAGAATTCTAGGAAGGGGAAAGCTGAGTCACAGCAGACTAGCCAGCTGTTCAGGGAGCAGCATGTAGTGGCATGCAGGTAAAGCCATGGAACACATGGCGACATACAGATGAACAGAAATGGGCTGAGTTTAAATGTAAGAGCTAGTCAGTGGTAGGCCTGAGCTAATGGCCGAGCAGTTTTAATTAATATAAGCTTCTGAGTGATTATTTTATAAGCAGCTGCAGGATCTGTGGGACTGGGCAGGACTGGAGAAAACTTCAGCTACAAATACTGGAAAACAAGTGTATACTCCTCAAAATCAAAATGAAATGCTTTCTGATTTCAACACAAACTGTTAAGGAACTTGCTAATGTTGCACCATGGTCACAAAACATGTAGCAGATTTGATCTGTAAGAAGATACTACTTACAAATTTGGTTTTGCTAATGTTCCTTCTCTTGGCCCACAGAAGGACGCAGTGGCTTTTCTCTTCCCCACAGCATAAACTTACTCCCGTGCTAACCACACACGACTAAGGGAGCAGCACAGCAGGGCTGAGTAAAGTGCCCGACACAACCGTGGTCTACACAGGCACGCACAGAGGAACGGCAACACTTTAAACTCTGCATTAGGACTGCTCTGGCAGAGATACAAGCCAGTGAATTTGCTGTACTTGATGCAACCTACAATTGACTTTCTATAGACAATGAAATTGAAATTTCATCTTAAAAGCCCCGGCCGCTGAACCTCTGACTCACCAGTGATGCTGATAGTTCAGTAGCATACTTTTTTTCAAGAAGTCTAACTTTTGTTTGTCTTCAGCCTTCTCTGTATGGTATGTTTTTGTGCAAACAAGCTTGCAGGTTTCCATCTTATTAAATGTGAACTGTATAAAAAGAAAGTAGTATATTAACAAAAGTTATCCAAAAAGATAGAGGTTTTTCTAAGATAACAGAATTTCTTAAGTCATCCATAGTGGCGACAGTCATCTAAACTCCACCGCAGCTCACTCAATCACACTGAGACTTCAATCTGCTGCCCTATCAAGTTAAGTCTGCCACTGGTCTTGTCACCAGGTTTTCTTTCATGTTCCAGTGACTTCAGTTTATTCATCTTCTACATGTAAATGAGATCTAGAAGAAAAAGAAGGTAGAACAGTTTCCCCACAGGCACATTCTAAACTTCTGGAGCTGACAGCTTCTAGTAACAAGGACCCAAGGTTTCTATGCTGGTGTCCAAGTGGACAGGTAACAATCAAGTTCCCTGAATGTTCGACAGGAGACTCATCAGCGACCACAATGTCCTATTTGAACATGTAAAAGCAAAGCAGACATGACCCTTTACTCAAGTTTAAAGACTGCTCATTTTCAGAATTCTATTTATAAAAATGGTAAAAGATTAGTAATTTTTTAAATCAAATTTAAAAACTAGAAGTTCCTCCAATTTTGAGCCCAGAATTTACTTCCTATATATAAAAAAATAACATTTGCAGAACATTTAATGATAGGTTCACACTGATTTACTATAAGCCATTTAAGTGTTAATTTTAAAATGTTTTCCTGGGCTGGAGGGTGGGGGGTAGAACACACTGGCAGAGCACAAGACCAGCAGTGAGCATGAGGCTCTGGTTTACCCTCCAGAACCAAAACCAAAACAAAATACCCCCCTATACAGACTTCTTCGTAATTTTTAGAAGCCTGTGACCTATCAACCATATAAATAAACCATAATAATCTGTGATGAAAAATTACGTTTCATTTCTAAATAGCCCACTTGACTGCCATTTTTGTTGTTATTGTTGTTTGAAACAAAGTCTTCCTATGTTACAGTCTGATCGCATACTGACGATCCTTCTACTTACCCAAGCCTCCCAGATGCTGGGATCTCTGGAGGCATGTACTACAACACCTGGCTAGTGGTCTACTTCTGCATATGTTATTTACCAACACCCCTACACCAGCTGCTGTCCGTCAGCTGATGGTTTAAGTGTAGTCCACTGCTGCCATCTGTCAGCCAAAAGTTTAATTTTCACTACAGCACTACTTCTAAAACAGTATTTGTACCATTATTTTGAACCTTAAGGTTCATTTTTAGTAAGTGAAAGATAGTAACACAAAAACATTCATACTACAGAATTAGAGGCACAGATGTCAAAATTAAATAAACAGGGACAGACATTATCTCTGCTACCAGTCATACAACAGTCAATCTCATGCCTTAATCTAATGGGTGGTAACTGGAGTTAGCTGACCCAATTTCTGTAAAGGAAAGTAAAAAGACCAAAGGAGGGGTAGGGGTGTGCATGCGTGCGTGCGTGCATTTGTGTGTGCTCACCCCATTTCTGTTTTCTCTGCCTTAGGAAATGAAAACCCCAGTCTGTATCCTCTTCTTCAGCTAATTCTCTTGTTTGTAATTTTTGTGTCAGCCCATGTATGCAGTGCCCACAGAGGCCAGCAGAGGGCATCAGATCCCTGAAACAGGAGTTATAGTTCTGAACCGCTATGTGGGTGCTGGGAAACTGAACCTCCTCAGTCTTCCAGAAGAGTGTTCTTAACCACTGATCCATCACTCTGAGCCCTCTGGCTCCACTTTCAAAATACAGGGTCCAACTACTCTACCATCTCCTCCCTTCTAGCCATCCCTAAGGTCTAAAGCCTGTCTGGATGGCTATAAAATCTCCTATCTCCCAGTTGTTCTTCTTACACCCCAAGTCTGTTCTCAACATGTTCCCATAGTGAGTGACTAGTAAGATCCAAGCTCATGCAAAGATCTCCAATTCTGCTCAGATGTGAAGGGCCCAAAGTTTCTGTCATTGTTGTTTCTGACGATGCTAAGGACTGAACCCAGGGTCTCAAGCACACTAGCAAGTGCTCTACCAGTGACCTACGCTTCCTGTACAATGTAGCCCCATCACTCTTTTGCCCCAATCTCTCATACTGGTCTCTGTATCACTCATTTGCTCAAGGTGTACTGGTTTATTTGTATACCTTCAACATTCCAGGCAAGTTCACACCTGGGGACTGGCATTTGCTTTCTGCCTCTAAAATACTTTCCCTAAGCATTCATATGGCTTACTCTACTTATTTTTAAGGTCTTTTATTCAAATGTCACCTTCTCAGTGAGGCTTTTTTAATTTACATTTTTTTAATGTCACCTCTCAGTAAGCCTATTTAAAATCGCAAATTCTCTGTCCACATTCTGTTTTATTTTCAAGAGTTCTTTCCAAGTAATGGACACTATACACTTGAGTTGTCTCCAATCTCCTCCTTGCCATCAATACAGAAGATCCACAAAGGCCAGGGATCCTTTTGTCTTACCTACTGTTGTATTCTCCATCTGGAAGTAGTGCCTGGGGTACACGAAAGAAGCCAACCAACAAATGCTTAGGCCAGTAAATAAGTGAGTGAGTGTTCAGCTGTGAGTGAGGTTCTATGATCCCATATTGTCGTATTCTGCATTTTCCCTGACCTACACAGATGTTACAGAAAAGAAGTGATAAAGCTGACGCGTGAGGGAGTCTCCTCTGCTACGGTCGTTACCAGTGCTTTTACAAGTGCGTGCAGATCTCAATGCTGATGGCTGATCTGCAAAGAAAAACTGTGCCTCCCACACCATGTTTTCATATGCCTTTTAAACTTGGGACTGAAGAATCCAACACTCCTTGGTTTGGGGACAGGACCTTGCTATGTAGTCTAGGATAACCTGGAACTGCCCCTAGTATCCCTACAGGAACACATGCCACCCTGCCCTGTTTAACATGGACCTCGTCTAAAGCTTCTGAAAATGATTTTCATGAAAAATGTTTGGTGCATGTCTCTCTCCATCCTCTTGTCCTACTTTCACCTCGGCTCCCGGATAAGGGATCATCACACTTAGGAACAGAGGCACACTATAGACACTGTTGAGAGACAGAAGGTGACAGATAAAAAGGGACAAAGACAACCTTTTCATGACTAGAAATAAGGCATGCTGCAAGGTGGACAGAAGTCTCCATACTGTGTCACAACACTAGCTGTGTCAAAGCTCAGTAAGAAAGACCTATCGATGATACACTATGAAAAGAAGGGTCTTTCTAAACCATGACTATAAGAAATGACTACTGGGGGCTGGAGAGAGAGCTCAGTGGTTAAGGGGACTGGCTGCTCCTCCAGTGGACCAGTTTTGACTCCTAGCACCAACATGGCAGCTCACAACAGTCTGGAACTCCAGTTCCAAGGTATCCTTTTGGGAAAATCAGGCACATAAGTGGTGCACAGACATACATGCAGGCAAAACACCCATATACATAAAATAAACTTTAAAAAAAAAAAAAGACAGACATTACTCCTAGGTACAAAACAAAAGAATTGCTCCTTACCTGTGAGATCCAAGTTATTTGAGACAGTCCTCAAAACAAAAAAGAAACACCCCCCCCCAAACTATGACTAAGTAATTTTTATTTAATACTAAATACAAACCTTATATGGTGAAGGTTCAATTCTTTCCCCGAATAATACCTGACCAAGATTTTCAGATGGGCGTTTTCCTTCTGATGCTTGGCAAAAATCAAACCTAAGGAAAGAACATTAACATTTAAACAGACAAGAATCGTGAGGAAAGAACCCCTGGACAGCCTTGAGAGCCCTTATTTTAGCAGCTCCTTCAATGAAGAGCGCCCCAAGCATCACAGTTCCCACCAGAACCAGAAACTTTCTGTACTATATACATCTAAGGATTTAATAAATTTACACATTGTAGCTTATTCTTGTGAAGTTTAATTATAAAATTATTTATAATGTATCCTTATTCTTCAGGCATTTTTATTTTTTTCCAGGATTAATCTTTTGTTGTATCTTCTTTTTTTCTGTTTGTTTGTTCTTTTTTGAGACCTGGTTTCTCTGTGTAGCCCTGGCTGTCCTGGAACTCTCTCTGTAGACCAAGCTGGCCTTGAACGCACAGAGATCCACCTGCCTGTCTCTCAAGTGCTGAGATTAAAGGTACGCACCACCAATGCCTAGCTTGTTGTAACTTATTAATTGAAATCTTTCCATAGGATGACATTTCCAGAAAAGGTACCAATTTATATCTACCTCACCCAGGTATGGTGACCACCCAGGCCTTCCCTATGAGAACTCAGAATGGTGAAAAAGAACAATCAGTCACCATAGGACTCTCTTCTATCATTTCTGTGTATTACAGGCCAGCTTTAGTGATGCTCTGCTTTAATGGGACAGCCCAACTTCAATTTCGTCAATGTAGACATGCCGACTCTTTAACAAGCAGACACTAGAAAAATCACCAAAGGCTCTGTGAGGCAGGCTGTCAACTCAGGGCTTCTGTACTCCTTTCTTACATCTATCTTAGGCAGAGAGATTCTTATGGGATAATATCCTTTGTATATGCTTTTCAGCATAGTAAAATTGTCCTTTAGAACTCTTTAAGCCACGAAGAAAAAAAATTGTATGATTTATTTTTATTTTATATACACTGGTGTTTTGCCTGCATGTGAGTCTGTGTGAAGGTGTCAGATGCCTTGGAACTGGAGTTACAGGCAGGTTGTAAGCTGCTATGTGGGTCTGGGAATTGAACCCAGGTCCTCTGGAAGAGCAGCCAATGCTCTTAACCATGGAGCCATCTCTCCAGTCTGAGCAACAGAGAAATTTTAAGTCCATTAGAATCTAGGAACTATGTAACAACAAATATAGGATACAGTAGTTAAATGATGATGGAGATTTTATGCAGCATATTTCATAACACAACAAACACCACATCTTAGAAAGCCAGAAAATGGCTCACTGGATGAAGTATTATGTACAAGCCTGACAACCTCATTATAATTAGCTAAGCCCATGTAAAGGTGGACAGAGGCCGGGCTGTTGTGGCACACGCCTTTAATCCCAGCACTTGGGAGGCAGAGGCAGGCGGATCTCTGTGAGTTCGAGGCCAGCCTGGGCTACAGAGTGAGCTCCAGGAAAGACACAAAGCTACACAGAGAAACCCTTTCTCAAACAACCTAAACAAACAAACAAACAAACAAACAAACAAACCAAAAGGTGGACAGCGAGCACGGACCCCACAAATACACCTCATACATAAGATAGTAAGAAACAACAACTAAAAAAATCTGGAAATAAATTCTTTTTTTTTTTTCTTGAGCTGAGGATCAAACCCAGGGCCTTGTGCTTGCTAGGCAAGCACTCTACCACTGAGCTAAATCCCCAACCCGGAAAATAAATTCTTATAATCAAGTAACTGGTAAACAATTGGGCTATTCATAATCCCTACAAGTTACTTAAAAAAAAAAAAAAGACTAAACAACTGCATATTGACATGAAAGATGTGAGAACACTGTTGAGAAAGGTGCAAATCAAATGCAAGCTAACCCTTGTTTAAAATAAAAACTGAGTATGGCTATATACATTCAAAGATTCTGAGAAAAAGATGTCTCAGAGACAAAATAGTGGTTCTTTCTGGGGACAATGTGAAGCAGAATTCTCTTTTAAAATGTACTGTAGGCAGGATGTGGTGGTACATGTGTTTAGTTCCAGCACTTGGGAGGCAGAGGCAGGCGGATCTCTGTTGAATTCGAGGCCAGCCTGGTCTACAATGTAAGTTCCAGGACAGCCAGGGTTGTTACATAGAGAAACCCTGTCTCAAAAAACAACAAAATAAAAAAAAAGTATACAGGAGAGGCTGGAGAGATGGCTCAGCTCTTTCTCAGGACCTGGGTTCAAGTCCCAGCACCCACATGGTTGGTTACAACTATCTCTAACTCTAGGTTCCAGAGGATCTGATGCCGCCTTCTGCCCAAAAACCCAGGCATGTGTGTGGTGCACAGATATTCAGGCAGGAAAAAAAAACCTATACACATAATTAAAAATTTAAAAAGAGAATAAAATTATATATTTTTTTACAGTCAATTAAAAAAGAAAAACCATTGTTTGGTTGTATCTGTTATGCTGCAAAGTAACATAAAAAGAACAGTCCATTTTTTCAAGCAGAATTTGTATCTGTGTGTGAGCAAGATGCCATCACACGTGTGCAGGTACCCAGGGCAGCCACAAGAGGTGTGAGATACTCTGCATCTGGAGTTCTAGACAGTTTCGAGCCACCATATGGGTACTGGGAACTGAGCTTGGGTCCTCTGGAAGAGCATCATGTGCTCTCAACTGAGGCATCTCTTTAGCCCCAGAACATGTTTCATCTGAAAGTGTTTTTGAGCCGGGTGTGGTGGCGTATTCTTGCAATCCCAATACTTGAGAGGCTGAGATGGGAGATTTGCCAAGAGTCTGAAGCCAGCCAGAGTGAGCCCTTGTCTCTACCACCTCTACCCAAATCTTCAGGCCCTATGCACTTAGGAAATGAATACAAATTTATTTCTGCAGAAAAATTAAAAGTTCTATACACGAAATTCTGATGTGTCACATAAAAGTTTAAATAAAACCAAGCTGGAAACTTACGCTGTATATTCATAAGGAAGAACAGATTCCACAGAGTCAAGCCGGTTAACAAACAGCTCTATCTCAGCCTAAAATGAGGAAGCACAAGATTAGAACATGAACTCTGAAGACAGACACAGGTCATGCTAGAACTACTAAACCATTCTCTTATAAATATTCACTTAATGAATTATATGCATTTAAAACATAGCTATATAACTTTTACAGATGTGTCTCCAATATTTCTAATGCTTTTTAAATTATAAATTTTCTAAAATACTAAATAAGGTATTTTAAAAAGCATTTATCTCATTGTTTTTAAAAGTTTGATTTCCAAATTCAGCACTTCATTCTACAGCACAAAAGTAGTTTCTATTTTTAGGGGATGGAGAGATCGTTAAGAGGGTGTACTGTTCTTGCAGAGGACCAGAGTTCAGTACCCAGCACCCCTGCCAGTTTAGCTCACAGCCATATCTCCAGCTCTAGAGGACTGGATGCCCTCTTCTAGACGCACGCACATAATCCTAGATAAAAACAAATTTATCTCTTAGAAAGTAGTTTCTGTTCCAGAACAACCAGTGCTACAAAGTCCTTGTCTCAATAAACAAACTAGCAAGCAAGCAAGCAAACAAGCATAAAAAAACTTTTGCTGAGCATACACTTTAATCCCAGCACTTGGGAGGCAGAGACAGGTGGATCTGTGAGTTTGAAGCCAGCCTGGTCTACAGAGCAAGTTCCAGGACAGAGAAACTGTCTCAAAACAGCAAACAAACAAACAAAACAAACAAAACAGCAATCTCTCCTGTAACATACCACAACCAAGAAATGCTGCTACAGTGGTTGGATTTTCTCAATCAACCACATTGTGAATACAATCCCATGCATATATGCTCTCTTACAAAGCCAGGAGATGACCACATGGTCTAGAGTTGGAGGACAGTTATGATCAATCTGAGAATGGCACACTACAATTAGTAACAGTGAAGAAGTTACAAGGACTAGATCAAGTCCAACACCAAGGAGAGGGAGAAGAGCTAACTCAACTTCTTAGGAAGCATGGACTAAGAGGCATCTCCTACTAAAGCTTCCAAAATGTCTCCTAGATACAGATGAAGCTTCCCAGGAAGCCGTGTGTGTGTGTGTGTGTGTGTGTGTGTGTGTGTGTGTCCTGAAAAACTTTTGGTGCTAAACAAAAATTGAAAGAGAGTTAGGGGGGCAAATATCTTCACTTAAGACTGCTGTGGCTCCCTCTGAGATCAAGAGGCTGCCATGAAAAGCCACTGCCATTCTGATCTCACCAGTACTCAATACTTGGTAACACCACACTCACCAAAAAGCCAAACAAATATGTAATGTGCAATATAACAGGCCAATAGGGCCGACAAGACAGCTCAGCAGGAAAACCTGCTTGCTGTGTGAGCCTGAGGACCTGAGTTCACTATCCAGATCAGCTCCTGGGGTAGTCCCTGAATTCTACATGCTTGCCTCTCCCCACTAAGAAGAAGAAAACCTTAAAAACTAAACTAATAGTTAAGTACACTGTGTTTAGAGGAACAGTAAAACAGAGCAGACCAAAGTGTAAATTGTGGGCCAGACTGCCCGGGTTCTAAACCTTGTACAATCGACTACTAACTGTGTGATTTGGGTCAAGTTATTTAACATATCAATTTCCTCATGGGTGCTTCAGTTTTCTTATTTGCAAAATGGTGGTAATCTTTATCTTGTAGGGCTATGCTAGATTACTGGTTGCCATTTATAAAGTATTCTAAACAGTGTCTAATACAATGCTAAAATACAGACAAAAAGATTGATACTACAAACAGGTAGAGTCTAATAAATTACTGTGTTCATCTGCTAAACTAAAGACATTATTAGCCTTCGTAAACAGTTTCACAGGCAAAATCTAAACTTCTACTTAAGAAATAGCAACTCAATAGCCACACTGGCTCCAGCCAACCAATATAAGTCTCTGCATAAAAATACACCATTGGTCATTTCAACAAAAAAGATGATGGGACATGACATTTCAGCATCACAGAATGTTTAAGTAATTAAAGACAAATATATGCAACTACTGTGAAAGCAAAGCTTCTAGATGATGAGTTACTTGGTCAAAGGGATTTTCACCAACACTGTTATGAAGACATACCTGAATACAAATACTCTAACATCTAGTCAAGAAAGGTCTCTAAAAATCTAATTCAGTTAACCTCTAGATTTCTCTAGACTCATAATCCATATGACTTTCTATGTTTTCACTTTCAAAGTCCGCAGGCCTACATTGTAATCACATAATCACAGTTTTTGAGAAGCTTCATCAACGGCATGTCCAAGGTGAAAGCTGATGGCTTACTACTGTGCAGCAATGTCCGACAGGACTTGAAGGATGGAGTGCTCTTCATCTGCACTGTTGGATGCAGCAGTCTCTAGGCCACTTGAAGCTACCGGGCTCTTAGGTTGTACTAGCCACTTAGAATGTGGTGGGTTACTGTAGCTCAACAAACTTAACTTGTATTTAATGCTAAATTTAAATAGTCACAAGAGGCTAATGGCTTCTGAATTGGGCAGAAAAGTAATAGAATATCAAGCTGCGTGGTGCCATTTATATAAGTAATCTCTTTGTATACTTAACATTTTTTATTCCAGTTACTATAGCCTTTCTGTTCCAGAAAAAAACAACTCTTATTTCATTAGTCCATCCCAGGGGTTGCAAAAGAGACCAGTAAACAGTTTAGGTCCTATTACACCCACTGGCTCTATCCCTGTGGTGTAAGAGCAGCCTAGACCACTGGTAACTGAGGACATGCCTGTGGTCCAGTAAGCTGAATGGGCTTTAAAAAAAAAAAAAAAATCAGATGTTCATGTAATTTTCAATCATTACTAAATAATATTCTTTCCTCCTCAACCACCTAAAAGCATAAAAACAACCTGTCGCTTGAGAGCCTTCCGAGCCCAGGCAGTGAGCTGGGCTGGACTCCTAGTTTACCTGTGAGCCTTACTTTTAGACACTGCTAACTGTTCTTCAAGCTCCTGCACCACCGTATCCAACTCTCTGTTTCTATTTTCTCATCTCTGGTGTCTTTGAGTCATAACTCTTGTAAACTGAAAGGCTGCAATCTTTTCAATTGCCTATCTTCATCACGCCAGCTGGTTTTCTTGGGACTCTGCTGCACTCATACACACTTTTAACAGATATGTCATCAAGCAGATCTAGAGCAAAATTCAAGGTACAAGCACCAAAGTATCCTAGAATTATAGATGCCAATATTACTTTTCAGTAGCCTCTGTCCCTGTGTATAAATTCTCTGTGTATAAATACTCATCTCTCTCCTGTGTTACTCAAAGCTAAGTGCTCATCCTCAAGTATATGTTCTTCTCAAATATTCTTTCTAAACTTGTTCAAGACCAAATTAATTTACTTTATTTAGTCCAAATAAACTTAACAGACTCAATTTTGCTCTCTCATATGACTAGTTTTTGGAACAGGGTCCCTCCCATGTAGCCCAGATTGGACTTGACCTGTCTGTATAGCCAAGAATGACCTTGCACTTCCTGCTCTCCTCCCAAATGCCAGGATTACGTAGAACATCATGCCAGGCTTCCCATGTAACTTTAAAAAAGCTTCTGAAACTGTAGTCCTATTAGCATTGCATTTATAACAGACCTAATACTACCAATAAGTTAAAATAGTTCATGTGTTCTCCTTGCTACAAACACCCTAATTAGCTTCCGATGTCAGTCCTGAAGTCTACAGAAAAATATACCCACCATCCTACAGCTACCCACTCCTTTAAGCTAACCTGTCTTTAAATTCCAATTTTAAAAGTCTTAGAAATCAAGCTTACTAGCTCCTTCTAAAACTTTTCTTTTCTTTCTTTCTTTTCTTTTTTTTTTTTTTTTTCTGAGTTAGGGTCTCACTATGGAGCCAAGCTGAGCCTGAACTCACAATCCTCCTGTCTCTACCTCCTAAGTACTGATCACAGACAAGTGCCATACCCCTGGCTCAGAGTAGGCCTTTCATGACTTCTCTCTTCTGGAAACCATGCTAGCCTTCTGTTTCTATAACTTAGCGTCACTTAAATCAACTGTTCCCATCTCACTGCATCTTACTTTATTGCTCACTAAGCTTCACACCAGTTCTTGTCCTACTCTCAAAAATTATGTTCATTTTATTAGTTTTTGCTAAGCTTGCATTTGGCATTTTATCCAATTAAATCTCCATTAAATTTACTTTCTCCATTAACTTTTCCTGATCTAGCAAAGTAGCCTCAAATTGTAAACATAGAAAAGATGTTACAATGCCTACAGACGGTATGTGTTGGCTCTGCTCTGTGACACACACAAAAGTCTGTAATTACTGAGAGCTTTCCATAAAAATTTCCAAAAATAGTGTTTCCCACAAATCTTCCACCAGTTTGGCAACAGCAGAGCATTAGACTGCTGTGGGAAAAAGATTAGGGGCTGGAGACAACTCAGGAGCATGTGCTCTTCTTCCAGAGATGCTGCATACAGTTCCTAGAACCACACGGGTTGGCACACATCTGCCTGTAAAGCCAGCTCCAAATGATCGCATTCTTCTTCTGGCCTCTGCAGGTACCCAGAGCACACCCACACATTAAACAATTAAATTTTAAGATTTTAGGTTTAGTCTCAATAAACATGTTAAGATTTTAAGTCTAGTCTCAACAAACGTGACCTTGGGCAATTAATAACCTTGAATGTAGACTAGATGAGGCAATAACAAAAGAAAATGGTACATAAAGGAGATGGCCCATAGCTCCATAACTGGCATGCAATTATAAATTAAATGAATAACTATGTATACTTGTTGTCTGTTAGTTTACAAAAGCTGAACGTTCTTGAATTTGGATAAAGCTTTACTATCATACAGATAACTCCCTGGGCTTCTGCAAGAGGTCCTCTAGCAGTGGAAGTGGCAATGACTACATGCCGGGCCACTGCTTCTGCACAGCCACTAATCATATCGCTGCTACTCAGCTGGGTTTCTTAAACTTTTCTGCTTGTGACTGTAGCCAGAAAAATTTTTACACAATTCTGAGTGATGGGTAAAGTAAGTAAGAATACAAATCAAACATTAATTGACAGAACAATTATGTAATCATGCCAATTACTGAAAATGAAAGCAAATTTGCATACTCATAAGTAGAGGTGTGCTGTGGGATGGTCTGTATGTCAAATGTGTTGCTCTGATTGGTTAAAATAAATAATGTGCTAATTGGCCAGTAGCCAGGCAGGAAGTTTAGGGTAGGCAGGACAAGGGGGAGGAGAACTGTGGGAAGTGGAAAGTTGGGTAGAGAGACACCACCAGCCGCTACACCATACACCATATCTACACCAGTAGATAACAAGAAGCCTGCCACGGCCATACAATTTATAAGTAGTATAAGCGTCTGAGTGATTATTTTATACATGGGTTATGCCACCGTGGAGGCTTGGTGGCACCTGGAGAGCTCTCCAACTACAAATGGCACCCAACATGGGGCAAGAGTTTCCACCTAAAACCTGAGAAAAAAGATTCTTAAATGGAGCTAAAAACAGCTTCCTAGTTGTCTTTCTCAAGTTAGTGGCAGTCTGCCAGTTTGAGCTACTATGGCGGGTTCCTGGCGTGTGCATCTGACCTGCAGTGTGGCTGGAATGAGTAGTCTACAAGCAGCACTTTACTCTGCTGCATGGTGGATTTAGCCTTTGCCAGTTTAAAAAAAAAAAAAAAAAAGGTTTCTAGGCTATGCGCTGCTTTGATAGAACTGCTTCTGATAGTTGATGGTACACATGGCTCCAGACCCAGAGCTGGTGGTAAACTGTACCACCACCATGTTGGAAAGCTGACGGGGGACCATGTTGGAAAGCTGACGGGGGCGGAGCCAGCCACAGTGGAGTTTCCGTCTTACAAAGATAGATATTACGCAGAAAATCTGGTTTATGTTGTCTTTGGGATTTTTAACTACAGAAAGATTTGATTGTAAAAGCTGTTGAGTTAAACAAATACGTAAATTTTAAAGGTACCTTGACTTCAAAATTTGGATGTAAGGATATGTTGCTTTGGAAGACTCTCTGCTTTTGTTTCCACAGAAAGCCAGAGGCTATGGATTTGTTCCAGATTAAGATACATCAGGTTTGATCAGCCAAGACCACCTGAAAGGTCTCCGATGACACCATGGCCCAGATGATCCGACATCCAGAATGGTTTCAAGGCAACTGGCTCAGAGGTTTACTCTCACAGACTACTCCACAATCCTAAAATTTTCTTTGTGTCCCCATAAGATACAGCGCCCCCCTCCAGCAGGAAGTAGTAAGAGAAACTATGCCCACATTCCCAAAATTATCAAGCTGGCTTTGGAGATGTAATTGGCTCATTCCTTCTGTAAACCCAGGCACATTGCTAAAAGAAAAGGTTAAGCGATTCTTATGTCCCAAATCAGAAGAGCCCTCTGGTGTGGGACAGAGAAAAACCAGTATTTTTATTTAAATCAGGTTGATTATAAATATGATCTCTTTCTAAAGAAAAAATAAGGACATATGATATAGATATGATAGGATGAAATGGTAGATTAATGAACTTACTTTTAAAGAACAACAACTTGTTTAAAATGTCTTATATTGGTTTAGATTTTAGTCTATTGATACAAACTTAAAGTTAATTTTGTTATTCTGTATATATATTTCTACTCTCATTTGAGGTATTATGTTTATGCAACTCATTTAGATTGTAATGGATAACTAAGACATACAGATCAATTAGTCTTCTATGATAGTCAAACTTATAGTCATGTTAAGTTTTCTAGGTATACATAGATATATTTCAGATAGACAGGTAATCTTCAAGCACTTCAAAGGTGTACAGAATATGGCATTTAAAATATTTTTAAAATTTAGACTTTCTGGACAGCGAGACATGTCTGCTCCTGGTAGCACCAATTTACTTCAGAGAGGAGGATGGGCAATGAAGACACTTCATATGGAGTTTATCTTCACCTTGACAAAAATAGCCATTTGGGTAGGAAAACTATTCTTGCCTGGACTGCTTGAAAAAATATATTGATTAAACATATAGGACCCATAGACAGGTGACCACTGAACTTTGCTTGACAAAATGGTTCTTCAGGTTCCTGCTTCGCAGAGGAAACTGCCAGACATTCTACAGGACACTGAGAGAAGTGACCGAGAGACTCTAGCCCTGTGGGCTGAAGACAAATGCCCCAACTTTACAAAGGAACATTAGGTGACTGTCCAGGCTGCCAGCTGTCTCTGTCTACCCTACAAGACTCCTGAAAGTTGCTTGTGTCCTTCTCCTGGTTCTCAGGTAATATTATATCTTTCTGAGGTCTTTGATGTGGTTAAAGACTAGATGGTTATCATTTTCTCAGTTATGATAAAAGGTAAGTTAAATATAAAACCACAGACTCACAAATATAAGATAGATAGGATATCTTCTTTAATATTGTAACTGTAATTCTTGCTTGAAAATTGTTTTGTTATCTGAAATTTTACTATATAAAAGTTAAAACCTTGCTTTTTGAAAAAAAGAAAAGGGGAAGTGCTGTGGGATGTTCTGTATGTCAAATGTGTTGCTCTGATTTGTTAAAATAAATAATGTGCTAATTGGCCAGTAGCCAATCAGGAAGGATAGGGTAGGCAGGACAAGGAGGAGGAGAATTCTGGAAAGTGAAGGCTGGGGCAGGGAGATACTGCCAGCCGCCGCCATGACAAGAAAGATGTAAGGTACTGACTAGTAAGCCACGAGCCACATGGCAAAGTATAGATTAATAAAAATGGATTAATTTAAGATAGAAGAAGTAGATAACAAGAAGCCTGCCATGGCCATACAGTTTATAAGTAATATAAGCATATAATAAGTGATTATTTTATATGTGGATTATGGGACCGTGGGGGCTTGGTGGCACCTGGAGAGAAGCTCTCCAACTACAGAGGTGCTTGTCATTTTTAACATAAAAAAATAAATCATGGTGGCTGGAGAGATGGCTCAGAGGTTAATAGCACAGGTTCAATTCCCAGCACCTATTCAGTGGCTCAAAACCATCTGCAACTACTACATTTGCATTAGTTAGGGAGAGCTATTGAGTCTCTATGGGGTTTAAATTTTTTATTATTAAAACAGCAAGCATTATAATCAGTGACATTTAGGTAATGGGGGTAGGATGAGATGAATATGACCAAATTATATAAAATGAAAATGTCATATATATTATAAACAAGTATGAAAAGCCCACTGTGGTTGGGTATGGTGGTGCGCACCTTTAATCCCAGTGCTTGGGGGGGCAGAGACAGGTTCTGTGATTTAGAAGCCAGCCTGTTCTTTGCAGCTAGCTTTAAGCCAGCCAGGGCTACAGAGATCCTGTCTCAAACAAAAAGAAAAGACCATTGTTTTCTGTAATTAACATATGCTAATAAAAAACATAAAAGTGTTAAAATTCTTTTTTCTTTTGAGGCAGGGTCTCCTGTATCCCAAGCTGCCCTTAACTCATTATTTAGATGAGGATGACTCTGAACTCGTGATCCTGCCTTCACCTCCCAAGTGCTAAGATTCCATGTGTATGGTACCACCAAACCTGGCCTGGTATTTGATTTAGGGTCCTCATCTTCTGCTCTAAGCATCTTTATTCCCTACTCAAAAGTTAAATCCACCGTCCCCTTAAACAAAGACGGCCAGCGACTGCTTCTCTCACACTCCACTCTCAAACTCTCTCGCTGTGTCACCACAAGCACACACAACGCTCAACATCAAACAGAGTCCTAAATCACTTAGACAAAGCAAGACTGAGTGCAATCTCACATTAAGAAACCTGTATGGCAGAAGTGTGCCAGGAGCCAAGATGTCAAGATCTGACTCTCCCCAAGGTGCAAATCAAGCATTTGAGCACAAGGGCCTTGCTTAACCATGAGTATGCGCTTCAGTAAAATGACCCCAAATGGAAAGGGCACACTGAAGATCCTGCACACGGGACCCATGCAATATCAGCCAATGTCCATCCTAATTTCAGACCTACTCCTGAGAACTCACTGTTAGGAGCAGCGCTGAGAATTGGGCTGTTCTTTTCTAGTACTATGTTTTCAAAACAAACTTATCCAGGAAGGAAAATGGGACCAAATATTTAACCTTTCCTATTAAGTTTGGCCAGGATGATTCTATTTTTGTATTTAAAAAAAAATCTTCTATTAAACCTTGAAAACAAAATTTGCATGTCAAAAATTTTTACCTAGAGTTCAGGGGTATCTCTTCTAATTCCATCTTCTCAGTGCATGTTTTATTTTCTGTTTCAATCAGCCCACTCTGTATTTGACCCCAGCTGTGGTCAGAACTGTTTCACTGTTTTAGACACATGGGTCAAGCTCTCAAGTGCTCTGGGTTCCTCTAGGTCCCTGCTCTTGGCTTCTGTTTCCCACACTGCCATCACATCAGCTCCACCTAACACCTACAATGAGGAAAGGGCCTCAGGGAAGGGCACAGCATTGAACAAGGACCAAAGCAAACAGCCAGGCAGTCACAGAAAGGTCTAAAATACAATAGCACAGATAGAAAGACAAAGGGGAAGGCTACAGTGAGACTGATTTGAGGAAGTCTTTATTCTTATTTTATGTACATTGGCATTTTGCCTGCATATGTCTGTGTAAGGGTGTCGGATCCCGTGGAACAGGAGGGACAGACAGTTGAGCAAGTCTGTTTTTTTCCTTTTTTTTTTTTTTTTGGTTTTGGTTTTGGATTTTGGAGATAGGGTTTCTCTGTGTAGCTTTGCGCCTTTCCTGGAACTCACTTGGTAGCCCAGGCTGACCTCGAACTCACAAAGATCCACCTGCCTCTGCTGGGATTAAAGGTGTGCGTCACCACTGCCCGGCATTGAGCAAGTCTTAATGCAGACATGATTTAAAAAAAAAAAAAAAAAATCTTAGCAGGAAGTTGTTAAATAGGAACTCACACTACAATAAAAGGTGAGAGTGTTTTATTGTTCACAGAAGTTGATCTTTTATTCAGGGCTCTTTCCTTGTATCTCTGAAAAATAAAGTTTCAATTTTAGAGCGTATCAAAGAATAGAATATAAATCTGACCTTGGGCAGGTGATGGCATACACTTGTAATCCTAGCATTCAGGAGTGGAAACAGGAGGATCAAGAGTTCAAGACCAACTTCATACATTGGGATTACAAGGTCAACCTGGACTACACAAGACTCAATCTAAAAACATGCCCAAAAGGAAAAAATAAATAAATTCCAAATTCTTTACATAGACACACAGTTTTTTGGGGGGACTAACACATCAATTCTGGAAGGCTTGCTTCCCAGGAGGCAGGGCAGCAAGCAGGAAAATGCATAGGGCATCCCAGAGTGGTGAGAGGCTAGAGTGTGGAGTCAGGCAGTCCTGGGCGTATCTGCTTCTTGGCTGAACTCTTTCTTACTGCCTCTGTAAACTTGAGACAATCACTAAATGGTACTGAGCTTCCATTTTCTCCTTAAAAATCCCAGAATAGTTATGGAGACTAACTGAGTTACTATGCGCCCAGAACACACAAAGCTACATACTGCAATCACTATAATTATTAGCAGAGGACATTTAGTAAGCCTGAAAGATAACAAAGGGAAATTTCTCTTTCTTCACAAGTTTCACGGAAAGCCTGCTATGGAGATTGAATTTTCTTCTTTGATTTTTTTTTTTTCCTTTTAAGATAAGGTCTCACTATGTAGTTCTGGATAGTCTGGAACATGCTATGTAGGTACAGCAGGCTGACAGCCTCTGCCTCCCAAATGTTGGTATTAAAGCAGTGCCCCACCATGCCCCAGGAACTAGAAAACTTACTGAGAAGCCACGATGGCAGATGTCTGCAAGGAAGATTGGGAACAGGTAGTTTAAGGAACTTGGTGTGATAGTACAGGCCAGCAAATTCCTACAGGACCCAGGGTACACTTGTTGGTTTACTTTGCTGTGATGTGGCATATATGCCTGTGATTTGTTTCATGTACTTAGTTACACACCTTTGGAAGGTAGAACTGGAAGAATGTTTACTGACTGTAAAGTGAGTCTTCCCAATGCCAATACATACATTCCTAGGTTTCTAGAAGGTAAGAACCCACATTTTTATTCTAGAGAAAACTACAAGGGTACGACACTAAATAAGTTAGTAAATGCTAACCACTTGTAACAATAAATACACACATAAATTAATTTTTCTTTCAAGACTTCAAAAATCTTCATACTACATCAGTCAAATGCTAGAGACACTCTGCTCTGTTCAGAGCAACACACAGGCCTGCTTTCTTAAATCTGACTCATTCCATGTTTGAAAGCAACTGCTCCTAAAATAACAGACACAATTTATAAAAAGCTTCTAAAAATAACTATCAAGAAAGGAAGGTTAAAAGTATGACCAAGTAAGATTTCATTTTATCAGGGTTGCTGAACTAATGCATTTGAGTTTTGCTGTTGTTAGCTACTAGGGAGTAAAGTTCTCATATTCTTCCTCTCTCTCTCTCTCTCTCTCTCTCTCTCTCTCTCTCTCTCTCTCTCTGTTTTTTTTTGTTTGTTTGTTTGTTTTGTTTTTTTTTTTTTTTTTTTTGAGACAGGATTTCTCTGTGAAGAATCCTGGAACTTACTCTGTAGACCAGGCTGGCCTGGAACTCACAGAGATCTGCCTGCCTCTGTCCCCAAGTGCTGAGATTAAGGGTGTGTGTGTGCCACAAAGTCCAGCCCCAGGAAAGAAATCCTTACTCTTTCCCCTAAGAATATGATCTCTATATTAGTCAGTAAAAAGGTGTCCAATGTTTCGAGAGCTTGTGCTATTTTAGTTCTTAGGTCTGAACTGACATTAAGGAGCCAAATATTGACAGTTAAAATTGTGAATGTGAACTGTCACAAATCTCCAATTACTAGCTACTACAATGCCACTCACTCCACCTGAGACCTGGTCCAAAGCTAACCAGCACACAGCAGCTAACTGAGAGAGTCAAAACCTTTGTATTAATGGGAACTGTACATTTCACACTGTGCAGATCTACTCACGCTAATCCTATAGCCACATATCCCTGGATGGAGCAGAGGCTACAGGAACAGAACCCCATAGTGCATGTCTTCATTGTTACAGTCTTAAAAACTAACAAAACAAGGCACAGAAATGGGAGAACTCTAGACACCTCAATGGCACTGAAAGGTCTATGTGAAGGAATAGGGAGGGTGTAGCTCAGTGGTAGAGCACATGGCTAGCATATTCAAGTCCCTGGGTTCAATCTTTAACACCACAAAAATTAAAAGAAAGTACCTCAAGTATCACCACATAGTTCTTAAATGTATACTAAGCTGAGACCTGTTAACAGCACACTCCTATAATCTCAACAGTAGGGAGGATAAAGCTGAAATATTTTGTACTTGAGGTCAGGAGAGCAAAATATCATTTCAACAACCCAAACCAAAGCAACTGGGAAATAAATATTAATACTGGGATGCCATTCTTCAGATGACCTGAGTTTGGTTCCCAGTACCCATGTCAGTGGGTCACAACCTTCTGTAACTTAACCTCTAGTGGAATCTGAGCCCTGTCCTCCTCAGACATGTGCGTGTGTGCACACAAAGGCCCACTAAAAATAGGGGCCAGAGAGATGACTTAAGACCACTGGCTGCTCTTCTGGAGGATCCAGGTTCTATCCAGCATCCACATGGAGCTAACAAGTGTCTGTAATTTCAGTTCCAAGATATTTGATGTAGACTCCCTGGGCACAAGGCATGCACATGATACAGACATAAATGAAGGCAAAACACTCATACACAGGAATAAAGTTAAAATAAAATTAACATTAAAGAATATACAAATAGACCGGGCAGTGATGGCACATGCCTTTAATCCCAGCACTTGGGAGGTAGAGACAGGTGGATCTTTGTGACACAGTTCGAGGCCAGCCTGGGCTACAGAGTGAGTTCCAGGAAAGGCACAAAGCTACACAGAGAAACTCTGTCTGGAAAAACCAAAAAGAATATATAAATAGGAGCTGGAGAGATGGCTCAGTCATTAAGAGCGAGCACTGTTCTTTTAGAGGACTTGAGTTCAATTCCCAGTACCCACCCATCTGGTGGCTACAACCACCTGTAACTTCAGCTCCTAGGGATCTGACACATCTGGCCTCCACATGTACCCATACTCATAAGCATCTACACACAGACACACATAATTAAAAGTAAAATAAATCTTAAAATCCTGCTAAGTACATTCCAACAAAACTAATTACAACAAAGACTGAAACCAATCTAAAGGCCTGACCA
The DNA here is from genome assembly GCF_903995425.1 of Onychomys torridus. NCBI lineage: Eukaryota > Metazoa > Chordata > Mammalia > Rodentia > Cricetidae > Onychomys > Onychomys torridus. The sequence goes on along the minus strand of NC_050451.1, from coordinate 110,076,494 downwards.
GCATAAATGGTTAAGCAAGCCACAGACAGCATACTATTAAGAATAAAATGATCCTGCCTCTAACAGGAACAAGAATGCACACATTATGACTACACAGATATTTAAATGTAATGGTATTATGCTCAAAAAGAGTAAACTAGGAAAAACCGGTATTTATGAAGGCAAAGATCATTACCCAGAAATTAGAGGAACATAAATGGGATTTGATGTTCAGTGGACTCCTGTTTTTCTGCTAGAAAATTAAACATAAAACTTTGTTGTTGTTGAGACAAGGTCTCTCTTCATATCCCTGTCTGTCCTGAAACTCATTATGCAGACCAGGCTGACCTCCAACTCAAAAGATGAGCTTGTCTCTGCCTCCCAAGTGCTCAGCATTAAAAGTATGCAAGGTGACAAAGTAGCCAAATCCTCAGTCTCTCAAAATCCACCCTGAGACAAGGCAGAATGAGGATGGAAAAGGCTGCTAGAGACGCTACCCGGAACTACACTTGCTTCACTCTGCACCATACAGTACAAAGACAGTGTTTACTCTGAGAAGTCTAAAATACCTTCCTAGGGGAATACATAAGAAGCAAGCATAACTATCCTTGTGTTATAGAGGGGAAAGACCAGAAATAATAGAAAGAGTATCAACGTCCCTTCTGCCCTCCTTAAGAAACATGGGGTAGTGTGGTCTGAACCTTATACTCTCCGTCCCAATTCCTGGGTTGAAACGTAGACCCTTAGGTAATGGTACTATGAAGGAAAGACTTTTAGGGGATGACCAGGTCCTAAGGGCAGAGCTCCCATGAATGGTTTAGTGTCCTCAAAAAATGGCCTTCTTTCCTTCCTTCCACCACATGAAGACAGACCTGCACATAGAACAGGAAGAAAATGAAACCTCACCAGACTCTGAATCTGTGGGCACCTAAATCTTAGATTTCTAGCCTCCCAAACTGTGAAATGAATCTGTTAGGAAGAGAAAGGGAAGGAGTACTCACAAACAAGCAGTTACCATCCTGACCCATGCATAAAAGTTTAATCTCTACTATGCAGAGTGCCTCCCCACCGAGAGAAAAGGGAAGATGGAGGAGAGACCAGCAACACACCCTTGTTCCTACTGGCCAATGCAGAGCAGCTGAGATGAAAATCCAAACATCCAGAAATAAGATGTCTTGCCTAGTTTATCCTCACATCTATTAAATTAAGAACCTCAAAGGGCCCGTAACTTCTCAAAAAGATACTTAAAGCCCTTGTGAGAGAAAATAAAACGAAACCACGCAGCCTGCAGACCACCTATGAATTCACTCACACTCCTCTCTAGTCCACCACGTCCAGCGCCACTTCTCTGCAGCCTCCCCTGAAGACTCAAGTCACAAACCTTTCCTCATCTGCTCTTGAGGTATATGTGGACACAATATCAGACTTCATTAATTTCTTCTCCAGTAGTTGCTAGAGGTGCTGGAAATGTTATTTTTCTCTCTGAGGAATTATGAATACAACACACATTCGCTGTTTAGTTAAAGGCTAAGTACTTGTTTGTAAAAGCTGGTTACTGGGAAATTTAAAAGAGAAAATCCAGTGTGCCTGCAAGACTGGACCTCACTTTGGGGGTACCACGGTTAGACTGTGGACTGTTAGTTAGCCTGGGTAATCTTACAGATTCATAGGCTTTTTTATTTATCTATCTATCTATCTATCTATCTATCTATTTATTTATTAATTATTATGTGCACAGTGTTCTGTCTGCATGTATGCCTGCAGGGCAGAACTCATTACAGATGGTTGTGAGCCACCATGTGGTTGCAGAGAATTGAACTCAGGGCCTTTGGAAGAACAACCACTGAGCCATCTCTCCAGCCCCCTAGATTCATAGGCATTTTCACAGATACAGGTTTGTTTGTTTCTTTTTAAAACTAATGTGATTGTGTCAACACAACACAGGATAGCTGACAAATTTAAAACGCAGTGAAAACTTTAATAGCCTCCCTAAAGGTCTAAAACAACTGCGGTAAAGCTAGCAGTCATAAAATAAACACCAGCTTGAAAATTTAGTAAATAAGCCTATTTACAGATTGTAAACGTTTTCTGAACTAGTATTTGAACTGTTAAAATTAACAGTTTCAAGGAGATCCTCGATCCTCCAAATGGTTAAGTATTAGTAACTTAACGAAATAATGGTGGACTGTGATGCTACACCTAATAACATGAAAGCCGCTATCAGCTGTAAACTGAGAAACTTGTAGGCGAATGTTCTACGAAGCCAGCATTTTCAAGATGGGGTCTTTCTTCCGCCGTATGCTTAAGTGTTTAAAACTATCCCGGAGAAACTCACTTGGAGTCTCTTAAATATGTTTATAGAGCTTTTTAAAATAACATTTAAAGGCCAGGAATTAAGTGTCTCGATAACTATAACGCAGCTTTTATGAGAGTTAGAATGTCACCATCCACAGGTTAAAATCAACTGCTAATCTTGAAGTTACAGATCAAAGTCCTAGAGAGAATAACAACACTGTCGTGACCAGGAGTTCCAGGAAAGTACAATGAAACGGGAAGCAATGAAATGAAGTTACTGGAAGGTGTCGCTCGGCTGCGAGCGCCCTACGTGGGCAGCGGGTCACCCCGGGGAGCTGCGTGCAGGCCAGTCCAAGGGCGATCCGCTCGCCGCCCGAGTCCCGGAAAGCTCCTCGCAGTTGCCGCGACCCGACCGGGACGAGTCTCCCGGGCGCTCAGTCAACCTTTCAGAATGCAGCCCTGGGGGGCACGGCCCTGCCCGCCACAGCTCGGGAATGCGACCCCACCCACAGCTACGCCCCTCCCGGGCCCAGTCCCGCTCCCTCCGCAGGCGGCCCGCCAGGCCTCCCCCACCTTGCACTCGTCGCTCTTCTTCTCTTCGGTGCAGAAGTTGACCGGCGCCAGGCCGGGCAGGTAGAAGGCGCTGCCCGGGTGCGGGCCTGGGACCGTCCCCAGCAGGAGCAGCGACAGCAGCAACAGCCGTGGGCCTCGCGCTGGCGGCGACGCGGACGGCCTGGCGCTCATGCCGGCGGCTGCGAGAGAAGGGCGGCCGAGCCGAGGGGACGCCGAGGGAGGAGGGGCGGGGGCCCGGAGATCACCTTAAGGCCCGAGCGCTGAGAAGGCCGGCTCGCAACGGCTAGTTCCGGTTGCGCTAGGAGACACCCCGGGCCCCGCGACAGAAACCGAAGCGGGCCTCGGCGGAGCATGCGCGGCCCCGCGTGCACATGCTCAGTGCAGGCGCCGCAAGCGCAGCTGGCTGTTTCCGGGCCGGGCGGGGAGGAGATCCGCGTTCCGGGTTTGCGGCGCACCGGCTGGATGACTTCCGTCTGCGGGCTTCCGGCTCTCACAGTCTGGTTCCAGAGTCCACTCTGGCGCTCAGGAACGTCTTGTTTCTTTCTTTCTTTTTTTTTTTTTTTTTTTGGAGCTGAGGTTGAACCCCGGGCCTTGCGCTTGCGAGGCAAGCGCTCTACCACTGAGCTAAATCCCCAACCCCGCCTCTATGTTCTCAATAACGTCCGCACACTGGCCAATCAGCTCAGGACTGATGAACCCAGTACTTACCGGTGGAGACCGAGTTGGTGGATGAAGGAAAGTTCGAATATTTTTCAAAGAGTAAAAAATAATTTTACCATAAAAAGCCGATGGACCCCTACCGCCCCATGGAGCTTTAGACGTCAATCGAATTCCTCCCTAGAGTGCATCATTTTAGAATATAAACAAACATTAACAGCCCCGCGTGACCGTAAGTTTAAGGAAGGACAAGTTCAGAAAGTAGGTGAATTAACAAGTTTGGAGTCCCATGAGCTATCAAAATTCTGCGGGTGTTTATATATTTTCCCCGAAGGAAAGTTTATAACTAACCAGATTGTCAATGGGATCTAGCACCCAAAAGAACCCCTGACGTAGGCAGGAGATAACAGCAATTTTCACTGGCTGAGCGCTCTAGCTTTGGAACGCCACCATCTAGCTATGTGGCCCTGGAAGGCACGTGAGTTCATCAAGGCAGAAAGGAAACTAGGAAGAAAACAAAAGGATGCTCCTCTTCCTACACAGTGGTAACGATGAAATGCAAAGACCTGTGGAATATAGTAGTCCTCCCAGATGTTGACCATTTTTATAACACAAGGAGCGGTGAAGTGTGTCCACACACACCCTCTCAAATACATCAACACACTGAAGTTTGGGCTGGGCAGGTCATGACAACTTCCATTGTGGAGAGCAGCAGCTGCTGTCTACAGATAGAAAAGGGGGATTAACACCCCCCCATTGCTTATTTTTCTGATACTACCAAACTTGACCTTCACTGTCGCAGCCTCCGCTCCAACCTTGTCATTATTATCTTTTCTACCTCAGATAACAGCACCCTTGCCTCAAACCTCGTTCCTCATAGCCCACATGCTGTTCACGGGCCACCGGATTATGGACAGAGTCCTTTTCGTGGTCTCAAAGCGTAGAACTACCCCCCAGGCCACTGTGCTGGGCGTCTCAGCTTCTACTTGTGTAGGAGGGATAATGTACAATATGGATGTCCTCAATTCCAGGGGTGCTCCCGGGATCTGCCACTTTTGGAACTGTATTTGTTCACTATTTGTTGCCTGGTCTCTGCATCTTCCGCCTCTCTAACCCGGGCCTGGAGAACCGAGGGCGAAGCAAACTAGAAAGTGCACGGCGCCGGACGACACACGTTCTAGATCTGAATTTAGAATCGCAGACTTTGGGCGCTAGAGCTTGAGGTTTTCCAGACGCATTTAACCCGCCCCCTTTCACAGGGCAAGACAAGCCTGAGACCGAGCAGAAAGGCTTCCACGGCGCCTTGGACTACTGGTCATGCTGAACCCACGGGGACCCTCAGGTGTTTCCCTCCAGTCCCCGCCACTGTCATATTCTGGGCAAAGCAAACAACAAAACCCGGACAAACGGAGTCTTTAAGACCGAAAACCGTGTCGGGATTCCTGACAGAGGACTCGCCCGAAGCGGAGCCGGGGACGCCAACGCCTATTTTTGACACGTCATCGCGCTTGGCCACAGTTTGGGTGTTAGACCTCTACTTCCGGATCCGGTCTCTTCTGTATAACGCTCCACCTGCGGTTCCCTAGGTTACCTGAGGGCGGGGCGATCCAGGGTTGGGGAGCTCCGGGTTGGTGAGCGCTGATGTGCACAAATGCATAAGGAGTGGAGAGTTCTCTCCCAAGCTAGGAAATAGGGAACTTTCCTCGGCGCTTTCCCCACGGATGGCGATGCTCTTTTCCTCACACTGCTGATAAGTGGCTGGAGGAAAACCTGAGGAATGTGATTTTCCTCTGTTCTGCAAACTGCATTTGTCAATTCGGAGAAGCTGAGGGAAGGAAGGGAAGGGGTACTTTTATTAATAATGGATTCGGAGTTTCAGTAGGGAATGATGAAAAATGTCTGGGAGGGATGGAAGTGGTGGCTGCACAATTCAATGTACTATGTCTCTGATTTTTACACTCAGAATGGTTAAAATGATAATTTTTATTATGTATAGCTTACCATAGTTAAATTAAAAATCCAGAAACCCGCCCCCATTCTCTGTGGTGATATTGTGTTCCCTAAAATATTGTGCACCCTAATAAACTTATCTGGGCTCAGAGAACAGAACAGCCACTAGATATAGAGGCCAGAAAATGGTGGCACACTCGCCTTTAATCCTAGCATTCCAGAGGCAGAGATCTGTCTGGATCTCTGTGAGTTCAAGGCCACACTGGAAACAGCTAGCTAGGTGTGATAACGAGAGCCTTTAATCTCAGGAAGTGAGAGCAGGAAGCAGAAAGGTATATAAGGCTTGAGAACCAGGAACTAGAGCCTGGTTAAGCTTTTAGGCTTTGAGCAGCAGTTCAGCTGGGATTCATTTGATGAGGACTCAGAGGCTTCCAGTCTGAGGAAACAGGATCAGCTGAGGAATTGGCAAGGTGAGGAAGCTGTGACTTGTTCTGCTTCTCTGATCTTCCAGCGATCATCCCAATAACTGGCTCCAGGTTTGATTTTATTAATAAGACCTTCTAACAATTTGTGCTACACTTCTTCTCTATTGAAATATTTTAGACATCCATTTCTGAGTTTCTTACATGGTATGAATAGAATGACCAGATTTAGCAAATAAATGTATAGATAGCCATGTTAAGCAATTTAATTTCAGATGGTCAATGAATAAGTCATTACACAGGGCATATATATATATATATATATATATATATATATATATATATATATATATATATATTATCTGATCATTCTATTCATGTGTCAAGTGTAAATTATAAGTGCCTTACATTTGAAAAACAGTGTGCATTACATATTATTAGCTATATGTCTGTAAATGAAAGCATCTTCAATAATTTTCTAGAATGGGGGAAAATAAACCAAAACCAAATTGTCTTTCATTTTCTGCCGGAGAATGTCATCAATGACGGGTCAGAATATCATACCCAAGATATATGCCATTTCGGCAGAAAGATGATTCTGGGTTAAAGGCGATAGAAAACGGTTGGCACAGGATCACCCTCCTCTTCTGTCTAAGCAGTATAGAGACCCCTTCAGAAGTAGGAGTAGGGCCGGTGGGCCACTTGGGAGGCCGAGATAAGGATCACAAGTTCAAGACCTGCCTGAGTTGCAGAGTCTTGAATTCCGGGAGAGTTTGAGAGAATGAGACTGCGTCTTTAAGACTTTTTTTTTTTTAAAGACAGGGTGGGGAACACACACACACCAGTAGCAAGCAGGAGATGAATTATTTGGCCAAGAAAACCAGAACCTCTCCTAACCGGAAAGACTGGAGACAATACCAAGAAAAATCTTCATAATAAACCTTAACAATCAACCCTCATCTATCACATATTTCCTCATTGCTGTTCCAATGTACAGCCTGTGGCTCAAAACCCCTTTCAGCTAGTAACTTCTACTGCTGCTGCTTTTAAAACAGTCAATATTCTTGTAAGAACAACTGATTCTTCTGGTTTTCATTTCTTTTCTGTGAAGCCCCCATATACATAAAAACATGAATAAATATGTCTTCTGTCAAATGGCTAATTTTTAGTTGTTGGTTAAAGAAAATCCATTTTCTATAGTATAACTTGGAAGTAAAACTGGCCTTGGAAAAATAAACTATAAACACTGATCAAGAGGTCAGTTTTCAAGTTATGGAATCTTGAATGGGGCAGGACATGGTGGTGCACGCCTTTAATCCCAGCACTCGGAGGCGGAGGCAGGGGGATCTCTGTGAGTTCCAGGCCGGCCTGGTCTACACCTGGACTACCTATCTAGATAGAACTTGTCTCAAAACAAAAACAAAGAAAGGTCCTAGTGTTAGTCTGTTTCACATTGCTGTAGCAAAATTCCTGAGAAAAACTGCTTAATGGAGGAAAGGTTTATTTTGGTTTATGCCTTTGGGGATTTGTCCATGATGCCCTGGCTCCATTGGGTTTAGCATGGCAGAGCATCATGGCAGAGGGCAATGTGAAACAGGAGTTCTTCACCTCTTGGCAGCAAGGAGGCGGGGAGGAAAGAAAGGAGAGGGAGGAGGAGAGTTGGAAAAGGAGAAAAGAGACATCAGGAAAGGATAAAGCTCCCAGAAATACATTCACTGGGACCTACTTCCTCCAAATAGGCCTCGCCTCCAAAGGGTTCCACTGCCTCCCACTGATGCTATCACGTCAGACACTCACTCCCTTAGAACAGTTCAGAACTCTCATGTCCAAATACCGACCTCTCAATAACTGTACCCACCAAATCTTCAACACATGAGCCTTTAAGAAGATGCTTCAAATACAAACCATAGCAGTTCCCAAATGGACTCTGTGGAGGTCTGAGTGAGAATGGCCCCCATGGGCTCATATGTTTGAATACTTGGTCCCCTGGAGTGGGCAGCCATCCCAGCCTTGGCCTGGAAGTTCCAACCCCCACTGAGGCTTCGTAATGGTCACGCCCAAAAGGCAGGGCTGAGAGAGGAAGCGGGAGACCCAGGATGGAGAGGAGAGGTCTCACTTGGTTCTGGGACCCTGGACGCTGGAGGTAGACTGAGCAGAGTTCTCCAGAGAACACCGCCGGACTGCGCCATACCTTTCCCAGACCCTGTTACCTATCCCTTCATTTATAAGCTACCCCACAAAATAAACCTCCCTTTTAACTATGTGAAGTGGCCTTAATAGTTTCACCAATAGTCCCCAGTTAGTGGAACTGTTTGGGAAGGATTAGGAGGTGTGCCCTTGTTGGAAGAGACTTTCATGGAGGGTGGGCTTTGAGGTTTCAAAAGTCTACCCCTTTCCAGTTCGCTCTTCCTTTCTCTGCCTCCTAATTGTGCAGAAGGATGTAAGCTCTCAGCCACTTCTCCAGTGCCAGGCCTGCCTACCTGCCACATGCTCCCCACCATAATAGTTACTGTGAAATGGTGAGCCCCAAATTAAATGCTTTCTTTTGTGAGTTGCCTTGGGCATGGTGTTTGTCACAGCGATACAAAAGTAACCTGGTGGCTTGTAAGTCAACATGGGACTTACACAGAGGGATTATTTGGTCAGCATAACCTGGAAAAATGAAAACCACAGGAGCAAACCAAAGTGTCAGGTGGTGGAGTGCTATGAGGTAGAAGAATATAACTTATCCCTGATACTAATTCTGCTCGCTCTGCCTTTGACCCATTGAAATGTCTGTTTAAAATTTAGAATGCTAAATTCAAGCACCTCTCCTCTCTGATTGTTTTTGTTGTGAACAAGTTTGTTAAAATATTACTTATTTGTGCAGGGTAGTGGTAGAGCACACCTTTAATCCCAGCACGGGGGAGGCAGAGGCAGGTGGATCTCTGTGAGTTCAAGGCCAGTCTGGTCTACAGAGTGAGTTCCAGAGCAACCAAGGCTACACAATGAAACTCTGTCTCAGGGGAAAAATATTACTTACTTTTAAACTACTTGTAAACAAGTTTATTGAGGTATCATGCAATCCACACATTATAACTATTCATGACTTCTAGTTGTATAGCAGGCACTGTAATCGGTTTTAGGGCACTTCCATCACTCCAGCAGGATCCCTCATGCTCTTTGACATCTCGTCTTCTTTTTGACACACAGTACCAGAAACCACTAACTTTCTGTCTCTATAAACCTTTCTGGGATTTTCTTTCTTAATAAATTGATAAATTGTCATTGTATTTATCCATCAGTTCCAATGTGTAGCTCAAATAAACTCAGAAGAAGTTGTAGTTGGACTTTCTTTCTTTTGGGACTGCCAACTCCCAAATAATGACATGGAGACTTATTACTAATTTTGAAAGTTTGGCTTTCAGCTTAGGCTTGTTCCCAACTAGCTCCTATGACCTAAATTAACCTGTTTCTATTAATCTATGTTCTGCCATGTAGCCTTTTACCTCTCCTTCATTCCATTTGTCTGACTCCCTCCCTGTCTCGCTGCCTCCTGTGCACCTAGAGTCTTCCTCCTGCAGTCCTCTCTCTGCCCAGAAGTCCCGCCTAGTCTCTCCTGCCTAGCTATTGGCCGTTAAGCATTTGGTTAAACCAATCACAACAATACATCTTCACACAGTGTACAGATATCCTGCAACAAGAAGTCAATCTGTTTTTAGTGTTAGACAAGCTCATAGTCTGATTGTCACACAGCCCCAAAGTCAAGGCGCTCCAGTCATCTGGGGCATCCTGTGGGTATGTTGTTATAGCCTGCAGACAGAGACTCTTGGTAAGGGGTGTTATAACCGGCATTCAGGACTGGAGCCTGAGCTGCATGGTCTGGGGGAATACTTTAAGAAACAGAGTTTTGCTCTAGATTGGCTCTTGTCAGGGAGCAGGTGTAATTCTTAAGAGGTCTCACATTATTATCCATTGGCTTACTTATAAGACAAACCATATGCCACTTAAAAGTCTATTCTGATCTGAGGTTGAGTGTTAAATTTGCCCAGTTGTAACACATCCGATATAAATGGAAGCCAGATGAGCCCAAGGCTGCCACTGTGATTGGTTCAAAAACAGCAGCCTACAAAGGATGGTATCTGTTGATCATTTGTGCTTTGGACAATGTTGAGAGTTTGGGGTGCTACTTAGGTATGATTACAGACAGTGTATTTTGGTCTTGACTCATCGAGGTTAGAGTGACATTGTCTGATGCTCATGCCCTGTGGGACTGGATAGAAGGGAAGAATTTCAAGACCAACTGGCCAATCCAGCTCCTCATAGCAGTAGCTGCATTTCTCTCTCAGCAAGGTATTACCCAGGTAGCACCTGGGCAGGAAACTCATCAGACATTCAGTCCTATGTACCACTAGAAACTGATGCCTTTTTCTTTGTACTGGAACTCACTTTGGAGACCAGACTGGCCTCAAACTCACAGAGATCCGCCTGCCTCTGCCTCCCGAGTGCTGGGATTAAAGGCGTGCGCCACCACCGCCCGGCCTTCTTTGTACCTTTTGAGGAATAAAGTATGTAGATGAATTCAAGGCATCACACTCCCTGGAAAAAAATGCTCTACAATTGAGGATCACACCTCAGAAGTCCATGTCTTTTTCTTTCCTTTTCTTTTCTTTCATTTTTTTTCTTTTTGATTTGTTGAGACAGGGTCTCTCTGTGTAGTCATGGCTGTCCTGTAGACCAAGCTGGCCTTGAACTAAGGAATCCTCCTGCCTCTGTCTCTTGAGTGCTAGGATTTAAGACATGCACTACTACCACCTGGCTCCATGCCTTTTTCTTGATGCATCTAAAACTATCAGACCACTGAATTAATGCCAACACTCAATCTCAGATTGGGATCATGTTACAAAGTTTTAAATAATTCATCTTATAAGTGAGGCTGTGAGCAGTAACATCAGTATTCTGTTTGTATTCTCCTGTGACCTTAGGAATTCAATCTTCAGCAGCATAACATATAATTAATGCAATCCCTGTGCACAAATCAATCTATTTCAAAATGACCACCAAAAAGAAAACAGCAAGTCATTAGGACAGTCTTATCACAATTATACCATCAGTGTCAGTAAAAACAACACACTCCACCTCATTGTTCAGCCGAATTACAAATTAAAATTTCACTGACACAGAACTATAGAACAAACACAACTAAAATATTTTAAGTATTTGGTTTTCTTAAGTATTGTTGTTTTTCATTATGTGTATATGTGTATGGATGGGGGTATGCAGATGTGAATGCAAGTGCCTGAAGATTGCAGGAGAGGGTGTTGAATTCCCTGGAGCTGGAGATACAACAGTTGTGAGTGATCCTCTGCAAGGAAAGCAAGTGCTCTTAACCACTAAGACATCTCTCTAGTCCCATAACTAATACTTTAAAGACTGGCACAACAAAAGTTGACAAGGGCGTAGAACAGAAGTATACACTGTGAGTGAGAATGTAACTGTGAATACTGTTAGGGAGACAGTTCAGTGGCAGGGTGCCTGCCCATCAAGAATATACACATCTGGAAATTTTGCTTGGCATGCATATTCTACAACTCAGAATTTCTATTCCTCCCTCTAAAAGCTTATTCACCAAAAGATGTATTCACCTAAATAGAACTCAGACATTCATCTTTAAGGTGGATAAAACACTAGACAGCAAAAGAACAGATTACTATTAAATAATACAACACACATCAGGCTCACAAGCATTGTTGTAAGACAACAAAAACACTCACCTGCTTATGTAAGGTTCAGAAACAGGCAAACCCAAGCTGTGCAATCCCCTTAAAAACACTTGTATTTACTTACGTGTATGTGTGTATCTGTTTGTATCTCTGTATTGGGAACATGCCACCTGTATGCAGGTAAGGGAATTAGATTCCTTGGAGCTGGCATTACAGGCAGTTGTAAGCCAACTGACTGACATGGGTGCTCAGAACCAAGTGCTCTCAACTGCTGAGCCATTTCTCCAGCCCCAGGAAGTTACCATGTGAATCAGGAAGAGGTAGAAAATAGGAGGGTGGGAGGCCTCAGCTGTTACATTGTTGGTGATGCTTGTGTCTAGACAGACATCTGCCACTCTGCTCAAAGTGAGTAAGATACACCTGTCTTAGGGTTTCTATTGCTGTGAAGAGACACCATGACCACAACAACTCTTATAAAGGAAAATATTTAATTGGGACTGGCTTACAATTTCAGAGGTTTAGTCCATTATCATCAAGGCAGGAAGCATGGTAACAGGCAGATATGGTGCTAAAGAGGCAGCTGGGAGTTTCCCATCTGAATCCACAGGCAGCAGGAAGAGACTGCCACACTGAGCCTGGCTTGAGCATCTGAGACCTCAAAGCCTGCCCCCTAGTGACACACTTCCTCCAACAAGTCCCACCTCCTAATAGTGCCTCTCCCTTATTGGCCTATGTGGGTCATTTTTATACAAACCACCACACCCTACCTCCCTCCACATGGTACAGGTGGCATGTAGGATTGGCAGGCAACAGGGAGAGAGAGAGAGAGAGAGAGAGAGAGAGAGAGAGAGAGAGAGAGAGAGAGAAACTCCAAAGCTCACCCCCAGGAGCATGCTTTTTCTAACAAGGCCATATGTATTCTAATGAGGATATATCTCTTAATAGTGCCACTCCCTAATGACCAAGCATTCAAATATATGAGCCTATGGGGGCCATTCCTATTCAAACCACAATACCTGAGACCATAGCAATACTAATAGATCCATGTCATTCTTTTATAACTGATAAGGAAATGAACATGTGAAATCACTGTATCAAAAGAGTCAATATATCTAATATGTACAATGGCATTATAAGTGTATATATCAATTTTGAATATATAGTGTATTTTTACAGCTATGGATGGATGACAAGACTTGTTGTTGTTGTTGTTGTTTTTGAGACAGGGTTTCTCTGTGTAGCTTTGGAACCTGTCCTAGAATTCGCTCTGTAGACCAAGCTGGCCTCAAACTCATAGAGATTCACCTGTCCCTGCCTCCTGAGTGCTGGGATTAAAGGCATGCACCATCACCACCTGGCAACAAGACTTTCTAAAACAGTTTTCATGTAGCTCAAGCTAGCCTCAGACTTGGTGTATAGCTGAGCCTCCACATCCTTAGTGCTTAGATTAAAGGTGTGTGTCACCATCCCTGGTGTATACGATGCTGGATATCAGACTCAGGGCTCTGTGCACTGTAGGTAAGTCCTTTACTAATTGGGCTACATCCTCAGCCATGACAAAGTCCTTCACTACAGATTAAAGCCTTTTTATTTTATTGCACTGTATTGTTTTGTGTGTATGTATATGTGTGTGGTGTGTGTGTCTGTGTGCATGTTCAAATGTGTGTGGGAACACGTGTATATGCCTGTGGAATAAAGGCATGCACCACCGTGCCTGGCCACCCTCCCTTCCTTCAACCCTGGCTTTTTATGTGGGTGTTGGGAGTTCAAACCCAGGTCCTTATACATGCATAGAAAGTACTTTCTTCACTGAGTTATCTTCTAGCCTCCTAATATGAGACCTTAAAACCCTATAGGAATCCAGCACTTAGTAAGCTGAGGCAGGAAGATTATAAGTTTCAGGCCAGCATGCAGGCTATAATGCTACATAGTGAGACCCTGTCTTTAAAAAAAAGTTAAAGATTTGAACAGACAATTTTTTCAAAAAGGGTGTACAGATGGTACATAAGTTCAAGAGACGATGATCAGTGTCACTAGATAACAGAAGTGCAAACAAAATCACTGTGAGATATAGAAGAATGTCATAGTAACCCACCCGTTCTATAATTTGTATATGCAAATCAAAATAGTTTTAAACCTGATGAAATACCTTTATGCACTTGTTAGAATGCTGACAACCGAGCGATGACAAGGTTGGAAACACCACAGTCTCATGTATTGCTGCAGAGAATGTAAAACAGGACAGTAGTTTCTCACAGAGTTGCATATGCACTTACTATGGAAGCTGGTAATCTCACTTGTAGGTATTTAAACCCCAGAGAAACTAAAACTTATTTAGGCATAAAATTTACACCAAAGGTCTGTGGCAGCTTTACTCATAACTACCCAAGCAGGAGACAATCAGAATCTCTTTTAAGCTGTCAATAAACTACAGTGTGTTAATATAATGTTATTCATTCATATATTCATTGTCTTAGTCTGCTTTCTATTGCTGTTATAAAGACCATGACCAAAAGCAACCTGGAGAGGAAAGGGTTTATTTTATTGTATGGCTTACAGGTTAGACTATCATCAGCAGAAGCCAAGACAGGAACCTGGAGGCAGGAACTAAAGCTGAGACCATGGAGGAATAATGGTTACTTCATTGTTCCCATGGCTTGCTCCGCCTGCTTTCTAATAATCCCAGGACCACATGCTGAGAGGGTGCTTCCCTCCCAGCTGGCTGGGTCCTCCTCTGTCAATTAGCAATTAAAAACATGCCTCTCAGATTGCTTTCAGGCCTGTCTGAAGCATTTTCTCAGTAGAGGTTCCTCTTCCCATTTGACTCTAGCTTGTTATCAAGTTGACAACAACAAACAAACAAAAAAACTACTAGGACATTAGTCAGCAATAAAAAGGGTTGACCATTACTGTACACCACATCCTGAAATCTCTCATATACACTATGGAAAAGACTGTGGTCCTGGGAGGCTACATACTCTAATCCCAGTCACATGATCTTCCCTTTCCCCTCCCAGGACCTCACTATGTAGTCCTGGCCTGCCTGGAACTCTGTATAAGCAGGCTGGGTTCAATTTCATAAAGAACTGCCTGCCTCTGCTTCCCAAGTGCTAGGACTAAAGGTATTCACCACCATAGCTGACAATATGCTAATTTGATAAACTTGAAACTGTCACAACCAGAGAGCAGATGAGAAGTTCTTGTAATAAGTCCTTCTCTGCCCTGCCAGACAGCTCCCAAATAATGACCAGAGACTTATTATTAATTACGAAAGCTTGGCCTTTAGCTTAGGCTTGTTTTCAATTAGCTATTATAACTTAAATTAACCCATACTTTTATTAATCTACATTCTACCACGTGGCTTTTACCTCTATCCCATTCTGTGTGTCTGACTCATTCTGCATCTCTTTTGTGCCTAGATTCATCTCCTACTTCCTCTCTCTGTGCCCAGAAGTCCCGCCTATACATCTTGTTTACCTATTGGCTATTCAGCTCTTTAATACACCAATCACAGCAATACATCTTCACACACTGTACAAATATTCAACAACACTTGCCCTTTTTTTGTCTAAATAAAAAGGAAAGGTTTTAACTCTAATACAGAAAACTATATACATTAAGAACAATTACTAAGTAAGAATTACATTTATAATGTCTATTTGTATTTGGCAAATTTGGAGAAATTACTTTATTATCTATCCTGCCTTGGTGAGTCAAAAGTTTTGTACCTAATTTACTTTCTATCCTAATTTGTATTATCAACCCAAAACTATCTTTTTAGACCTGATAATTTTTCTTAGATAAACAACTTAAACTTTTATGTCTCTCAATTTTATAAACTTTATACCTTTTTTGTGAGTTTCTTTTATGAATTTGGTAACAAGGAAAACTGTAACTATAACTATCTAGTCTTTAACTCCATCAAAGACCCCAGAAAGATATGTTACCTGAGTAAACAGAAAATGCAGAGCAAGCAACTTCTAAAACCAAGAAATGACAAAGAGATATGGCAGCCTGAACAATCACCTGAAGTTCCTCTGTAATGTTGAGGCATCAACTTCAGCCTGCAGGCCTCGAATATCTGATAGGCTGTCTTACAAAGCAGGAATTTTGAAGGATGGTCCTACCTTGTCTTGGCAAAGTTTGGCAGTCATTTTCCTTTGTGTCCTGCTCATCGAGCTTGGACAACATACTGTCAGCAGTGAAGGCAAGGACAGTTTCTTGCCCAAATGGCTAGCTTTTTGGAGGTTATTCAATGCTTATCATCCTTTTTTGAAGTAAATTGGTGCTGCTAGGAGCAGATGTGTCTTACTGTCCTGAAAAGTCTTGGGTTATTAAAACATCTTAAATGCTATATTCTGTAGGCTTCTGAAGTGTTTGAAGACCATCTATCTATCTAAAATATATCTCTGTTTGACCTTGAAAACACACCTAACATGGCCACAGATTTGATTGTTAGATCACTAACTACCAACCTGTCTTTCTTTATTATCCTAATAGCTTTCAAGAACTAAAACATTACATTACTTTGTTTTGTTTTTTGTTTTTTAGTTTTAGGGGTTTTTTTTTTGTTTTTTGTTTTTTTTTTTTTTTTTTTTTTTTTTTTTTTTTTGGAGACAGGATTTCTCTATGTAGTTTTGATGCCTGTCCTAGATCCTATTCTGTAGACCAGGCTGCCTTGAATTCACAGAGATCTGCCTGCCTCTGCCTCCCAAGTGCTGGGATTAAAGGTGTGCGCCACCACCACCCGGCATTGCATTATATTTTTAAATGAGCTGCATAGGTACAATATCTTAAACAAAAGTAGAAAAAATATATATAGTAATAAAAATAACCTCAAATCTGTATCAATATACAAAAATATCTTAAACAAGAATAGAAACAGTATGTTTTAACAAAAATAACCTTAAATTTGATCAATATACAAAAAACATGTTAATGTAAAATATTTGAGATTAATAGTTACTTTTTAGTTTAAAGAAGATTAAATAATCTTTATTTTATCTTTATCTTATCTTATAATTTCTATATTCCCCTATTGGTGAAATTATTAAAGCCACTCCACGTAGTTAAAAGGGAGGTTTATTTTGTGGGGTAACTTACAAATGAAGGGGTAGGTTGTAGGGTCTGGCAAAGGTATGGCGCAGTCTGGCGGTGTTCTCTGGAGAACTCTGCTCAGTCTACCTCCTGCATCCAGCATCCCAGAACCAAGAGAGAGCCCTCCTCCCAATCCTGGGTCTTATGCTTCCTCCTCCGTCCCGCCTTGTGGGCGTGACCATTACCGAAGCCTCATTGGGAGTTGGAACTTCCAGGCTAATGCTGGGATGGCTATCCACTACATTTCCCCCTTTTTTCTTTTCAGAAAGAGGTCCTTGAATCTAACCTCCCTTGTTTAGTTTCCTCCCTTACCATGACCAGTAACAATTTGCAACCAACCCCCCTTAATGATGACAAACACCAAAAAATCAAAACTACCCACCCTACCTTGGGAATGTGGGCATTGGATTCTTAATATTACTTCCTGCTGTCTGAGGGCTATCTTTAGGGGACCCCGAGAAAACTGAGATAATGGTCAAGTCCTGGAGAAACTAGCTGTATTATTTTTTGTTTAGTCTTTGTGTGAAGGGAAAGTGTAGAGCTTATCTGAAGTATTGGCTGGATAGTCTGTGAAGCTAGACCATCTCAACTCACAGCTTTGAAGTTGTTCTAGACGCATTTTTTTTTTTTTTGAGCTGAGGGTGGAACCCAGGGCCTTGCTCTACCACTGAGCTAAATCCCCAACCCCAAGATGCAAAATTTTGAGGAAACTTCAACAGAGGCATTCTGTGAGGCTAGATCACCTATACTACTTACTTCATTAGTATCTGGTCCTTTTTTTCCTGAAAACACATAACATTTCAAAGGTAATATACATATCTGCGTTAACACAAGTATGAAATATGCAGTGTACACAAGTCAGCTAAAGATGATTTGTTGTTTTTCTGTGTTTGAGGAGGTAAAAGGCATCTGTCAACTTTAAAAGTCTGTTTGGATTGTATAACCAAACCTCTATCCATGCTACATTGAAAGGATGGCATGTAATAATAAGTCATGAGGATTCTGTAGCCATAAAGACTTATCATGTCTCATCCAGTCTCAGAGATGTTACTGTGTTGAGGGATCAGCATATATATTACCTGTCCTGTAGTATTTTTTGGCTTTTTCCCTCATGTCTGCAGACAAGATCCTCAGGAGGTTTCCCCTGATCAAATCTGATCTTTATTAATTTTGAAGAGAACCACAACTCTTTTGGAAACAAAGGCATAACCTCTCCCCCAAAACAACCATATTTTCTGACTTCCATTCTGAAGACATTCTTAAGATACATAGGTTGGTTTACTTTAGCAGTTTCCACAATCCAATATCTCTCAGCAGTTATTGTTTTTTTGTTCATTAGCATTTTAAAAAGTTCAGCGTCAACAAAGCACCACACAGGATCCAAACATCCTGTGTATTTCCCATCCTTATGTGGCTTATGCTTTTTATATTACTTTACTCTGTCTTTAAAGACTCTACTTTATTATTTTTAAACTATTTTTCCTATAACTATCTATACCAATTGTATTTATTTTTCTTCAGTATCCAAGCACATTTTTAAACATACTGTTCCTTTTTTAGAGGTTTTCTGTGTCTGGATTTGGCTTTACTAAGTGCCTACATCATTCTCTGACTGCGTGAGACAAATCTTAAACTGCCATGTCAGTCACTGTGAGGCTTAGCTCAGCACATGGCGCAGGCACATGGTGCTGGCAGCTGGCTCTGTAGGTCATCCAACACTTGGCCCGCCGGGGAGACTGCAAGACTAGGATCCACATCCAGCTCCTTGTCAGAAGTTTTCTAGCTTTCTCAGCCCTGTGCTTGGATAGTCAAGCCTCCATGTTGGATGCCATATGTAACGAGTCCCACCAGCCAGCTCCCAAATAATGACCACATTATTATTAATTATGAAAGCTTGGCTTTTAGCTTAGGCTTGTTTTTACAACTTAAATTAACCCATATTTTTACTAACCTATGTTCTACCATGAGTTCTCACTGACAGATATAACTACAAAGGGGCATCTGTGGGGACGTTTTTTGGTGGGGTAGAGGTGATAGTACTGTTTTTATGTAAGCAGATGTGGGTAGGTGAAATAATAATCTTTTCATGTGTTAAGACTTGGACTAAGACATGTTTAAGCTGGCCATGGAGGTACCTGGCCTTATTTATAATCCCAGCACTCGGGAGGCTAAATTAAGATCATTAGTTCAAGAGCAGCTATACCACTTAAGGAAACTGTCATATATATATATATATATATATAGAGAGAGAGAGAGAGAGAGAGAGAGAGACTGGAAGACCATATACATGAAAATATTCACAAGGGTTTTTTTTTGGGGGGGGTGCTCTGCTAGAGATCAAGTGCAGAGCCTTGGGTATGCTAGGCAAGTGTTCTACCACTCAACTACACATGCAGCCATGACAGAGTTATTTCTGTGATTTCCTGTCTGCTGAAAAATAATGAACATAACCATCCCATGTAAAGATATTTTATATAGATAGCTAATATGCATGCCTTTTTGTATATGTGCACATGCAAGTATATCTTGTCATAGGAAACTTGAGTGATGCCTGGGATTTTATCAGTTCAGCTTTTCCAAACAATAGGATATCTCTGCATTTTTGAAAAAATATCTTCTGGGAAGGTTGTTTCTTTTACAGTTACAAGGACCGCAGAGCTATCATCTCTGGACATCCTGTGCTTTGCTATGGGCCAGAGTGCAGAGGACACCAGTCCTGACTGCACCATCAGGGTTGTCATTAGCATCCATTACCATGCAGGCGTGACAATGCAATGGAACACTAAGTACCTACTTCTCTTTCAACTCCCACGTAGAGTTAATACTCTCATCAACTATTAAGCACCAGGAGGCTGCTAGAAGCCCCAGTGGCACTGGCCTATTTGATTTCCCTTGGTGAACAAAATCAAAGTTATGCTAGATGCAAAAGACAAATTGTTGTACTCGGAGACCTAGCGGGAAGCACTTAAGCCAACTTTATCGGGCTTATTTCACTATTACTTCAGCTTTCATGACTGAAGTCTGAGATTCTGGGATAAACCTCTCCTGGAAAACCGCTACCCCGGCTGCCACTCACTTTCAGGGTCCCAGCCTCCTCCTGTTCCAGTCAGGACCACCAGCAAGCAGAAAGGGAGGGTGGACAGGGATTGGACAGTCCGATGATATTTTCAACACAAGCACAGTTAATAGCAGACCTCTGACTACAATTTGGCAGTCTGGCGGTGAGCAACTGGTCTGTGTGGTCTGTGCTCCAGAGGGCAAGGCTATTATCACATGAGGCTCTGAGAGGGGTTGCCGTGGTTCTCAATAATAGTTCTGGAACTCAAAACGAAACCAAACAGTTTTGTGTGCTGACCTCCACCGTTACCCACACAGATACATATGTAAATGCACAGAAAGTAGCTGGAGTGAACACTTAGTGAAAACAGTTAAGACTGGAGGCAGGGAGTCCCAAGTTTGTCAGAAATCTTAAGTTTGGTTTTTTAAATTTTTAAAATTACATCCATATTAAATATAAGGGTTGGGGCACACGGGCCCCTGACAGGTTTGTAGAGCTCAAAACACAACTTCAGGAGTCAGTTCCCTTCTTCCATCATGTGAGTTCTACTAGGGCTGGTGATGGAACTCCTCAGGCTTGCTGGCAGTTACCTCTACCCACCAAGCTATCAGCTATCTGAGGTGTCTTGGACCCACCCCGGGCTGGGTATTTATAAACAACAGTATATATGACTCACCATTCTTGCAACTGGGAGGTCCAGAACAGGTGTCAGGCATCTGTGCAGGGTCTCCATGTTTTGCTATATCACGACAGAAGAGAAAGAAAATGAGACAGGGAAGGAAGAGTGGGGTCCACTCCCCCAATATAACCCACTCCAGGCATAAAGGACAGAGGTCTTGTGATTCAATTGCCCCTTAAACAGTCTACCTCTTAATTCTGTTACAAAAGCAACTTCTTTTCAGCATGTGCTAGTGGAGACATTGAAGCCATAACATATTCAGACAGATTTTGCAGGGGTCCCAGGGGTGCGGGCACATGCAGTTTATGGAGCTACAGCTTAAGGAACAAACTTGTAAAGGAGGAAAAGTGGGACACAAAGACCAGCGAGTGGGTGGTCTCTGACAAAGCACAGCAACAACCTTTGCCTTAGTTATTTCCCATTGCTGTGATGAGGTACCATGACCAGGATAACCGAGAGAACACTTGGGGTTTACAGTTTCAGAGGGTTAGAGTCCATGGCGGGGCATGGCAGCAGGGAGGCAGGCATGCACTGGAGCAGTAGCTGAGAGTTCTATCTGCATCTACAAACAGGAAGAAGCAGAAAACACACTGGAAATGGCTCAATCTTTTGAAACCTCAAAGCCCACCTTCAGTGACCTCCTCCAAGAAGGTCAAACCTCCTACTCCTTCCCGAACAATCTCATTACATGGAGACCAAATGCCCAAAAAGATGAGCCTGTGGGGCCAATTCTCATTCAAACCTCCACAGCATGGTGGCGCACGCCTGTAATCCCAGCACTTGGAAGGCCGAGGCAGGTGGATCTCTGTGTTTGAGGCCAGCCTGGGCTACAGAGTGAGTTCCAGGCCAGCCAGAGTTACACACTGTCTTTAAAAAATGCACAAAACTAAACAAGCAGCTCCCTAGGAAGAGCACTGAATGGGGAAAGCAGCTTGAGGTTTGGGAAAGAAGCATATGAAATGATACAGCTGAATGTGACGGTCTGTCAGGTGGGATTAATCTGGGGTAGAAAAAGCCCATTCTTCCTGCTGAGTAAATGCAGAGTAGAAACATCTAGAAACAGGAAGAGATCTGGAAAGGAACCTGTGGAGAACCTGCAGACAGGGAGCCAGCTGGGACCAATGCAGGTATGCTGTGGATATCACTCTGTATAAATAAAGTGCTGATTGGCTAGTAGCCAGGCAGGAAGGATAGGGTAGGCAGGACAAGGAAGAGGAGAAGGCTGGGAACAGGAAGGCTGGGGAGAGACACTGCCAGCCACTGCCATGAGAAGCAACATGTAAAGACACCGGTAAGCCACAAGCCATGTGGCAAAGTATAGACTAACAGAATGGGCTAAATATAAGAGTAAGAACTAGACAATGGTAGGCCTGAGCTAATGGTCAAGCAGTTTAAATAATATAAGTGTCTGTATGATTATTTTATACATGGGTTGTGGGACCACGGGGGCTTGGTGGAACCTGGAGAGAAGCTCTCCAACTACACAGGTAGGATATGGATTCAGAGCAATCCCCACCCAGGTCATGTTCAGATTTCAGGTGAAGGATCTGGAGAGGCTACAAGGCTGCCTGAGAAAGAACCTTGCTCAACTTGTGAGTCCTCCAAAGGCAGGTGGCAGCATTTCCTGAGTAGAAACCACCACAAAGGGACAAGCTTAGGCTTCCAGAGTGCCTGTTGAGGAGGGGTGAGGTGAAGACACAGTTCATTGTCTTTGAGGCAGCCTGGCAGGATGATGGTAAGTCAGCATAACAAAGTTGTTGTTCAAATCCTAAATGGTCTTATAATAAAAAAACTCAATGCCAGATATCAGGGTGAAAGCTGAAAGATCAGAGAAGCAGAGCAGCCACAGCCAACCTCTCCTTGCCAACTCCTCAGCTGATCCTGTTTTCATGACTCCTCAGTCTGAAAGCCTCTGAGTCCTCACCCAAAAGGGTCACAGCTGAACTGCTTTAGTTCCTGTCCTCACATGTTATATACCTTTCTCCACCCTGCTGTCACTTCCTGCGATAAAAGAGGTGTGTGCTTCCCAGTACTAGGGGATTAAAGGTGTATGTGCCACCACTGCCTGACTGTGTTTCCAGTGTGACCTTGAACTCACACTGCCTCCTGAGTGATAGGATTAAGGGTGTGTGTCATGACTGGTCTCTATGTCTAATCTGGTGCCTGGCTCTGTCCTCTGATCCTCAGGCAAGTTTATTAGGATACACAATATATCACCACATTTCCCCTTTTTTTGTCTAAAATAATAAAAGAAGGTTATAACTAATATAAGAAAAACTATATACAATAAGTATATACAATATATACAATCAAGAGTTACATTAACAATGTCCAGTCCATAAATATTTGACACATCCAGAGAAAATACTCCATTATCTATCCTATTTTTGTGAGTCCAAAGTGTTGTAACTAATTCACATTCTATCCTAACTTGTATTGCCAACCAAACATATCTTTCAATCTTATACACTTTACACTTCTTCAGTAACAAGGAAAACTATAACTATCTAATCTTCAACTCCCTCAGAGACCCAAGAAGGAAATAATATTACCTAAGTAAACAAAAAGTACAAACAAGTGACTTCCAAAAAATGTGAGAAATGACAGAAACAGCTAGCTGCCTGGACAGTCACCCAAGATTTCTCTGCAGTGTTAGGGCATCCATCTTTGGCCTATAGGCCTAGCATACCTGACAGACTCTGTCTTGGTAAGGACTAGCAGTCCTTTGTGCCCCCCTTGTCCATTTGGACAGCATAATGTCAACAGTCGAGGTCAGGGCATTTTCTTTTCCAGTGGCTAACTTGCCACAAAGAAAGTTAACTCAATGCCCATCATCTTCTCTGAAGTAGATTGGTGCTGCCAGGAGCAGATGTGTCTCACAGTCATAAAAATAGAAAAAAAAAATCTATGTTATTAAAACATCTTAAATACCATATTCTGTAGATCTCTATCTAAAATATATTTTTGTTTAACCTTGAAAACATACCTAACCTGACTATAAGTTTGATAATAGGTGATGAATACTAACTTGCATTTCTTTATATCCTAATTAGTTGGTAATAATAACTTTCAAGGACTAGCAATTTGTATTACATTGTTAGATGAGCTATATAGGTACAACACCTTGGACAAGCTTAGAAATATATGTACAGTATTTTCTAACAAAATTAATCTCAAATTTGTACCAATATACAAAGTTTGTATACAATATACAAAAATCCAATCTAATGTAAAATATTTAAAACCAATAGTTGCTTTTAAAAAGTAGATTCAGCTGGGCGGTGGTAGCCCATGCCTTTAATCCGAGCACTTGGGAGGTAGATCTCTGTGAGTTCGAGGACAGCCTGGTCTACAGAGCGAGATCCAGGAAAGGCACAAAGCTACAAAGAGAAACCCTGTCTCAAAAAAACCTAAACAAAGAAAAATAATAAAGAAAGAAAGAAAGAAAGAAAGAAAGAAAGAAAATAAGAAAGAAAAGAAAAGAAAAGAAAGAAAAAAGTAGATTCCATAATCTACCTTTTATCTTATATCTGTATTCTTGTTTTTTTCCTTTTCCGGGTAGATTCAATAATCTACCCTTTATCCATCATTTCTATCATTTCTATTTTTTTTCAGCATAAATTCAATAATCTACCTTTTATCTTATATCTATATCTTCTTTTTTTTCTTTTTCCTTTTTTTCAAACAAAAACCCTAAATCTAATCTCATTTGTTTAGCCTTTTTCCTGACTATTAACAATAACAACTTGTAACCAACCATTATAAACAATGACAATTATCTATAACCCACCACATGACCAAAAAACTACCCACCCCACGTCTTGGGAATGTGGGCATCGTGTTCTTAAAATCACTTCCTGCTGTCTGGGGTTGAAGGCATCTTTAGGGAATCCTGAAAAAGAAAGTGTTTGGGTTAATTGTCAAGTCCCAGGAGAGGTGGCTGTATCATTTATTTGTCCAGTCTCTGCATAATGGGAAAGTGCAGGGCTTGTCTCAGGTCCTTGCTTGAGTAGTCTGTGAGGCTGGACCGTCTCAGCTAGCCATCTCAAGATTGTCCTGAGCAGTTTGTAGTCCAAAGTTGATCTTTGGGCGGTGTTTGTCATTATCATTGTCCTGATGGAATCGCCATTGTGGGATCCACCCATCATCTTTTTGGAGACTTCAAAGATGCTGTTAAGTGTGGTCATGGTTCACTGCAGAAAATCTTTTTCATGGCACATTTTTTTTCTGGATGATTTGTCCTTTTTCTTCAGATGTCTCATTTGTCCAGTGTTCTTCAGATTCTTTAGCCTCCATTCTCCTTAAAGACAAAAGTAAAACCCTTCTCCAACCCTAACTTTGGGGAGTTTCCAATCTTTTTTTTTTTTTTTTTTTTTTTTTGGTTTCTTCGAGACAGGGTTTCTCTGTGTAGCTTTGCGCCTTTCCTGGAACTCGCTTTGGAGACCAGGCTGGCCTTGAACTCACAGAGATCTGCCTGCCTCTGCCTCCCGAGTGCTGGGATTAAAGGCATGCGCCACCACCGCCCGGCCCAATCTAATCTTTATCAATTTTGATTCATGGTTTCTACTTGAATTTTGTTTTATTTTCTAAAACTGTTCTATCACCCAGAGCAGCATGATTTCTTACAATAGGCATTAGGTTCTTTAATTATTCTTAGAAGGTGTTTCTTCCATGATGGCAGGAAATGAATGAACCAAATTTGACATGGGAGCCTGTAAGAGGCCCCTCAGGAAGTTTCTTGACAGCAAAGGCAAAGATGACCTTGTCTGTCCCTTGTTGATCTACATCCATTAGTCCAATGTCTGCCTTTACCACACCTTCTGCATATTCCAGAAGGGAGAGGGGTTTTGTTGGGATTATTTCATGAAAAAACATTATTTCTAGGAATGCCCTGTTTACAGTCCCTTTTTAGGTGACTTTGTTTACCACAAATGAAACATCTGACATTACTATTTTTCTTCAAACCTCTGGAAATCACCTCTTCTAATGAAGTGTCATCATGGTCATGAGATTCAATATATTCCTCCAAGGGTGCTGATCTTGCCTTTAACAGCCTAGTTACCCTTTTGCATTGTGCATTAACATTTTCAAAAGCCAGAGGTTCAATTATTATCTGTCTAACTTCTGAATTTGGTATCATTCTATTTACTGCTGAAGATAGCCTTTGTAAGAAATAAGTGATGGGTTCTTTTGGGCCCTGTATAAATTCTGTAAGTAACTCAATTTTCTTTTCTACTTCTTCAATTCTGTCCCAAGCATTCAAGGCTACCATTTGGTATAAAGCCAGGGTGTGGTCCTCATATAGAGATTGCCTTTCTACATTAGAATAATTTCCCTCTCCAAGACGTCGATCTTGGGAGATTTCCATACCTCTAGCCCTTCTTTGTAGTTCAATGGTCTTAGCCTCATCTTTCCACCAGGTCCTTCATTGTAATTGGGAAGCAGTTTAACATCTGCTTCACAAATGGGGAATGCATACCACAGGACACTATAGCTTCTTTGAATCTCCTCAAATCTAACATTTGCACAGGAGTCCGGTCAGCTCTTACCCAGCCTTGAGGATATCTATCACTGGGCAGTTCCTGTAAGGTTATTGGATAGATCATTTGGCTGTTTGAAAGCCTTAGTCTGTTTCTCTGTAACTGTAAAATGCAATGCTGGGATTGGTTTTCATTTAAATTCTATTCTAGGTCTGAGTGTGTCTACTTAGCAAAGGAGATGGACAGTCATCACTGGATGGGTTGACTAGACCAATGACTCTATTGAATCATTTTCTGTCCCACTAAAAATGACCTTTGCTCACTTGATGAAAGTACCGACTAGTAATGCTGACATGCAGGTGGCACTGCCTGTACTGGAGACAGCCAACCCAATTCAAAAAGGTGTTTCCAGAAAGGACTTCATTTTTTGTCAGGCTTAAGTGGACTCATTAAATGTAGTATGAGCAACAAAGAGTAATTATGATATTTTACACTCTAGTCCTTCACTATACAACATTTAAAGAATGCTTCTTCAAACATAATACAATTGTCATAAGCAACTACAGTAAAGAATGGTCTGACCTCACACAGGAAAACACTCTTAGAAGTTTCAAGTCTCTTCATTGCCTTCTTGCAAATGTGGTCTTCATGAAAGTGTGCTCAAGTATGGAAACAACATGGTGAGTGCTAAGAAGGCCAGGTGCTCTGAGCCCTGGGGTACTTTATAGGTATGGTTTACTGAGTGTCCATGACATCCCAAAGGTACTCTCTGCACTTGATAAAAAAAAAAAAAAAATGCTTTTAAAAGTGCTATTTTGTTTCTCCCTATAATGAATATTCCAAAATAAACTTTGTTATTCGATGCTATGCATTTTTATTTAGCTAAAAGGTTTTGCTATGCTGCAGGCTGACTCTCCCCCTCTGCCCCCTTCCCCCACCCACAGCAAGACACTGTCTCTGGTAGCTCAGGCTGGCCTTAAGTTTACTCAGTAGCTGAGGGTTTCTTTGAACTCCTGATCCACCTGTCTCACCCTCCTGAGTGCTGGGACTATGGGCCTGTACCATCTTGCACAGCCTGACTTCCCTTCTGATAGGTTTCAAACTCAGGACAAATGGCTGAGGTGCTTATTTAACATATCAAAGCAGACCTGGCTCCCAGGTCCTTCTGGCATCCCTCAGTCCCCACCCATTACAGGGTCGTTCTGGCTGCCATACCGCACCCCATACCCTAAACTTCTCCAGCCCATGGGCTGGGCAGCCCTTCCCTATATAATTCAACCATTTTGGTTACCTGGCTTTTTTGTCTACTCTCTTTTGGTCCCCCTGGCTGCTGCATCGAGTTCCCCTCTCTCTTCCCCTCCCCCTTCCTCTCCTCACAGGGCTCAGGGTCAGCCCACTCCAGACTCTCCGAGATCAGATGTCCCTGCCTCTGGCTATGCTCTCCCACATATCTATAATAAACTTCCTCTTTCCCCACACCTCGGAGCAGTCACCTCTTTCCTCTGTGTTGTTTCCAGGAACTGACTATTAGAGCTGTGTCTAGGAGAGCTGAGCCTTTTGAACAGTGTCTCACGGGACCAGGTGAATGGGCTTGTGTTGACTAAGATTAGCTCCCCAGCTGTCAGAGCCAGTGTTTGCTGGTGGTTGGGAAATCTCTCATTGACTTAGACAGTCTGGGTTTTGTTTGTTTTATTTTTTCATTCGCCACCTGTTTGCGGGTGGCTTTTATGACTGACGTCAAATTCCTTATTTTACATATTAACTTACATTTCACACTTGATATTTGATGAAGGAAATTGAGCTGTTCTTTCTTTTGATCAAGAGCAGCAGCTCCTGAGGGTTAAGAGAGCTGTGTGATAATCCAGAGCCAACAGAATCAGTGGAGAAATAAGCTCTGAAAAGGCAGGCAATTACCTAAAATTAGATCAAGCCAAAGCTGCAGACAGGTAAATCCAGTTGCTAAACTGCCTCCAGCAAGCCAAGCACGGGATGGTACTATGTTCCAGTAGTTCAGGGTCAGCTTTTTCCTAAGTTTTCTAAGCCCCCTTTTCACTTTTCTTGATTACTTTTCCATTTTGGAAGAGGACGTGACAAAGTTCAAGGACAGCTAATTCAGGGCACAGGAAAGGACAGCCCAGTTTTAAAAACTGTCCTCCTAGATAAACAGATGTCACTTGGAGATCAGTAAATGACATCTGAGAAATTAGTGACTTTATTCCGGGATGTAATGGGCAGATACGTTCCCAAAACTAACAATTTGTTCTGGATGCCCTACTTTTTTATTGCAGCTTCAGGACCTCAGCAGAAAGCTCAAGCATCCTGGGGATTAAGTGTCCCCAAGCAAAGGGCAATAAAGCAAGCAACTGGAACTAAAGCAGCTATGGGGTGAGAGGTCTCACAGATTACTGGAATTCCCTCTTCAGGACTATGAGATCAGCCCATTTGGAGAACTTTGTCTAGTTATCTGACACCTGGTAGGGAAATTAATGAGACTGGATTCCATGTTTACATATATATTGAAATAGGGTCTCACACAGCCCAGGCTAGTCTCCAACTTACTATGTAATCCAGGCTCCCAGGCTGACCCTGAACTACTGGCTCTCCTGCATTGTAAGTTGGCTTCATCTTGACAGCTGGATCCTAATGAGATACAATACTTGTGGTGTGTCCTAGTTGGTTTTCTGCTGCTGATAAACACTAACCAAAACCAACTGAGGGAGGAAGGGTTAACATGTCTTGATCACAGCTGATCACTAAGGGAAGTTGGGGCAAGAATGCAAACAGGAGCAGAACAGAAATCATGGAGACACAGTGCTTACTAATTTGTCCCCAGCCCCCTGGCTTGCTTGTTACCTTTCTTATACAGCCCAGGACTGTCTGCCCAGGGGTGGTGCCACCTACTGTGGGCTGGCCCACCACATTATTCATGAATTTTTAAGACCCCTCAGATCTGATGGAGGCAATCCTCACCCAAGATCCCTCTTTCCAGATGACTGTAGCTTTGTCAAATTGGGAAAACAAAAACCTAACCATCACATAATGCCCCAGCATTGAGGGAAAAGGAGGCAGGAGGACCAAGGAGGCTTGGAGGCTTACAGCCTAACAACAACAACAACAACAACAACAACAACAACAAAACCCACCAGCTCTGGATTCAATGAGAGACCCTTCCTCAAAGAAAAAAAGGCGCGGAGTGATACAAGAGGGAACTTGATGCTACCCTCTGACCTCCCTGTGGACTCAGAATGTACACTGGCACACACAAGTGCACATTACCCCCCCACACACACACACACACATACATAAAAACTGAGTTTTGCTGTGACTGAAACTATGTGATAATCACAGGTATAAATGAACAACGGCCCCATATGGAGGCATCTGATTTTTGGTGAGGATATTTCAAACATCTCACACTAGTTCTGCTTTAATTGTCTTATAGTTGGAGGAAGGGGGAGAAGTAAGCTCTATTTCTGTAGCATTATTACAGAGGATCCCTGAGGTAAGTGAATAAATATCACTTTAGTAAACCAGGCTGGCATTTTCCCACGGGGGTCCAGAATGACCACTTCCTGTGGAGGGCCTGGCCCCATTCTGGGAAATGAATAGAGCTGAGAGCTTTCGGAATTCAAGCAGGTAACCCCTCAGGATGTCCTGTCTGGATCTAGAACATTATTAGGGTGGGAACAGACACTCCTTAGTTACCAGCTAGGACTGTAGCATTTCTGTACTTAAATAAGTGGACCAGCTGTAACAGTCCATAAGTGGGTAGAAGCCCAGATTAAGGAAAGCCCTGATGGGAATGAGAGCAGGCTTGCAGAGGTGCTGCTTGCTAGGATGTATCCCACATGGGAGTAGCTCCAATAAAGGCTGGCAGGGCAAACAGACACATTTCTGCACGCCTTCATCTGTGTGTCCAGCATAGGACACAGCCTAAAGGCTCCCCAGAACAGGATGGAAGCAGGGCCTGACCCCACAGTCCCAAATGGGGCGTTTGCACAGATGGTGGCTTCAGTTCTTCATCCTTCCCTCCTTCCCACTTCTGCCTACCAGTGGAGCCCTCTGGCCTCTGGGGCCAGAGAAAGGATTTGGTACTTTGATATGAGAGGTATATTCCATCCCTAAATGCCTTTTAGTGTCCGTATTCTACTGCCACACAACACTTGCAGAAATACATGTCTATCCACAAAGGGCAGGTTCTAAGACTTCAGAACTCGCTGGTGAGAATGCCAGGCACCCTGAAAACCGAACACAGTATTGCCCTCATTTCAAATGTGAGAAGGCCTAAACTCCAAGAGAACAAGTGTTTTCCTCAGCTTGCTAAGTCGTTGCTTTTTTATAAATATATTTTTGGGTCTAGTTTGACTTACTGCATAAACTAGGTACCCGTTTCTAGTTTGTTAAGAATGTGATATAAAAATGGGGGTGTGGTAAACAGGAAAGGTTTAAGTGAAGATGGGGGAGTGAAGAGTTAACAAAAACTAAGGATATATGGGGGAAAAGGCTCCTAGAAACCCACTGCTTGGCAAGGGATGGTAGCACACTACTTTAATCCCAGCAATCAGGAGGCAGAGGCAGGCAGACCTCTGAGTTTGAGGCCAGCCTGGTCTACATAGCATTCTAGGTCAGCCAATGATGCATATTAAGACCTTATCTTAAAAAAAAAAAAAAAACTTATGAAGTAGTAGTTTTTTTCTCCTTTTAACTAAAATATTTAACTTTAGAAAGGTTTAATGGCAGTATTTTGCATGGGGTGGATAATGCTATTCCCAGAAAACAGGTTTTTAGATGGAAATCCTAGTGCTAGGTGATTAAGCTCCCTATGAGCTGTCTCAGAGGCCCCCAATCAATACAGGCTGGCATTGCCTTTGACTTGTGCACCAGAACCAAATGGTAAGACAGACTGCTGGAGATGCCAGACATCATATTTACAGGACATAGACAAATCAAGCTGAGACTGGTTGGAAGCTTCTCTGTTGGCTATCTTTTGGAGTGCTGGAAGGTGCTAACAGGCTGTTGGGGGAGAAATGCCGTCAGTGATTTTATTCAGCTGGGTTCAAATCCCTAACCAGGGGTCAGAATAAAGTAGTCTGGGGAAGGCCAGCTCCTGAGAACTGCTCCAGGGTTGTGAAATAGAAGACCGCAGAGTAGCGAGGGCTTTAGGAAACTTTTTTATCTGAGGGTATTTAGAAATAAGTTTCTATCTATCTGACAGGTAAATAAAGAAATACACATGCTTTCTGGTGGTAACTTTCTCTTTTACATCATCTTAAAAATATCCTCTCTGAAAATTTCTCTTACTCTCTTACCTCTTTTGCACAGTTACATCTCTTTTCTATACCTCCTCATCTTCCTTGTCTCCACACAGCTACAAATCTCCACACAGCCACAGCTAGACATCTCATTTACATAGATCTCTCACCATACAGCCACATCTCTTCCTACATACAAATGTATTTTCATATACAGTTCCATCTCTTTTCTTTATAGCTACATAAGCTCTCTTCTACAATGCTACTCATTATCTATCCAGCTCCCTCTGCACACATCTGCTCTCACAGCGCGCGTGTGTGCGTGTGTGCGCGCGCGCGCGCGCGTGTGTGTGTGTGTGTGTGTGTGTGTGTGCGCGCGCGCGCACGCGTGTGTGTGCGCACACACACACACACACACACTTTCACCTCTGTAAGATGAATCTTAAAAGGTCTTACTAATAAAACAAACAAACAAACAAACCTGGAGCCAGATATTGGGGTAAAAACTGAGAGTTCAGGGAAGTCAGCCAGGTTCTTACCACTAGAAATCCTCAGCCCAAGAGAGAGCTACTTCCTGTATACCTACGCCTATATCCTTTCTGTGCCCTGCCATCTCACTTCCTCTCTCTGCCTAGCTACATCACATCCTCTTTCCTGCCCAGCTCTATCACTTCCTGTCTGTCTGTACAGGCCCTCCAGACCTCTATAGTTAACTACTGCTGGGATTAAAGGCATGTGCCACCATGACTGGCTCTGTTCCCAGTGTGGTCTGCCTGACCTCTATATTTAATATAGTGGCTGGCTTTGTCCTCTGATCTTCAGGTAAGCTTTATTGGGGTACACAAATAAAATATCACTACAAACCTCTGTCCACCTCTTTACACAGACCTACATCTCAGAATCTCCTTATGGAAACCTCGCTCTCCTGCTCATCCTCTCTCCTCAGCTTCCTCTACACACCCACACATGTTATATAAAGCCACGAGAGTCTGTTATAGGATCTCAAGAATTTATTAAAATATAAAATGGGGATAGTACACTCACTGATACAGAATAAGGAAGATGCAGCTGCTGATCCAGTCAGGAGCCGAGTCCTGCTGTTCTGCCCAGGGGAGCTAAGGACCAACCACAAGCTGCACCACGCCACCTGACACAGTCCTCACCACCCAAGAGAGTGCTCAACTCCTCTCTATAAGCTCTTAAGGGGTCACATATGCAGACAAAACCATGCCCTAGGGCTTGTACCCAAAAGCCACTGGCTGAATGGAACAAATTTTCACAACACACACACACACACACACACACACACACACACACACACACACACACATTCACACACTCATTCTTCCTACTTGCTTCTCAGACAAACTCTAGACAATTATATGTTACATTTTCAGGGTCCGACCCATTCTTACAACACATGAAAAGTCACACAGTTTTTCTCAGGCTAGGAAGGTCATGCTGACCCACCAGTGAGTAATGCTTGGCTAAGCATGTAGCTCTAAGTTGGTGAGAGTTCCCAGACAGAAAGTAAGCAATTGGCTGAACTTTGAGTCTGCAGCATAAACTGAAGCTGGGACTATGTGCAGAAAGTCAATTACTGCAGGGGGTTATGCCTACCAAGGTTGCTCAGTTCTGACCTTGATTCAGCAACAAACACCTGGAACTTATCTTTGTGTATTCTCTATAGGAGCAGCCAGTCTGCTTTGAATTTGTTCTGAAGTCCAAAATTAGCTGTCTTTGTGACTGAGAATACTGTTACTTTCCTGTATCAGTTATGGAAAATATTCTAATATTATTAGAATTACACAGCTTAAACAGAAATCATCTTCCTGACCATCCACGGCAGTATGTGTGCCCAAAGATGTAAAACACACTGCCAGTGGGCTGTGGCAAGACCCCCACAGCTGTTCTTTTTAGGGAGCTAAGTGGCAGCACATGAGAAAGTTACATAGAGAAAACAACCAGTTTCCATAGACAGTGACTATATGGATTCTGTCCTTAATTACGTCACCAGCCTTCAATGGCATCCCAGCCTAAAAAGTGGGCATGCTCTCGCTGTGTTCTCTTTCCACACTCTCCTTCTGTATTCTCCCTCCTCTGTGCAGTCTCTCTGTCTCTGTCTCCCCCGCCCCCCACCCCCGGGACTCTTCTCCACACAAACCGGGGACTCTGCTCCTTACGCGATAAACCACTGTCCATTCACCTGGCCGCACCAATTTCCATGCAACACCACTGCTCTGACTGGTGAGTCTCCCACCTTTCGGCCAGCGTAAAATGGTTTCCTGAATCCATTAGACTGACCGTTGAGTGTCTGGCGCCTGAGTATTTTTGAAACTGGGGAAACACCCAGCCACGGTCTTTATTGGCTACAGTCGGCCCCTATCGCAGGCCCTAATTTCTAGCCATCTCCCACGTCTGCAGCCTGAGATATTCCTCACAAATGGACCACTGCTATTGGGTGCATCTGGGCTGTGTGAAGACGACACATTTTTCCCGCTTGATGAAGTGGTAGATGCTGTTCCGGATTCCCGGGGAATCCTTGCTTCACACAGCGGGGCCCCTGCTTTTCGGCTGATGAGCCATCTAGCAGCCTGTGCCTGGTATCCATCCTTGGCCTTGGGGATGCCTGGGGCCTTGGCTCCGGATCACGTTTGTTATTTTTTATTTTTTTTATTTTTCTGCCTTTCTGCTGCAGACATGGGAAATAAGGCTTCCAACCCGATCAGTCCTTCCTCTCCCTTAAGCTGTCTTCTTGAAACTTTGAAACCTCTTAGCTTAATGCCTTACTTAAAGATTCCTAAGCTTTATCCATCTCTGTACTAAGAGATGGCCCAAATATGCTCTCAAAAATAACAAAAAATGGCTGCTGAGAGGCTCCTTAGATCCCAATGTTTTACGGGAGTTATCTAATTTCTGCCAGCAAACAGGCAAATAGAAAGAGTTGCTCTGTATTATAGCTTTCTTGTTTCTGAGTGCTAAACCGTCTCTTCTGGATTCTTTCTCTCCTGCTCATATGCTCCTAGCTATGGCTAAACTGTAGGATTCTCTGTCTCCGGAATCTCTGACTCTAGATCCTGCTAATGAACCTCCACCTATCTAGCCTCCGGCTCCCACCCCTACTCCTAGGGTGACTGTTCCTTCAGCTCCTCTTCTGGATTCTTCTTCTTCTAAAGCAGATTCTTCCTCAGCAGCGGCCGTTTCCAGAGGCCCTGCTCTGGCTCCAACTTTCACTCCTCCTCCTACCCATCCTCAAACTGCTAAAGTGCCGGATTCCAGCCATCCAAACCCATCACTGCTCTCCCTTTGGGAGAGGTGGCTGGTGTGGACGGACTGATTAAGGTTCATGTTCCTTTCTCTCTCGCAGAACTCTCTCAGATAGAAACTAAGCTGGGTTCTTATACTTCTAATTCTGCTTCCTTTATTAAACAGTTTCAATATATAACTCAATCCTATGGTCTCACCTTTCATGATATATACATGATATTTTCTAATAATTTACTTCCTGAGGAGTGAAGGCGAGTATAGGGACAGGCTAGAACTCATGCAGATGAGGTTCACCAGACTAACCCCTCACATCCTCCAGGAGCCAAGGTGGTTCTTGACCAAGAACCACACTGGGACTATAACACCCAGGGTGGCTCTCTAGCCAGAGATAGGTTTATTACCTGTCTCCTGGCAGGCCCGGTTTCCGCCCCGGCCACTCCCATCTCACACAGGGAACCAAGGGTAATGATAAAAGTAAATGGGCACCCCATCTCGTTCCTTTTGGACACAGGAGCTACCTACTCTGTCCTGAGAGAGTTTTGGGGGCCTAACTCTCTTTCTCATCTCCCTATTGTCAGGGTTGGGGGACAGCCTTACCTACCTCACCAGACACCACCACTCAACTGCATCTTCAGAGGCATCCCTCTCACACACACATTCTTAGTGGTGCCAAGCTGCCCTGTATCTTTAACAGGAAGGGATCTTCTAGCTAAGGTAGGAGCATCCATTTCTTTTGCTCCACACATTCGCCTCATCCCAGACACGCCAGCAGCTCCTCTTCTTCTTCTCCTAGCCACTCACTCTACTGACTCTAACAATTCTTTTCCCTTGCCAGCCTCTCAGGTAGACCCAAAAGTCTGAGATACCCAAAATCCTTCTATCACTAGACACCATCATCCTATTACTATCCAGCTACAAAACCCTACCAGATATATCACCCAAGCTCGGTACCCTCTCTCACTCCAGAACCTAAGAGGACTTAAGCCTATCATTTCTGACCTTCTCAGGAAAAAGCTACTAAGCCCAACCTCTTCCCCTTTTAACACCCCCATATTTGCAGTTAAAAAGTCTAATGGAACCTACTGCCTGGTTCAAGACCTCTGGCTCATTAACTCTGCAGTGGTCCCCCTCCACCCTGTAGTGCCTAACCCTTATACTCTCCTGTCCACTATCCCTTCAGGAACCTCTCACTTCTCTGTTCTAGATTTCAAAGACGCCTTCTTTTCTATCCCTCTCAGTCCTCAGTCTCAGAATATCTTTGCTTTCACCTGGACTGACCCTGACACTCACCTGTCTACACAGCTGACCTGGACTGTCTTGCCCCAGGTATACAGGGACTGTTCACACCTATCTGGTCAGGCTCTGGCCTCTGACCTGTTTCTCTGTCTCTCCCTGGCTCTAAACTAATACAATATGTAGATGACATTTTACTCTGTAGCCCATCCTTACAAGTTAGCCAAACTAACACCTCTGCTCTATTAAATTTCTTATCCAGCAGAGGTTACAGGGTATCTCCTTCTAAAGTTCAGCTGTCAACTCCCCAGGTCACCTATTTGGGTCTAACTATTACTCCAACCCATAAGGTTATTACTGTAGACAGAAAATGTCTAATCCAGTCTCCTACTAAGCAGGAGATTCTGTCTTTCTTAGGAATAGCTGGCTTCCTACAGTCTTGGGTTCCATCTTTTTCTCTCCTTGCTCGCCCCTTATACAAGGCAGCTCAGGGCCTGCACCAAATGAGCCCCTCCTCCATCCTGTCACTAAACCTTCCCAGAAGCTCCAGCAGGCTCTTCTTCAGGCCCCAGCACTTCATCTTCCAGACTTAACCTGCCCCTTCTCCCTCTATGTAGCAGAGAAAGAGGGATTTGCCCTGGGAACTCTAGGGCATCAGCTGGGACCCTCCTTTGCACCTGCAGCCTATCTGTCAAAGAAGTTAGACCTTCCC
The DNA here is from genome assembly GCF_903995425.1 of Onychomys torridus. Taxonomy (NCBI): domain Eukaryota; kingdom Metazoa; phylum Chordata; class Mammalia; order Rodentia; family Cricetidae; genus Onychomys; species Onychomys torridus. The sequence goes on along the minus strand of NC_050451.1, from coordinate 110,040,138 downwards.
AGTCAGGGCTGGGCACCTTACATCTGTGCCTTAGCAGCTGCAGAGCTCCTTATTCAGGAATCAAAGAAGCTAAGCTTTGGGTCACCCATTACTGTCTTGTCTCACCATAATCTGTCCCAACTCTTAACTTATAAAGGCTTACAAACTTTATCTCCTTCCCGGGTCTTTCTCTCCAGGTGGCATTACTAGAGGATGCCACATTTACTTTCCAGACCTGTCCACCTCTTAATATTTCAAGCCTCCTCCCTCAACCTAATGCTGACTATTCTCCTTCTCATTCCTGCACTGAAACCTTAGAGGAACTGTTACCTCACCCTTCACACATATAGGAGGGCACATTGCCCCAGGCCACTTATACCTGGTACACAGATGGCAGATCCTTTTCATACGAAGGGACCCGTAAAGTAGGTTATGCCACAGTGTCAGATACTGAGGTAATAGAGGCACAGGCATTACCCACACACACCACTAACCATCAGGCTGAGCTTATAGCTCTCACCCATGCCTTCCAATTGGCACAGGGATAATCTCTAAATGTTTACACAGACTCCAAATATGCTTTTCATATCCTCCTGTCCCACGCTGCTATTTGGAGGGAGCATGGCCTTCTCACAGCAAAAAGGGGGATCCATATCTAACTCAGGCCAAATAATGGCCATGCTGGAGGCTTCCCACCTCCCCAAGGCTATAGGAATTGTCCACTGCCAGTCTCATCTGACCGATAGCTCTATCATCTCTAGGGGAAACAACCAGACTGACCAGGCAGCCAGGACAGTGGCCCTCCAGGGCCAAGTCTCACCTCACCCACCACAGGGAATCTATACAGTACAGCTTACACCATCACAGGAAACTCCTGACACTAGGCAAATTCTCTCCTACCTACACCAGCTCTTTCATCCTAATAATCTTGCTCTGTCTCAGTTCATAGAAGTTCACCTGCAGCCAACCCCTGAGGACTTACAGTTCTTAAGAACTATTACTGCCTCTTTTGAGATCTGCCAAAAAAACAGATCCCAATACCAAGTACAGGAGTCAGCCTTTTCCCACCCACCAGGCTAGAGGTTCCCTTCCAGGTACTGACTGGCAGCTCAATTTTACCCATATGCCTACTGTCAGGAAAGTTAAATATCTCCTTGTGATGATGGACTCATTTTCAAAGTGGGTGGAGGCATATCCGGTTTCTAATAAGCGGGCTCAGACAATTGCAGACCTCCTTCTCCGAAAAATTTTTCCTCAGTTTGGGGTTCCTGCTTCCCTTCAGTCTGACAATGGCCCGGAGTTCACCTCTCAGATTTCTCTGACACTAGCTAAGGCTCTTAACATCCCTTGGCATTTTCATATCCCATACCATCCTCAATCCTCAGGAAAGGTGGAACGTACCAACCGGTCTTTAAAAACCATTCTTACTAAGATGTCACAGGAGCTTCACCTCGACTGGGCAAGATTATTGCCTCTAGCTCTTCTCAGGCTCAGGGCTCTTCCTAAATAGCCTCTTTCAATTTCTCCATTTGAACTAATGTATGGAAGGCCAGTTCTAGCACCAGGTCTTTTATCCAACCCTCCAGCTGTTCCAGATAGCCTGTTAACTCCTCTCTTATGTCACCTAAGGTCTATTCTATGGAGCTATGCAGACTGGTCATTACCCCAGCCATGTGACAATCATTGTCCACCTCCAGTCCACATCGGGGATCAGGTTCTTCTCTTTCTTCCAGGCCAGCGCCCTTCACCCCTTTCCCCTGAAAGACCCCCGGAGAGGTCTCCCTTCAGGAGAGACCCCCGGCTCAATGAGCACGCAGCGACCACCGATCAGATGCAACAGCACGAGGTTTATTCAAACACAGGTACCTGGGGCAACAAAGCCTCTCGGAAGACCAGCGTGCCTCTGGGTTGGTGGGATGGGTTTTTATAGCAAGAAGCGCGGGAAAGCATTAGTCAAAGGGCTCTGATTGGATAGTTTAAACAAGGCGCGAATGGTTACAAAGCTCTGATTGGACAATTCAAGTGAGGTGCGAATATATAAGCATAAATCAAATGGGGCGTGGATTCAGGCTCAGGGCGGTTTGTGGGTTTCCTTGGTAACCAGATATGTGTGTCGACTCAACCCCTATCTAGAATTCCAGCTACTCTGGTTGCCTTCTAGCTGAATTCCTTTGTTCCCCTACGTGCCTCACAAGCTAGGGGGTTTGCACAACAGGGCAATGCTTATCGGCTATCTGGGCTGTGGTGGGGCCATTCTATTTCCTGGAACTGTCTTTTGTTCCCTTATAAGCCTTGCAAACATAGCATTCCTATAGGGGTGCCGGGGGGTCTTTCACCCCTAAGTGGCATGGACCCTTCAAGGTAATTCTTATGACTCCTACAGCTGCTAAACTCAAGGGCTTTCCTCACTGGGTCCACCTGTCTCATCTAAAACCTTTTCTCTCATTTCCATCCCAGAAAAATCTCTCCTCATATACAGTAAAACAAACAGGGCCTTGCACTCTCAAGCTCCAGAGGACATCAAGATCCACTGCCTTGTCACCAATTCCAGAGGAATAGGTATCACCCCTTCCTTTCCCAACTATGGCCACACAGAACCGGAGGCAAAAGTACCATCAGAAATATCCAGGCAGTAAGGATATAACAGTCTATCATTGTTCAATACTCAACAACTGATCACCTGTGTTTCCTAAATGTTAAACTAATTAACAAAAACAAAAAACAAAAAACAAAAAAAAACCCAAACAGATGCCTTAAATAAACTACCTCTAATAAGGCTTGTCTCAGGTAAAAATTAAGCAGAGTACTAAAACACCATAATAATCATTAATTCTATCACATCCACCTTTTAAACATGTCTCCATCTGGACAGGCCAGATCTACCTCAGATAAATGTCAACTCCAAAAATAAAATAATAATGATTCTTTTTCTCTAAGCTTTTTCTATGTCATCAGTGTCTTGTCAGACAAAAGGTTCCCAGCCACGCCATGAAGGATGGACAGCTGCAGAACAAGGGATGACAGAACTCCATTCCAGGACTCCCACCTTCATCCCAGGACTTCAGAAGCTACCCTTCCCATTTCCCCCAAGAGCCAACCGACGCCCCCCATTCAGCCGGAAGCAGTCTTTGAGAGAAACAGCGCCCCATACCCACTCATCCACCATTTTTTCTTTTTTAAAAAAAAAACAAAGAGTCAGGGATAATATGAATTCACAACATGCCCCCACGGTTGGGCATGCCTGGTGGACCTAGACACTTCCGCTTAGTCATTTCCAGGTCAAAATAGCTGTTTCCGGGTCAAAACGTCTCATGTGACCAAGACCCAGTGGCTTTGCATGGTTGCATAAATCGCGCAGTGCAACCATGTGATCTATGCGCATGCATGGAGTAGCCACATGAGCCTGTGTGTGGAGGCACGGCCCAGCCTTTATAAGCTGGCGCCATATTCCCTGGCTTCTTTCTTGATTCACGTGTGTTTTCCGCGGGCCTGTTTACGTCTGTCTCTCTCCTTCCTATCTTAATAAAACTCTTGTTAGTGGATTCTGTCGTGTTTCATGACATTTCCTCTCAGGGTAAGAACACTGCCAAATAACTAACAGTAACCATGGCTCGTGACTCTTCCATCACTGATACATCCAGCACTCTCCTCCGTTGGCATGGCCATGAGTGCCACCGCTTAACCAACAGTGACCCCACAGATTTTGCCTAGTAGGGCTCCCCAACAGAGTTATTCACCTGAGGGGTTGACTTGTTAAATACTCATTGTTGCCTGCTGTATACCCCACAGTCTCCTGTAGTCGACCCCCTTGAGAAGTCCTGTTTGTATCTCTGTTAAAAAGTCCCATCTATTTCATGTGTATAGATAAAATGTGTGAATAATGTAGCTACGGTGTGCTTGTTTTGTGACTGGTTTTGAATGTCTGAATTTATGTGTCCTGTGTGTGTGTCTTGCTAATAGCAGTTATGCTCACTAGCTGCTTGGGCTCAGATTTTGTAATGACAGAAAAAGTTATTTTATGCTGTTCTACCTTATTATAAAGAAAAACAGCTAAGAAATTGGATATGGTTTAAAATCTGTAAGGCTTGTGACTCAGATAGAAACTGCTCTGAAGAACAACACACAGTCTTCCACTACTCTAAGTACAGCCAGCCAGGTGGGCAGGCACCATTTGGATAAGATCAGAGACAGAGGTCATATGACTTCACCACCATCTTTAGTGAGGGTGACCACATACATGGTCTGCCGTCACCTTACAACTCAAGGGCAGTCGCCATCTTTGTTATTATTTATTTGGCGCTAGGAACACGTCCCGAACAAAGACAAGACCACGAAGTTTTATTAAAGAGGATAGAGGTGACAGGCCTGTGTGAAACACACGTGGGTGAGGAGATAAAGGGGGGAGAGAGAGACAGAGAGACTCATGCAAGATGGCACCGGCTTTTTAAAGGTTGGGCCGCGCATGCATACAGGAACTCCTGTGGGTACTCCACGCATGCGTGTAGATTACATGGCTGTGCGCACGCTTTACGCAACCACCTAAGGCCACAGAGTCCCAGTCCCGCGAGATGTCTGACCCGGAGATGGCTATTCTACACCGGAAATAGTTAGGTGGTCCGCCGGGCAAGCCCAACCGTGTGGACATGTAATTATATCAATCTTAGCTAAGGTTAAAGAGAGTCATATGATTTCACCACCATGTTTAGTGAGGGTGACCACATGGACTGGCCCCAACAGGAGACATGAGGTTGTGGCCAGCCACAAGAATATGATGCAGGGGGTCCAACTGTATATAATAAGCTACACCTTGACTGACCAAGGGTCTTTCAAGTGGGAAGCCATTTATCACAGAATATTTGGTGTTATTCAGCTTTAATATTCTGCTGCTCCTCATTATGAATTTCTTGTGCTCATAATTCCAATAGAACGTGTATGTGTGAGCATCCTGCTTGGGCCAGTACCTGGATAAGGTCACATAGGCAGAGCCTTCTGCCTCTGAGCTCCCTGCTCCCTTTTTAGCATTTGAATTGGGAATCTGTCTTTTGAAAATTCCCCTTTAGCTAGGGCCAGCCCCAAACAAAGCATTGAAGGACTAGCAGGGAACAGAATAGTGGAGACCATACCTTCCTTGCCTTCAGGCCTAATGGCATTCCAGAACAACTGATTGAGAACAAAGGAGGTTTTTATATATCTGAGAGGTGTGAAAGGTGGAACAGGATTCCTGAGACACAGAACCACATGGCCAGAGAAAAGAGAAGAAGACAGAGACTCTGTAGAGGGTAAGGCAGATCTCCTATAGAGTTTTCTGAGAGCTAGGAGTGAGGAGCTAGGAAGGAGAGATGGAGGACGAAGGAACAGAGGATGAAGATGAGGTCAAAAGTGTAGGAGCTTACTAAAACTATGAGGGCAGGAAAAATAGAAACAGAGAGGAGCTGAATGTGAGGACGGAGCTGAAGCTGTGTAGATAGAATTTTGTCATAGAGGAATGAAGTGAATGAACAAAGGGCTTGGTGTATCTAGGCTTGTTCCCCGCCATTGGTAGTGCCTCTTCTGGGCCCCTAGGAAGAATATTATTAAGGCTAGTACGTTAATAATATTTGAGATTATGTCTCCAAGTTGCTTTTGGATTAGGATAGATTTCTGTGTGATAATTCCTGTCTTGTCTTAAAAACAAGGTTTATAAAAGATAGAATTTAAAACAATCGTTTTAAGGTTTACTGAGGTATTAAATTAAAGCTGCACCTCCATGCAGTCATGTACAGGGATGTATTTTGCTGAACAGCCAGATTTTATAGCATAAGAGTAAACCCCTCAATATTAACTTTAAACAACACTAAATTGTTTGCAATATAAAAACTTGGTTTTGCCTTATGATTATATCTTAGGACCACAACTGAAAATTAGAGACTGAATCTTCTTGCCAAAATTGGTAAGCTGTAACTAATAGGAAAACTGTATGTCCAGATTTAGCTCATTAGTTAAACAATATTTGTCTAATTCAGATATACCTAACAGGTTATTATAGCCTGATCCTCAAAAACTTCAGGGATCTGAGGACATGGCATTTTAATAAAAAGTTTCTCAAAGAGACATGCTAGCTCCTAGCAGTATCCTGTTCCTCTTCCAAGGAACATGGAAGAATTTCCACCTGGAAGCTTGCTTTAAATGTGGCAATGCCAAACATGCAGCAAAAAACTGCTTTGCACTTTTTAATCCAGTGCCAGGACCCTGTCCAGATGAGACAGTAGGGTACTGGGGGTCAATTGCTTCATGTTGCCACATCAGGGTTGGTCAGTATCCCCAGATTCCTACCACACAGGAAAGTCTGTCAGATCTTCTGGGCTTGGCAGCTGAAGACAGGTACTGCCTCTGGACTTCTGTCCCCAGACAACCACGGAGAACCTGGGACAGTTGCCCTGGGTGGCTGGGATTCTGTCTCCCTTCTGCTTATTTATCCTTCTCAGATCTGATGGTGTTAGTGACTAGGGTACTAATAGCTTTGCCAGTTTAACAGCCCTCCCACACCCTGACCCCAAGGCACCTTGGTAACTCGTTAGTTAAGTTCCTGTTAAAAGTGCAGACAGGTAGGTGTGCCTCATTCACAGACTTTGTGGTACAGGATAAAACAGTTTCAGATGTAACTTCAGAGGTTCAGAGTTTTAAGACTGATAAATGTAGTTTTGATAAACTGATAGAGAGCACTGACTACAAACAGTTTTCAAGAGTCCTTAAATTTCTGTGAATTTTTAACCCAAAGCCACAGCCTTTTACTATGACACCGAGGTGTAAATCTGTTCCAGTTGTTTTACAGACACCTGCAGGTTCCTGTACATGTCCACTCCTCTGCTTATGCCAAGGCCAACATACAGGGGGTCCTCCAGATATGCCAGCCCCTGCAACAGCCCTGAGGATACCAACCAGGTGAGTACTGACAGTCCTCACTCATGAAAAGTTCCATTATCTCTTAACTCTTATTGACACCTTTACAGGTTGGATGCACTCACAACCTCCAGGGAAACCTCAGGTACTCCTTGAACACATCATTCTTCGATTTGGAGTGCCATTTCCCCAGGCTCCTGGGACATCAGTGCTGGTGCTAGCCCTCTGGACTCAAAGGCACGTCTGCTCTTATGTCTGGCTCACTCATCCTGGCCTCTTCTGTGCAATCAGGGTACTTCTCTGCTTCATTCCTTCCGGCAGCCACGTCATTCTTCCCGTGGCTAGCCCTGTACATGGGGCCATGTTAATAATCTATTTTTAGTCTCTCTGCCTCCTCAAGAAACAGGTGCCTGAGGTCTCCAGGATGGCAGTTAACCAGATGCTTCTCCACCCACACCTCCTGCTGAGTGTGAGCCCACTGACACCCCGGCTTCCCTCCCCACATCACCCCATGTCCGCAGGAAGCAGCAAGACATGAACCAGCATCCACATATCCAAAGAATCTGGGATGTTCTGGTGGAAACTCCTCCTCAGCCTCTGGCACCCATATACACAAAAACTCTGGAATATTCTGGTGGAAGCTCCATCTCAATCCCCACACCCCATTTCTCTCATCCCAAACCCTACCTCATCTTAGAAAGCCTACCAAAGATGGCTCCTCCCCTAGAGATGCTCAAGATCAACCCCAGAGGGTATCTGGTCCAAGGCTTCCCCATGTGGTTTTCCCTCATGGCTTCTTCTCATCCCCCGGGACCACCCACGAATGCTCTGCTCAGATTAAACCTGGATTTACTAATTCAGCTGATCTGACTTTATTATATCAGCAGCAGCATTACTTACTTCCAGGGGATTTACACTTTTCAGTAGGTATCCTGGATATCTTCCCTTCACAACTGTAGGTATAGCCTGACTTCTGACAGTCAGGATGCCTCTCCCTCCAGAGCTTTAACACTTGCAAAGCCAACACACTAATATTCTCCTCTGAAAACTCTCCAGCCAGCCCCCTACAGTTCAAATCACATTCAGCACCACTGTCTCCATTAAGCAGCACTTAAAGTGTTCAACTTTTTTTCTAGTCCACAGTCCTGAGGTCCTTATTCCTTCAAACAAAACATGGTCAGGCCTATCACCGTAATATCCTAGTCCTGGCCTTAGGAACCGACTTCTGTCTTAGTAACGGTTTCTATGCTGTGAGGAGACGCCATGACCACGGCAACTCTTCTAAAGGAAACATGTAATTGTGATGGCTCACTTACAGTTCAGAGGTTCAGTCCATTATCATCACGGTAGGTAGCAAGGCAGCATGCAGACAGATATGGTCCCAGAGAAGGGGCTGAGAGTTCTCACATCTTGACTGACAGGCAACAGGAAGAGGTTTAAGACACTGAATATGGCTTGAGCATTAGAGACCTTACAGCCCGCCTCCACAGTTGCTGTGGGATGTCTTTCTGTATGTGTGAATATGTGTGGCTCCCATTGGATAGTAAATAAAGCTGTTTTGGCCTATGGCAGAAAGCTTATAGCCAGGTGGGAAATCCAAGCAGAGATACAGAGAGAAGAAGGGTGGAGTCTGGAGAGATGCCAGCCACCGCCAAAGGAGCAACAAGATGCTAGCAAACTGGTAACATCATGGCCACATGGCAACATACAGATGAATAGAAATGGGTTAATTTAAGATGAAAGAGTTAGCTAGCAAGAAGCTGAAGCCACAGGCCATACAGTTTGTAATTAATATAAGCCTCTGAGTGATTATTTTATAAGTGTCTTCAGAACCATGGGCAGGAGAGATTTGTCCAGAACACGAGGTGGGCGGGATTGAGAAACATTCCAGCTATACACAGTGACACACTTCCTCTAACAAGATCATACCTACACCAACAATAGTGCCACACCTCCTAATAGTGCCATTCCCTTTGGGGGCCACTTTCTTTCAAACACCACAATGTCCAACAGTGCAACAGTGACATGACTTTTTCAAGGGCAACCTACAACTTTATGATTGAATTTGAGGCCTGCTCCTTGAGAAGGAATACATGCCTGGTCATATGAACTTGATTAAAAGCCCATGGCTGGGGAGGTCACAGGCCATAGGGCAGAATCTACTACTGTTGGCTTGCTAAATGGCCATATATTTAAACTGCCTTCTAAATTCTTATGCTTATAACTATGGACTAGTACTTCTCCCAGGCCTTGTCAGAGAAGCTTTTTGCTGCAGACAGTGATTAATGCAAATTCATAATTGGTCAAAGTGTTTAAAATAAGTTACTATTCAGTGCTCAGTGGAACATCTGTATTACTCCCTTGATGGCCCTATAAACATCACAGAAGAGGGGCAGAAAGGATATAAGAGCCAGAGAATGGGAGAAGTGTAGGAAATGCTGTCTTCTAGAGAACACAGTCACTACAATCACGAACACAACACAACTGTGATTACCTGCCCAGAATCTGCACAAACAAGGCCCTTCAACAGTGCACCACAGGTCCAGGAGGGCCTCAGATGGTTCCACCCACCTTTCCCTAAAAAGCTATTGGCAGTTAGTGGTTTCTAGGGAGGCAGGGTCACTTTTCTTCAATGGTACGCTGTCCATGACCCTGTAAACAGCCCTCAACTCATGAGCAACCCTAATTAAGCTCAATTAGTTGTTTTAAAAAAGATGGGGGACATGACAGGAGGAGAATTAGTTGAGAATAAAAAAATAGTCATGGGGGGAATATAAGAGATAATAGGAATGAACATGATCACAATGCATTATATATATGAAATTGTCAAAAAATTAAATAAAGCTGGCATTTGTGATTTGATGCTGAAGGAAGAAGCTGTCAGAGGAGGGATGAAAGTGAGACTCTAACTTCCTTTACTTTATGGAGGATGGAAGAGGGCTGTATGGGTAAATCTGGAACTACTATGAGTTTTTCCTTAAATACTGATTTTCAACTGGTCTGGGACTTTACTATGCCATATTTGATTTGCCTTCAACCTAGTGATGATGTAGGCAGGATATGTAGCAGTAGCCATGTAGAAAAGTATGGTGATGAGGCTAAGATTTGTGGAGTCAGACCACTTGGGTTCAAATTCTAGCCACCTCTCCGGTACCACACCTAAGTTCTCTACTTTGTACTTTCATTTCCAGATTTATAAGAGGAGATTATTATAATAATAAAATTAAATAACACTGAAAGAATGCAGGAAGAAACTCATTTGAAAAACATTAGAGGGCTAATCAAGATGTCTCACTCCACATTCAGACTAAACCAGGGCTCTTTCCTCAAACTGTGTCCAGGAGAAGCCCACAGAGTCAGGAGCACAGAGTGCACACAAACATGTAGGCTGACTGCAGAGGCGACCTATGCACAGATTTGGACGGTTTGTCAGGCTGCCAGAACTAAGTGCCACAAACTTGGGCTTCACACTTCTGGGGGCTCTGAAGTCCAACACCAAAGTGCTGAAGACCCAGTTCTTTGGAGGGTTCTTTTCTGGCTCTGGACAACAGCCTCCTGCTGTGGCTTTCCTGGCTTCTCCTTGGTATACACAAAGTGGGGGCATTCTGTTGGTTCTTCTTCTTCCTCCTCTTCCATGAGACAAGGTCTCATTATGTAGCCCTGGCTGTCCTGGAACTCATTCTGTAGACCAGGCTGGCCTCAAACTCACAAAGATCTGCCTGCCTCTGCCTCCAGAGTTCTGAGATTACCAGATAACTCATCTTCTTAAAAGGTGTAAATTGTATACGTGGTTCCCATTGTCACACCATCATCCAAATCTAATCATCTCCCACAGGCCCCACTTCTGACACACTGTACTGGGAGTCAGTTCAGTTTGTGAATTTTGAGGTAACACAAACACCCAGCTTGTCATACAGATCTTAACTGCAATCATGGGTGGACAGCTACACAGAGAAGTGAGAGCCTGACCATTATCCTCCACCCCCTCCTTTTACCACTGACCCAGACATTCTCTCTCTTGAAAACTCTAGTAGTTACTGTCCTTGTTACTGCAACAAACAATCCACAAAAAGCAACCAGAGGGAGAAAAGATTCATTCCTTGGCTCAGGGTTTGACAGTACATTTCATCATAGAGGGAAGGCATGGAGGCAGGGGCATGGGGTGGCTGGTCACATTGCATTCACAATCAGGAAGCAGAGAGACAAATGCTGGTGCTCAACTGAGATCACCCTTTCTCCCCTTTTCTTCAGTTCAGGACCTCAGACCATGGGATGCTACTGACCGAATTTAGGGTGAGCCTTCCATCCTCAGTTAAATCTCTCTGGAACCTTCCACACAGACACCCAGAAGAGCAAGTGAGCAGCAACAGAAAAGCTCCTCCTACTGGGAGGTCCTGCAAGTCTGGGGCTGGAGTGAGTCACTATTATTGGTCATAAGTGAATAAACGAGAAGAAAATGATTAGTAGAGTTTATCAGAATCACCAAAGTTTTCTCTGTCTACTCTACTGTGCTTAGAAAATGCTAGAGGTCCTCAGACTAGGGTTGGTTTTTCATGGGAAGTAATGTCAATAGAGTATCTCAGACATGTGGTGTCTCCTAATATCCCTCAAGGGCACGCCCCAGCTGACATAACCTCTTAGGTCCCACTCTTGAAAGTTCTACAATCTGTCAATAGCACCCATGCTAGGAACCAAACCTCTAACCCTTGGGCCTTTGGGATGTGCTCCAGATCCCGACTGAAACACTACTACAGTCTCCACAGCCATGGTGCAGAGAGTTGGAGTCGGTGGTGACATGAGAGTTCACCATGCACTCAGACTCCAGGGGTGCTTGAATCTTCTGTGACCAGACTATATTCATGCATCAATGAGCAAACTAAAATGTCTAAAATTAAAGTAAAAAAGTACCAATTGGTTTTAGAATATAAAATTCAGAAAAAAATAAGAATACAATTCACAAGCAAAGCCATCATTTTCTTTAAATAAAATCATTTGAGAGTGTGGTCATGACAGGGATTATTATGTTTTGGTGCTTCATTCTGGCACTCAGAACCCCATAAAATGGTAATTTATGAAACTTTCTCCAAATATAATAGTATTAGCTAGCTGACTTATCCTCCTAAGTCCAATGTCAAAACACAACTGCTTGCAAAGTTACTAAGGGAAAATTATGATAGAACACTGGGTTGCCAACAGATAGTTATGTAAAAGCTTTAGGAATAAAAGGCTTCCACTGAGACAGACACTTCCTGTGTCCTAATGTCACCAGCTGTGTGTAGCTGCCTGGCCCAGTCTATTACCTGCTTGAGTCAGACCAATAACCTTGGGCACATCAGGAACACTCTGACGCTTCTATTGCTTCTGCATCAAGACTGGCAGAGCTGGAGTGGCTAACGTCCTGTCATTCTTCCTCAAGCAAAGGCAGAGACTTCCTGAAGCCAGGCTTTCTACTAAGCATATGGGCACGAAAAGGCTCACACCCAGAAAGCTAGCACTGCTGTTTTCTGCCCTGATGCCCCTTTCCTGGCTGTATTCCCCTCTGTTAGCACTGCTGTATTATTCATTTGAAAGTCACATTCAGTTTACAAAGTGCAAAGTGCCCTGGGATTGGGATGCCTTTCCAATCCATTTTTGTTTGGATGACTCTGCATCAGTAAAGTTATACCCCAGAGTGCTAATAAGAACAATCTTGCACTGGGTAACAAATACATCAGATTTAGAGGGGCTGAGTCCTACTGTGGCCTTTGGAAAACACCCCAAGCTGTCTATGTGAAGAAAATACAGTCCACATTGAGCAGATGACCTGTCCAGTTCATAGCTATTGGTGTCTGGTATGTTTTCAGAAACAAAGCTGGATTCACTCCAACACTACATCAGGCTGATTTAGGGGCATCGGACACTGTGATACACATAGACAATGATGGCTGCTACCCTGCAATCCTGTGACTACAGTCTCTCTGTAGTCAGCAGGGTGTGCTGGTACAAGTCTGTAATCCTAGAACTTGGGAACAGGTGAATTGGGAGTGCAAGGTCATCCTAAGGTACATGACAAATTTGGGGCCACCCTGGACTACATGAGACCCTGTCTCAAACAATACAAAGCAAACTCACCTCTGCTCCATTTAAAAACAAAAATTTTAGGGCTGAAGAGATGGCTCAGTGCACAGGAATGCTTGCTGTACAACAGAAAGACCTGAATTCAGCCCTCCACCCCCACCCAGACTTGAATAGAAACATGGTTGTGTGCGCCTTTAACTCCAGAGTTTCGGGACAGAGTGAGTATGAGAAGATTGCCTGAGCACACCTGTGTTGTGGGGTTCCCACAGAGAAGACCGTGGAGACAGTATGAGTCAACCACAAGTCTGTATTCCGGCTGCTTGGTGACTACACCTGGGCATTCAGGACTCAAGTGCAGTTTCAAGCCTTTCTCGGGGTCCATATTTAAACAAGAAAACCACATCCTGGTTGAGAAGTCCCCAAGGTCCCCTTCCAACACATGCAAGCTAAGCAGATAGTTACAAAACCCAAAATGTGCAGTGAGGGAAGACAGTGAGGTCATGCTGACCCCTGCAGTGAGGGAAGACAGTGAGGTCACACTGACCACTGCAGTGAGGGAAGACAGTGAAGTCAGGCTGACCCCTGCAGTGAAGAAAGACAGTGAGGTCAGGCTGACCCCTGCAGTGAGGAAGACGGTGAGGTCACACTGACCCCTGCAGTGAGGAAGACGGTGAGGTCACACTGACCCCTGCAGTGAAGAAAGACAGTGAGGTCAGGCTGAGTGAGGAAGACGGTGAGGTCACACTGACCACTGCAGTGAGGGAAGACAGTGAGGTCACACTGACCCCTGCAGTGAAGAAAGACAGTGAGGTCAGGCTGACCCCTGCAGTGAGGAAGACGGTGAGGTCACACTGACCACTGCAGTGAGGGAAGACAGTGAGGTCAGGCTGACCCCTGCAGTGAGGAAGACAGTGAGGTCAGGCTGACCCCTGCAGTGAGGGAAGACAGTGAGGTCAGGCTGACCCCTGCAGTGAGGAAGACAGTGAGGTCAGGCTGACCCCTGCAGTGAGGAAGACGGTGAGGTCACACTGACCCCTGCAGTGAGGGAAGACAGTGAGGTCACACTGACCACTGCAGTGAGGGAAGACAGTGAGGTCAGGCTGACCCCTGCAGTGAGGAAGACGGTGAGGTCACACTGACCCCTGCAGTGAGGAAGACGGTGAGGTCAGGCTGACCCCTGCAGTGAGGAAGACAGTGAGGTCAGGCTGACCCCTGCAGTGAGGAAGACGGTGAGGTCAGGCTGACCCCTGCAGTGAGGAAGACGGTGAGGTCAGGCTGACCCCTGCAGTGAGGAAGACAGTGAGGTCACACTGACCCCTGCAGTGAGGGAAGACGGTGAGGTCAGGCTGACCCCTGCAGTGAGGAAGACGGTGAGGTCACACTGACCCCTGCAGTGAGGAAGACGGTGAGGTCACACTGACCCCTGCAGTGAAGAAAGACAGTGAGGTCAGGCTGACCCCTGCAGTGAGGAAGACGGTGAGGTCACACTGACCCCTGCAGTGAGGAAGACAGTGAGGTCACACTGCGCAGTGAGGAAGACGGTGAGGTCACACTGACCCCTGCAGTGAGGAAGACGGTGAGGTCACACTGACCCCTGCAGTGAAGAAAGACAGTGAGGTCAGGCTGACCCCTGCAGTGAGGAAGACGGTGAGGTCAGGCTGACCACTGCAGTGAAGAAAGACAGTGAGGTCACACTGACCCCTGCAGTGAGGAAGACGGTGAGGTCAGGCTGACCACTGCAGTGAAGAAAGACAGTGAGGTCACACTGACCCCTGCAGTGAGGAAGACGGTGAGGTCAGGCTGACCCCTGCAGTGAGGAAGACGGTGAGGTCAGGCTGACCCCTGCAGTGAGGAAGACGGTGAGGTCAGGCTGACCCCTGCAGTGAGGAAGACGGTGAGGTCAGGCTGACCCCTGCAGTGAGGAAGACAGTGAGGTCACACTGACCCCTGCAGTGAGGAAGACGGTGAGGTCAGGCTGACCCCTGCAGTGAGGAAGACGGTGAGGTCAGGCTGACCCCTGCAAAGAGCTAGCGTCATATACTTGAGTTGCTCTTAACTTCCCCTTACAGATAAAGCTCACCTCGGGTACCAATATGGAGTCACCACAGACAATGTCCGGCCCTTCTCACATTTCCCACTGGTTCTATGGGCAGGTGTCAAATAGTGGACCCTTCCTGGGGAAGAGGACTGCACTGTTTTTAGGACTAGCAGTTTTTCTGAACTGATTCTTTTTCGAACATAGCTAGCCATACCATTAAGGGTACAAGGGCCAACTGTTAGGGCCAGGAGGAGGAGGATTAAGAGACTAGTGAAGGCAGAGACCAGGGTGGTCCACCAGATACCAATTATTGGACTCAATGTATTTTTTCCCATCTCCTTTGGACCATTTCTGACCACTTCTAGGCTTGGCTTTCCTTGATGTTTCCAGGATGATTAGCACAGAAGTAAGTTTCTCCAAAAGCCAAGGAAAGACCCTCCATGTTTCATAAAAAGGTCTGGCCCCCTTCCATTTTGTAGGACCTACCTCTATGAGGGAGTCAACTTGGCTCTTCAGCATGGAAATACAATTCTCCAAATGGCCAGGTCTAAGTCTGTCTGAGCACTGAGTTCCCTGAAGTTTAGTTCCCAACAGGGCTGAGATGCCTATGGTAGCTGCACTGGTCCTGCCCTACTGGGAGCAGGACCAGAAATGGAGCTCATTTAATCCTCTTTAACACTGAGTCAAAGCCAATACAAGCTCTCCCCTCTCCTCCATTATAAACACACACCTGGGGGATAACATAGACCAGTACACATAGAATGGGGGTGTGTTTTTCCAGTGAGTGGGAAAGAGGCACATTTAGTCAAAACATTAGTACAACCAAGTCAGGTAGATTCAGAGGTGTCAAAGAATACACACTCTTCTAGGCTAGCATTTCTTTGTTGGGTGTTAGAGCAAACCTTATTATAAGGTGAGGACGCAAGATTATAACGTGACACGGTATGGGTACTGTTTCTCCGTAGGTCTCCTAAAGCAATTTTAATCTATTTACACTCACAGCTGGTGGAGTCCCCAAGCCGAGAGGTTTGGTTGGATTCACTTCCTGTACAGTAAGGTGGCAGGAGATCCACACATAACCAGCAGTCCCACCCGAATTCTGGGTTCAAAGTGTTTAAAAGGCAATGGACCTTTCATAACATGTCTAGAATGGAAGGAGGAGCTTCAGCTGGAATGGGGGTGTCTTAGTCACTGTCCTAATGCTGTGAAGAGACACATGGCCAAGGCCACTCTTATGAAAAAAAAAAAAGCACTTAACTGGGGGCTTGCTTACAGTTTTAGAGGTTTAGTTCATTTTCATCATGGTAGGAACGGTGGCATGTAGGCAGGTAGGTGCTGGCTCAGCAGCTGAGAGCTACATCCTGATCCATAGGCAGAGAAAGAGACAGAGAGACAGAGAAACAGAGAAACAGAAACATAGGTAGAGAGAGACAGAGACAGACACTGGGCCTGGCTTGGGCTTTTGAAATCTCAAACTCCACTATCAGTGACACCACTCCAACAAGGCCACACCTCCTAATCCTTGTACTACTATCAAAGAGTTCCATCCCTGGTGACTAACATTCAATTATGAGCCTGTGAGGGCCACTCATACTCAAAGCACCAAAAGGAGTGTGAGTCTAGGCTCTCCAGTGGTCAGGTGTGGAAAGTGGGACAGGGTCTCTAGAGCTTTGATCCCCTTTTGGGATTGGGAAGAATACACCAGAGAGGGTCCAATGGAAGCTGCCCTCTTGGGATGGGTATTTTCTCTGGAGAGCAAATGAATCCTCTGGGTCTCTTCCAATGGTGTAAAGCCATATTTTCCCTGTGACTCTATGGTGGGTACCTCTCCTGGTCAAAGCCTTGACCTCAATGGTCATGAGGGTTACAACCTCCAGTATTAGGCTGAAGGGAGTTTCTCCCTTTCTATCTGGATATAGGGGTCTTTATGTGCCCAGGAAGATTCTGTTTCACTACCCTAAGCTACACAGTGATAATTACCATTTCCTTGACAGGAGGATGGACCATATGTAGGACAAGCATAGAACTGTAAGTTTTGAAGCTCCCTCTTTGGAGCAAAAGAGCCATAACCCCCCATTTTTGTCCTAGCTCCCTAGGAGGTGGGGTCATGAGGGCACAAGGTCCAACCAGACAGTAGATTGCTCATCCAAAGTCAGGTTGAAGAGACTCTTTCCATTTTCTGTCTTTCTTGGTTCCCAAGTCCAGATTTCCTATCTATGGGGGTTTAGGCCCATCTCCTATAGGGGGAAGAAAAGAAATGTGAGACCCAAATGTAAGGACCTGGGTCAACCTTATCTTTAGGGGATCAGAGGTTCTGGGTAGCAGTGCATCAGTCATTGTCATCCTCTGTGGTCTCCTTTAGTCGGGTGTGATGAATCCGAGGAATGATGGCAGCCTACTTTGACAACATTTGGGGTGGTGAGGATGACTGGGAGGGTCCCTTCCAAACAGGTTCCAGGGACCAGACAGGGATTCTCACTATCCAAACTGTCTCCTGGTTGGGACCAGTGAGTGGGAGGAGGTTATCTACATACCAGAGAAGGATACTTTATGGATACTTCTGTCTAGATTCCAACAGATCTGCACTCAAGGTTTCAGCAAACATGCTGGTGATTTTTTTGAACACTTGTGACAACCAAGTCCATTTTAGTTGACAGGCATATCTAGCCTCTGGGTTGGTCCATTCAAAAGAAAATACAGGTTTGCTGCTGGGTCCAACAGGAGCAGAAGAAAGCATCCTTTAGATCTAGAACAGCACAGTGCTTCCTTTCTAGGGCAACAGGCTCGGGGCTGTAGGGCTCAGTACTGTGGGGTGGATGGTTTTCATCCATTGGTTGACCTCCCTTACCTCCTGTGGGTTTCACTACAGGCGGCAAGGAAGTGTTCCATAGGGAGTGGCAGGAAATGAGAATTCCTGCCTCCCTCAGTTGGTCTAGATGCTTGGCAATAAATTCCTTGCTTGGACTTCCCGCCCATGGAGTATTGTTTAACTCCTAGTGGTGTAGCAAACTTTAGTTTTAACTGAATTACGATGGGTGGCTGGTGTGCTGCTAAGCCTCATGGGTTCCTTCTGCCCAAACATCAGGGTACTTTAAGGTAGCCTGAGGGTAGTAGCTCCTCCCTCCTGTGGCTGAGTCATGTAAGAGGTACTCCTCAGACAGAGAACAAGTGACCAGAATGTTGGCATGGGCTTGGCCAGAGTCAGAGTTTTCTCCAAAAGAGACCGCAGCTCTGAGTTTTGGTAATTAGTCCCTCCTAATTAATGTGTATGGGCAATCTGGCATAACCAGATAAGAGGATTTACAGTACCCAATCCTAAACTCACAGTCCAGGAGGTTATCCCCAGAAAATGGGCAGTTTGGCCTGTCTCTCCTTCGACTGCTATTGTCTTGGAAGTGAGGGGTCCAGGAGGTTCTGTCAAAACAGAGTGGGCTGCCCCAGTATCTATCAGGAAGTTAACAGGTTTGCCTTCATCCCTGCTGCCATTTTGGGCTTCCAGGTGCTAAGCTGTATGGAGCCCTGGCCTGATCAGCTTCAGTTAGCTGGAGGATGGGGCACCTTTTGTTTTCTTTTTCTTTTCTACTGGGACATTGCTTCTTCCAGTGACCCTTCTGCTTACAATAGGCAGATTGGTCTGTTTTCCAGACATTTTCCTTCCTCTTCCTGGCCAGTTTCCCTGTTTCCTCTCAATGCCACATGGCAGCTTCTTTCCTTTCTGGGTGGCGTAGTCAGCAGCCTCTGCAGCACTGGGCAGACTGGTCAGAACGGCTTTTCCCGGGCCCTAGAACATCTCAGGATGCACACTCTCAGGATCCTCTCCAGCCAGTGAACTCTTTCCTGATCCTGGGGGGCCCTTTGGCCCCTAGGTGTCAGGGTCCATTCTGGGGATCTCCCTTGATCCTCCAGATGTTGTGGGGCTCCTCTCAAAGAAGACCACTTGGATACAGCTTATGAGCCCACTAAAAGTCTTTATTCTAGCCAGCTGGTGACTGCACTGGGTATTTGGGGCCCAAGTGCAGTCCCAGGCCTTCTCATGGTCCATATTGAAGCAAGAAAACCATACCCTGGCATAAAGACCCTAAGATACCCTCACTGCAGCTGTAAGCTAAGCGGATATGTCAAAATATGTAATTAGCAAAAAGAGTGAGGTCAGGCTGACCCCTGCAAAGAGCCTATAGCACATCCTTGAGTTGCGTTTCTTCCCAGAATTGTTTTTCTTAATTCCCCACTTACAAGAGGAAGCTCATCTGAGGTATCACAATGGTCACCATAGTCAACCTGCAGTTCTCATCACAACAGCTGCTTCGCTGAAAAAAAAAAATGACAGGAGTGAGGTCCAGGCTTAGTGAGGGACTAAAGGGAGAACAGCAGAGGTGAACACCCAGTGTCCTCATTTGGTCTCCATACACATGCATATGGGAACACACACATAAACAGTTCTGTTTAAGTAAAATGTAAATAAAACACCGTTTAAAACAGCTGGGCTGGTGAGATGGCTCAGAGGGTAAGGGCACTTACTGCCAAGTCTAAGGACCTGAGTTCTATCCCTGGGATCCATACAGTAGAAAGAAAGAACCAATTCCTCTGCCCTCTACATGTGTGCCATAACATGCACACGTACACATGCATATACCAACTAAATAAAATATAATCCATTTCTAAATCTGGTGATTTTTGTTTCTGCTATAGTAAGAAGCATGCAACCATCACCACGATCTGGTCTACGTACATCTCCATTGCTCCCAACAGAGGATCCCTTTGCCCATTATCAGTCCCGGCCTGGCCTCACTCAAACTCTGGGCCACCAGTGTCACAGTGACTGGATTCAGGGATAGGGTACAGTACATAATACTCCTGCTGCTCTAAGGATGGACCCAGGAGCCCCTACTCCTGCAGGACAGCCAAACTGCCACAGACATCACTACACCTACAATGTACTCAGGCCCTTTTTCAGTAGAGGTGGGGCCAGAGCTGAACGCCAAACCCCATAAGCCTATATGAAGCACATACCCTCCTACTGATATACTGTACCCCAAGTGTAGGCTGCTCTTTTAAAATTTTATTAGTGTGTGTGTGTGTGTGTGTGTGTGTGTGTGTGTGTGTGTGTGTTCAGGTGTACTTGCTTATGATGCACATGTGAAGTGTTCTCTGAGTGTCTTCTGTCAGTCTCTTCCATATTGTTTGAGACAGGGTCTTTCACTGAACCTGGAGCCATTTCAGCTACACTGACTGACCAGTGAGTGCTGGGACCAGCTTGTCCCACCCTCCTCAGTGCTGGGGTGCCATGCCCCTCACCACACTTGGCTTTTACATGGGTGCTGGAGATGCAAACTCAGGTCCTCATGCTTGGGTAGCAAGCATTTTACCCATGGAATCATCACCCCTGCCCTGTTCTTTATATATCTGCATACTTCCTACTGTCCTATAGAACTGTGAATTCAAGGCCAGCCTGGGCTACAGAATGAGTTCCAGGAAAGGCACAAAGCTACACAGAGAAACCCTGTCTCGAAAAACCAAAAAGGAAAAAAAAAAAAAAAGAACTTAAAAATTACAAGTAGCTCCAGGCAGCGGTGGTGCACGCCTTTAATCCCAGCACTCAGGAGGCAAAGCCAGGCGGATCTCTGTGAGTTCAAGGCCAGCCTGGTCTACAGAGCGAGAACCAGGAAAGGCACCAAAACTACACGGAGAAACCCTGTCTTGAAAAACAAACAAACAAACAAGACAAAAAACATTACAAGTAGCCCCAGCTACAGGATATGGTTTAAAACAACTTCAGTACCAAATGCTCATGTGATCATTTAAAAAATGGTAAAAAATAGTTCATATAAAAAAGGATATCAGGTGAAGGTGATTCCACATTTGGATCACAGTACCTATATCAATATTCTAAAGTAATCTGAATTCAGAGGATATTTCTGGATCTGCAGTGGAGAGACATATGGTTAAAAAAAAAAAAAAAACGGCAGTATGAACTTCCACACTTTGCACAGGTCCTCTAGTGCCCTCTTTTGATCTACTGTGGTACTGCATGCAAGACTGACGATGGGCCTCCTCAGGTTTTGTGAGGGTCCCCTCCCAAAAGGCCACACCCATGTTAAAGATTCTGCAGGCTGAGGACTGATCAGAACTTCAGATTGTGGAGAGCTGGAACGCTGCAAAGTTATCTTGGGCTGTCTTTAGCCCCCTTAATTGCTATCCATTTGCAGACCTGTCTGACCGGACATCCTTTAGACTATTAAGTGAAACCTTTGGGATGTATGAACAGACCACTAGGCTACACCAACCCAAAGGTTAAAAGTGTCTTGAAAGAGCATGTCACACTCCCTTTAGCATGACATGAGACCCACAGCAGAGATGTCCCCATTTTGCTATAACCCACTTATCCAATGTCTCCACCGATGGATTTGAAAAGTACTTTAAATGGGTTTTTCTGTACTTGAAAAACATGAAACGGTTGTTATGTTTGAACAGGTATTTGAGGCAACCTGAATCCATCTTCACAACCTCAGTCACTCATATTGGCTCCAGAATAAACTATTTCTCACTCACTTTGAAGTGAGAGCTGTACTGTGTGTGGAAAGATATCTGGTAGAGCCAATGGGATCTTTTCCTGGAATAATGTTTGTAAATGCATAAAACAAAATACAGAAAGTAAATAGGATCATTGTATGAAATGCAGAGACACTAGTGCTGAAATATGGAATAAACAAATTTGTTATTTAACACCTTATTAGTAACTGTTAAAATTTCAAAGTTATGATGATGTTAAAAACAATGTTTTCAGATCTCTATAGCAACAGTAATCTGGCATGTAAACACTTGTGGTTTTTGCCAGTGCAAAAGCAGTAGGTGGTGTGCTGATGATGTTCTGACAGCTGCCAATAACAATGTACCACAAACAGGGTGGCTTACAGTAGATTCTCATTCTCCCTCTGTCCTGGAAGCTGAGTTCTAAACTCAAGGTGGTGTCAGAATGATGCTCCCTCCAGAGCCTCTGGAGGTGTCTCATCCAGCTCCCAGTGACCCCGGGATTTCCATGGCACATGGCTAGAATATTCCAATCTCTGCCTCTGTCTTCATATAACCATCTATATAGCTTTCATTACAGCACGGGACACCTTCAACTGTCCCCAGGAAATAGATTATTTCAAGGTAATCAGAATTCATGTGGTTGCACCTTCCTTTCTGCTGTGAACAGGGAGGAGCCCTTGCTGTTAAGCAGGCTCCAACAACCAGACAACAGTGTCAGGCAGTTTGATACGTTGTGAGACCAACCCCAGGCTTCCCGTGTCCCAGAGATAAAGTCAAAGGGGAGGCCATGTCAATGGGAAGAGTCGGGCATCTTTTACTGAGGCTTCTGGAACGTGGGCTGGGTCTAAGATGCTGGAAGAATGAGAACCATCAAAACAAGTTTCAGACGATGGGAACAGAGTAAGGTGAAATAAAACTGCAGAAGATGTTTTCACATTTAGCTTAAAAGTTAAATGCACTGTTCTGGCTAGTCCGTTGTTTGTCCTCACTCCCTCCTTCTCTTTCTTGTTCAATGTGCATAAGCTGGGGTCATCTGAGGAAAAGAGAACCTCATGAGAAAATGCCTCCACAAGGCTAGCCTGTAGGCAACTCTGGGGCATTTTCTGACTCATGAGTGATGTGGGAGGGCTCAGCCCACTGTGGGCATGCCACCCCAGGCAGGGTGTGTAAGTTTAGTCCAGAGATGTATAAGAAAGCAGGCTGAGCAAGTCATGAGGAAGGAGCCAGTAAGCAGTGCTTTTTCAGTTCACGCCTCCAGGCCTCTGCCCTGCTTGAGTTCTGTAAGACAGAAAATGAAGTAAACCTTTTCCTCCCCAAGTTGGTTTGGGTAAGAGTTTTCATCATAGCAACAGAAACTAAAGTTCAATAAAGCTTCCCACAGTGAGAACCAGTGCATTAATCTTAATCCTAGAAGTAAATAAGAAAATTACTTTGTGGGGCCAGTTATACTATGAAAATTATAATTAACTATCATTTACAAGATGGAAAAAAGATCCCCCTTTAATGCTGTGCAATTTGTTTTATTCTACACATAACTCATGTAAACATCCAATTTTCTTGAAAAAGAAAGTGCTCTACAAGCCAATAAGGAAAAAAATGGCCAAACACTCACAGACAGGAAGGCCTGATGGGTCTTCAACACACAAAAGTATGTTTAATATGACCTTTATACAAAAAAATACAGGGGCTAGGGTGTAGCTCAGAGTGGAATGCTTGCCTACCATATATGAAGCCCTGGGCTGAATTCCCAGCACTGCACAAAGAAAAAGCATAAACTAAGAAGTTCTCTATGACGCCATTTTCATCTATACGATCAGCAAGGATCACAGCATTTGGTGTATGGAGATCACACTGCTCTTGGAGGTAGCGGAAACAGCCTTACCTCTTCGGAGGTGACCCCAGAAGTATTTATGGACATTTCAACTGCATGGACCTTTTGAAACCTGAAAATGCACTTTTGTGTGAGCACATGCAAACTGCTTTTGTGAAAGGAGATGAACTGCTCCATTGATTGCAGAAAATGGAGACCAGCTGAAGTATCCATCAGTGCACCCACACAGTGAAACTCAACTGTGAAAAGAAAGGGGGGATGCACATCTACAACAGTGTGGTGGTATTGTGTTCCCTGAAATATTGTGCAGGCTAATATACTTATCTGGGGTCAGAGAACAGGACAGCCACAATATTAAACATGAGGATAGGCACACACCTTTAATCCTAGCATTCCAGAGACAGAAATCTCTCTGGATCTCTGAGTTCAAGGACACATTAGAAACAACCAGGCATGGTGATACATGCCTTTAATCCCAGGGAGTAATGGCAGAAAGAGAAAGATATATAAGGCTTAAAGACCAGAAACTAGAAGCATTTGGCTGGTTAAGCTTCAGGCTTTGAGCAGCACAGTTCAGCTTAGATTCATGTGGATGAGGACTCAGAAGCTTGCAGTCTGAGGAAACAGGATCAGCTGAGGAACTTGCGAGGTGAGATAGCTGTGGCTTGTTCTGTCTCTCTGATCTTCCAGCATTCACCCCAATACCTGGCTCTGAGTTTGATCTTATTAATAAGAACTCTTCAGAGGAAAAACAAGGTCCCCCCTTATCTTCTAGGTTCTGTGCTGATGTCCTGATAACAGAAGGCAGATTAGTAAGAACAAATAGATTTATATAGTGTATTACCTAACACGAGAGCCTCAATAAGGAAATGAAGACACAAAGACATGGTTTGTTAAGCCTTTTAGACTGGTGAAAAGTGGAAAGAGTGGAGAATGGGGCTGGGGGAAAAGAGACTGAAAGGGCTGTACAGACCCCTCTTCACCATCCCTTCCTCTTCCCGGGTCCAGGGAAGACATCTCCTACCTGAGGGCCTCCCCAGCTCCTCCAGAAGGGCAGAGTTCTCCTGTACACTGCATTTCTCAAACTCCTTCAGCATAGGTTTTGAAGTGGCAAGGTACACATTTGAGGAAAAGCTTTCTTGAACCCCATCATCACTGTGCAATGATGTGTGGACAGGGAGAGGGAACATTTGAGCACACTCACATATGCACCAACACCCTACAAGTGCACACTACTGACACACAAGGTGGCAATACTGATATCTGGCAGTAAGAGCATGTAGCATTATTCACCTTCTATATTTTGAACATCAATGTACAACCTACACAATCAGCAGATCGTTGGTGAATTTTTAAAATATTTGTTTAAGTGTGTGCGTGAGTGCGTACATATGTGTGAGTGTGGAAACCAGAGGTTGACATCGAGTGTATTCATCAATCTCTCTCCATCTTTTCAGACAAGATCTCTCACTGAACCTGGAGCTCACCATTTTGGGCCTCGCCTGGCTGTGTCTGCCCAGTGCTTGACTTTTACATGAGTACTAGACAGCTTGATCATGTCTCTGCGCTTGCATGGCAGTGGCTTGCTTACTGAGCATCTCCCCAGCCTGAGGGATTTTTTAAAAAAGATTTACTTTTTAGTTTTATCTCATGTGTATGAGTGTTGGCTGTATGTACCAGAGCCCCTAAAACTAGAGTTACAGGTGGTTGTGAACTGCCACATGTATATGGGTAATGGAATTCAGAACCTCTGGATGAATAGCAAAGTGACCTTAACTGCTGAGCCATAACTCTCCAGCACTAAAACTTCTTTAAAAAAAAAAAAGTTTTTGAAACAGTGTGGTGGTATTGTGTTACCCAAAATATTGTGCACCTTAATAAATTTATCTGGGGTTAAAGAACAGAACAGCCACTAGATATAGAGGCTAGAAAATGGTGGCACTTACACCTTTAATCCTAGTATTCCAGAGGCAGAAATTCCTTGGGATCTCTGTGAGTTCAAGGCCACACTGGAAACAGCTAGGCATGGTGACTCGTGCCTTTAATCCCAGGAAGTGAGCCTTTAATCCCAGGAAGTGATGGCAGAAAGCAGAAAGATATATAAAGTGTGAAGACCAGAAACTAGAAGCATTTGGCTGGTTAAGCTTTCAGGCTTTTGAACAGCACAGTTCAGCTGAGATTCACTCTGGATGAGGACTCAGAGGCTTCCAGTCTGAGGAAACAGGATCAGCTGAGGAACTGGCAAGGTGAGGAAGCTGTGATTTGTTCTGCTTCTTTGATCTTCCAGCATTCACCCCAATATCTGGCTTAGGTTTGATTTTATTAATAAGTACCTTTAAGATTCATGCTACAAAGCAGGGTCTCACTGTGTAGCCCTTGCTGGCCTAGAACTTGCTCTGTAGACCAGACTGTCCTCAAATCAGAACCACCTGCTTCTGCCTCCTGAGTGCTGGGATTAAGAGGTGTCATCCTCCCCTCATGTTCAGCTCTGGGTAATCTTTATTAACTGGTCTTTGATGTGTTCATTCTCTGGCTGTGCTACATGGCAAGCACGTTCTCAGGCTGACCTTGTCTGAAGCCCCACGTCACACATCGTCAGACCCTCCGCAGCGAGGTCCAGCAGCTGCAGTGCTTCCAAAGTCCTTCACCACAGACCAGACCCCGAGGGGCATCAAAATGCTTGGCAGGGCTGGATCGCCTAATGATGGACGGGCACATGTCTTGGCAGGAGGCACTGCCTTCTCACAGGCTCCTCGAGAATTTAGGTCTGTCTATTTCTTAGTGAAAACTAAGAAATGGCCAGGTCTGGTGGCTCAGGTGTGTGCTCCCAGCTACTCAGGAGGCTGAGGCAGGAGGATCACAAATTCAACACCTGCCTAGGCTGCAGAGTGAGTTCAAGACTAGTCTGGGCACCTCAGAGATTAGCTTTGTTCCCCCACTGGCTGGCACTCCCCATGGAAGCCCCTGTGCTTCCTGGGCATCAGGGTCACAGTCCTTGTACCCAGGTATCTTCTTTACTGGTCACTCCATTGCTAGAGATTGAACCCAGGACCTGCCTTGTGCATGCTGGAAAAGTGCTATCCCATCAGGCTATGCCTGAGCACACTTCATTAATTAACTAAAGAGTTTTCTTTGCCAAGGACCCACATGGAGCTCACTGTAGAGGATCACCACTGCTGGTGCCTGGAGGGGTCAAGGGATAGGTGAGTGGCCAAGACGTGGGTTTAGGCCAGTTGTGAAGTCTTGGCCCACTTCTTCCAGGCTGTGTGCCCCTGAATGGGGTACTCAGCCTGAGAAACAGCTTTCTCCTCTATAAATGACGATATATAGTCATTCAATGGGGTTGTCAGAGCATTTTTTTAAAAAAGACTTTAAATTTATTTTAGCTGGGTGGTGGTGGTGCATACCTTTAATATCAACACTTGGGAGGCAGAGGCAGGCAGATCTCTGGGTTTGAGGCCAGCCTGGTCTACAGAGCAAGTTCCAGGACAGTCAGGACTACACAGTATAGATGTAACCATCTTGTTAAACAAGAAACGCAGAGCCATTTGCAGATTTAAAAGCCAAGAGGTCAGAGCAATAGCTGAGAGCTGAAAACTGCTGCTCAAACCCTGTCTTGAAAAACCTAAAAGAAATTATATTTTGGAGCAGTATCTACTTCTCAGGAGTGGCTCTGTGCAACATTTTTTGGCCTCCTGAAACTCACTTAGCCCCCTTTGAAGATACCTTAAAATTTGTGAGTATGAATGTAGCCATTATGAGACCATTAGTTCTGCTCCTTGTGAGCTGCCTGTTTTTCTTTTATGGTTCTTAGTTGTTCTTTTGCAGAGTTGCCAGCTTAAGTCGTGCTGGGAATCAAGAATAATGGGCCTCGGCGGTTCGTGTTCCTGGAGTTGTGTCCATGTCAATGGATACCCACATGCTCCAGGAGAGAATTTGACATCGCTGCTGCCATTGTTGCTGTTATAACAGTGACGACGACCACTACTACTGTTTCTGGGATTGCCATTTCATAATTGGTTACTACAGCTAGCACAGTGGAGACCCTGGCAGCAAAAGTAGCTACCACAGTTAATTAATCTTTCATTCTATTGGGCATGACAAATTTAAATCAATAGTTATATACATTTCGATTGGCTTTGAAAGTTATAAATTTACAAACTCAAGTTCCATTTGCTCTCGGGATACCATCTTACAAGGACTCCAATTTGCAGTAAGGCTCGTTAAGGAAGGGAATGGCTCATTTGCGTTTAGCCTACTGGCTATGGGTGGGTTAGGACTTCCATTTGTCTTTTCTGTGTCGAACACACAGATTGCAAGGCCAGCGCCACTTAGAGATCTTTGGCAACAGTTAACTCTGCAGCTCTCACAGGATTGAGCCTGTATGATAATGAATATTCAGAGATGGGTAATGCCTGGGGGGCACTCACCAACCTAAGACAGAGCACCTGTGTGGCCTGGACAGGTGTCTCCATGACGGGTAAGGTGACCTGCTGATGTTCCATGCAACATAAGTCAGAAGCTCATTTTTTTTAGTAAAAGGGGGGGACCTGTAGGTCCCTGGCCCCCATTTTGGGTAACTGTTGCCTTGCTTGCCGACCTTGACCTTGATATCCTCCCTATGTTAATTTCCTGTGAGATTCCACCCTCCTGAATGCTTAAGGGAAGCTCCTTGTCTGTGTATCCAGCATATTGGGTGTTAACAGCTTAGATGCAAGATTGTAAAACATCAGGAGTGGGGGTGGGGATTTAGCTCAATGATAGAATGCTTGTCTAGCAAGCGCAAGGCCCGGGGTTTGATCCTCAGCTCCAAAAAAAAAAAAAAAAAAGAAAGAAAGAAAGAAATTATATTTTATGTATATGGATGTTCTGTCTACATGTCTATCTGTGTACCATGTGTGCAGCACCAGTGTTCAGTACATGGATATGTACTGTGTAGACATATATGTGGGGGCTGAAAATGGGAGTCAGGCTGTACTGTAGTTACAGATTGTGAACTGCCAGGTGTGTGCATGGAACCAAATTCAAGTCATCTACAAGAACACAAAGTTTTCTTAACCGATGAGCCAGCTGCCCAGCCTGTTGTAACTATTTTAGGAAAGAAAGTTTATAATGGGTTTCCCTGGCACACTACTAGGCTACAGGCTAATACTACAGTATTCTCATGACTAAAGTAGTCAGCCAGTCACAGTAATACAGCTAACCTGCACACCAAGGAGAATCTGCCATGTTCCCACAGTGGCACTGTCATGCTCTTCTTCTGCCACCAGGGGGCATATGATGGACCCAAAATATTGAGAAAGCCAATCTGATGCTTCTTTCCCTTGGAAACATGTTTAACGTTGCTTTCTTTGGTACTTCAGCCTCCATTTCTGCTGGTACTGGATTCTAAAGGCCAGACTTTATCTGTAGCAACAATGTCTGCTAACTGCATGTGTGCTGGGCTGTGACCATGCACACCTGCTCTAGTGCACACACACAAGTATATTCTTGATAGTCAGTATATTTCAGGGTGAAGGGGAAGAGCAGAACCATAGTAAGGAAAAACTACAGAGAAGCAGACTAGTCCAGGAGGAAGATGTGCAAGTCTCAACTTGAGGCGTCCTCACACCACAGAGATGCACACATTGTACACAAGGACACCCCCAGCCCCATGCATGGGAAGGGTAGCTAGGCTTATCAGCACAGAACTGGGGTAAGGGGATAATCAGCAGAAGACTTGAGGAGTCAAAAGATCCCTGCCTAGTGTGCTCTTAGAGCCACCCACCACAGCTGGGGTACCATTCATACTTCTGCTGTGAAAACTAGAGACAGTGTCCCAAACCGAGACACACGGGAGCCCCGCTGGACTCCTCTAGTGTCTGCATGGCTATCTTTTTAAAATATCATGGATTGGAAGAATTTCAGCCATGTGACCCTTCAGGAAGCCCAGGACGGCTTGGTTGGGTGCCCTGGCTGACACAAGCATAGGAAGGAAGGAGTAGGCAACTGTAGGTGAGCTGCCTGCCTTTGAATTCTGTGAACTGTGGCCTGAGGAAAGGCCCACTTCGAAGCCCCACTGCACGAATCACCTCAGCAAGAATGAAATCAAGGCCATTGTATTCCTTTAATCAGGAAACAGCATGAAAAGCCTTGCTTGGGCTTTAGCAACTCAAGGACTCCTGTTGTAGGTCCAGCTCACATGGGCCACAAAAGAGGTTGAGATGCCTCCTTGATTGTGGTCTTAAAGAGCAGCAGGTTATATTATGAGCAAGGCAAAGTGTGAGACAAGATGGCGGATACCAGAGGTTCATCTTTTGATAGAGTAAGGCTGCCAGAGGTGGCTCTGCTTGGAGAAGGGACTTTCTGTGAGAAAGCTGAGTGTCCACTGGGTGCTCTGGGGTGCATCTCCTTGCAAGCCCAGCAGTAGAGTGTGACAGATCTGACTCCATCTGTATGGGATGTTGGCTTTGGCCACAGTGTGCATTTTTTCTTTATTATTGTACTACAGCCCACCCTTTATTTTTTCACCTTTAATTTGTCAGGGAAAGGGGCATGCCATGCCATGGTATACCTAGGGAAGGTCAGAGGACAGAAAACTTGTTGAAGTTAGTTTTTTTCTTCCATATGGAAACCAAATTCAGATCATCAGGCCTGGTAAAAGAAAGTATCTTCTGCTGAACCACCTCGATGGCCTCCATTTTTACCCCTTCTATAAGGAGCGTGAATGTCTTTTAGAGTCAAAAGTTGTCTTAAGGGACTGGAGAGTCGGCTCAGCAGTTCAGAGCACTTGCTACTTTTGCAAAGGACCTGAGTTTGATTCCCAGCACCCACATAGTGGCTCACAACCACCTGTAACTCCAGTCCAAGGGGATTTGATGTCTTCTGACCCCTATGGGCACCAGGCACACATGTGACACACACACCTACATGAAGACAAAGCAGTCATACACATAAAATCATAAAACAACATTTAAAAAAGTTGTTTTAAAATGTGCATCTTGAAGTTGGACAGATGACTCTATGGCTAAGAGCTATGAACTGTTTTTGCAGAGGACCCAAGTTCAGTGCATAGTACCCACATTGAGTGGTTCACAACTGCCTGTAACTCCAGCTCCAGGGGATCCGACAAGTTTGGATATATTACAGCTAGTCCTAGCTAGGCTGGATACAAATTAGTGTGATGTGTGGGATCAGAGGAGACAAGAAATTGAGTCATTGGCATATCTTCATTCTGATTTCAGTGCGTGGAACATTATGCACATGACATGGGAGTAAAGAAGTCACAGTCCTATGTGGGGGAGGGGTATGAATAAAAACGGCCCCCACAAACCCATAGGGAGTGGCACTACTAGGAGGTGTGGCTTTGTTGGAGGAGATGTGTCAGTAGGGGGCAGGCTTGGAGGTTTCAGATGCTCAAGCCAGGCTTAGTGGGGCAGTCTCTTCCTGCTGCCTGTGGATTCAGATGGGAAACTCTCAGCTGCCTCTCCAGCACCATGTCTGCCTGAGTGTTACCATGCTTCCTGCCATGATGATAATGGACTGTAAGCCAGCCCTAATTTTAATGTTTTCCTTTATAAGAGTTGCTGTTGTCATGGTGTCTTCACAGCAGTGGAAACCCTAACAAAGACAGAAGTTGGCACCAGGAGTGGGGTACTGTTGTGATAGGCCTGACCATGCTTTTCTTCGGAGGAATGTGGACTTTGGAACTTTGGATTAGAAAAGCAATTGAATGCTTTAAGTGGGGGCTTAATGGGCCATTTAATAGAACACAGAAGACAGTGGTGCTGTAGGGGTCTGGCCCAAGAGGTGTCAGAGAAGAATGTTAGTTAGGATGTGGCCTAGAGACTGTTCTTGTGGTATTTGGTGAAGAATGTGGCTGCTTTCTGCCCTTGTCTGAAAAATCTACCTATGGCTACCTGAGTTTTGGATTAATGGCAATGGCAGAAGAAATTTCAAAACAGCCTAGTGTAGACTCCATCATGTGGTTATTAGTGTTCACTTTTAGGAAACTCAGTAATGAAAAGGAGCAAGCTGAGCACGGAAAAATACAAATGTACAGTGCAAGTGGCATCAAGGAGTGAAATGGAGCTAAGCCCTGTGCTCAAGGAGGTAAACAGAATGAAGAAAATCCTGATGTTAAATGGAATAAACAAGAGTGGAGACCTCAGGGCAAGACCCTATCAAACTAAGCTTCCAACTTTTGAGAAGGAATTAAAGAAAAGCTTAGAGCCTTTGTGGTGGTACACACCTTTAATCTCAGCACTGAGAAATGAGAGGGCACGCAGATTTCAGAGTTCAAGGCCAGTCTGGTTTACAGAGTAAACACCAAGACAGTCAAGCTTAGGCAGTGAAAAAAACCACAATGAAGGAAACCACCGAAAACAGAAAGCTGGTGAAGATGTAATTGAATGAGGGGGCCGTGTTCCAGCCTCAGCATGCAACAGAACTTGGAAGCTTCAGCCATGTGATTCTGGCTTTAGAGTCAAGGAGAGAAGAAAGAGGTTATGGAACCTCCCTCCACAGCTAAGGAAAGCCACTGAGGCCAGGCACATCAGGGGTGTTCCTGCATGGAGGCCTAGAGAGGCCATTGCATGAAGCTGTGAAGGCAAAGCCTGGATTGACTTGGAGATCTCAAAATGTTGGCAATGTCAGAGCAGTGGGATACCTGTCAAGGACAGCTGATAACAGGAAGTGGAACTAGCCCAAGAGAAAGAAGTGTGTTGCAGTCAACAAAGCTGAAAGTGTTTTGACATCACATATGGAGATGCAGTTTGGAGTTTGCCCAGCTGGTTTTTGGTCTTGCTTTGGTTCAGCATTTCCTCACTATGTCCCCTTTCCTCCCCTTTGGAATGGTTGTGTATACCCTGTGTTATTGCATGTTATAAGTATGCCATCTGCTTTTTCATTTTGATTTTACAGGGGATTGCAGTTAAGAGATTGCATGAGTCTCAGAAGAGACTTTGAACTTTGGACTTTTAAACAATTTTGAGACTGACAGATTATGAAAACTCTGGAATTTGAGCTAAATGCGTTTTTCATTATGATATGGCTATAATCCTATGGGGGGCCAGGGAGTGGAATATGGTGGTTTGATTGAAAATGGCCCCTACAGACCCACAAAAAGTAGCACTATTAGGAGGTGTGGCCTTGTTGGAGTCAGTGTAGCTTTGTTGGAGGAAGTGTGTCACTGGGGGTAGGTTTTGAGGTCTCAGATGCTCAAGTCAGGCCTAGTCTCTTCCTGTTGTCTGCTGACCCAGATGTAGAACTCTTAGCTCCTTCCTTCTCCAGCACCATGTATGCTTGTGCGCTACTATGCTTTCCACCACGATAACAATGGACTAAACCTCTGAACTGTAAGAGTTGCCATGGCCACGGTGTCTCTTCACAGCAATACAACAACCATAACTAAGAGAGAGGGGAAAGCAGGGACATTACATCTAGTGGCCACTGTGTCACAAGTATAGTCCATGTGAACGTACCCCTCATAAAGGTCCTCTGAGGGGTGGCTGTGGACACTGAATCCCAGAGAGCAAATAGCAAAACTTATGCCTCTTTGTACTCTCCTCTGCCAAGCTCAGGCCCTGGGGAGCTAACTTACACTCAGGGAGTGTGGTCAGTGGGAGGTGCCATGCCACAGAAGACAGGGTTTGAGTATAATCTAACTGAAGTTTCATAAAGGAGCTGTGACCACCAGTAACTCTTTTGGAAACCAACAGGTTTCCAGAAACTTTCTGGTGGAAGGTGGGAGAGAAAGGCTCTGACTTATAAAAGGCAGAGCCCAGCCAGGGCTGAAGGGCAAGTGAGCAGGGTTCCCACAGGCCTTTCCAGAGTCCTCTGCAAATTTCTAGTCAGTAAGCAAAATGCACTTGAAGCCTAAAGTCTGGCTGCCAAGTGCCTGAAACTTCAAAGCTGACTCACTTTATTATTCCCTTTGTACCATAGAATGTTGTGGAATAATCTTTTTGAACACTGTGAAGATGTGTGATTCTGATTGATTTAATAAAAAGCTGAATGGCCATAGCCGGGCGGTAGTGGTGCACGCCTTTAATCCCAGCACTTGGGAGGCAGAGTCAGGTGGATCTCTCTGAGTTTGAGGCTAGCCTGGTCTACAAAGGGAGATCCAGGACAGGCACCAAAACACCAGAGAAACCATGTCTTGAAAAAACCAAAGGAAAAAAAAAAGTACTTGGCCAAAAAGCTGAATGGTCAATAGCTAGGCATGATTTTCAGGCACACAGGATGCTGGAAGAAGAAAGGGGGTGGCCAGGAGACAAAGAGGGAGCAAGACATGCTGGAGGACAGGTAAAGCCATGAGCCACGTGACAATATGTAGATTAATAGGAATGGGTTAATTTCAGCTGTAAGAGCTAGTTAGTGACAGCCTATAAACTATGGCCAAGCTTTTAAAATTAGCAATAAGTCTCTGTGTCATTACTGGGGAGCCTGCGGTCCCAACAAAAAGGTCCAACTACCATAGAGTGTGTCTAATAAACCAGGTAAAAGTCCAAGTAACAGTCTGAGCTTCATGTCTTCCTCTAAACATCCAAAGCCACTCATGTCCCTGAGGCCATGAGCCATTTAACTCCATGAAGACTAGTTCTGGGCAGGCAAAATCTGCCCCAACAAACCGTGTTTACTGTAAGGCAGCTGCTGACATCAGCAGGCAGAGCCTGGGCTGCTGGGAAACCAACTCTGAAACCCCATTTTCTGTCCCCAGTAGGCAGCCAGGTCACCCAATACTGAAATAACCCCTGGGGAGTGACAGGGCCTTTCTAACCAATGACTCCTGGCCAGCATCTACATTTACTCCTGTGGTGACAGAATGTGGGTGTTCATTGAGAGCTGTGTTCATCTGCTCGGGCTGGGTAACAAAGTACCACAGACCAGGCTACTTCCACCACAGAGATGCTTTTCCTCACAGCTCTGGAGCCTGCATGCCCCTGGTGAGAACACAGGCAGAGCTAGCCTCCTCTGAGGCTGCCTTGCCTGGGTCTCTGCCATCATTCTCTGTCCTGATCTCCTCCTCTTAACACCAGCATCAGTCTAGTAGATCAGGCTCTGTCCACTTGACCTTCTACACCTTCTCAGGTTGTGGGAATTTGGACTTTAATGTGGGCATGGGGGAAGGGAGGACCATCCAGCCTGTAATGGTCCTGAAAGTAATAGAGAACTGTAGAAATAGCCTTCTTCTCCTGTACTGATCAGGGAAACCCATCCCTACCAATATGAGGCTTGCCCTTCTAGCTCAGGTCCCCTCTGAGGGAAGGAATCCATAACCTATGTAGCTCTAGCACCAGCTAAGACCTTACAGTCCCCTGGACCAACATGTGTGGTTCTGGGCACAGGCAGCATTATTCACACCTCAACAACCCAGATATGAGGCATTCCACCTGCTCAAGGCAGTGATGACTTCTGTCTCCAGAAGGCAGGCACTGTACTGTCAAGTACAGAAAGACTCCTTATCAATTCTGAAAGATTTCTTTATGCGGCCTATGAATAATTCCCAGGGGCAGATTCACCTCAGGCACACATGCTAGGGTCTCACTGCAAACCGGCGAGCACCGGTGGCCTCGTGGAGCTTCCATTTTCAAGAGGTCGGGGCACAGGCGGAAGCTGTAAGGAGAATGCTTCTTGTGAAAACCGTCCACCTGTCCTGGGAGCTGGGAATCCCCGGGTCCGTCTGCAGAGGGTTCCTGGGTAGTTTCCTGTTTCAACCCCACAGCCAGGGGAAATTTCTGCTTTTTGCTTCTCTGAACTCTAAGCTGAGGTATACATGTTCTTGATGTGGGATTTTTCTGGTTAAAGGAAAGTCCTGTGTCCTTGTGCATGTTTCTCTGTAGATCCTGAAAAAGCCAGATCAAATGTCACTTCCCATGAGAAACTGTATGACCTTCCATCAGCCCCCTGCACTCTCAGCTGTGACTCAGACTTGCAGTTCGAATTATCTGCTCTGTGCCTCCTCCACCACAGGTGGTCTCTACTGTGCTCATCCTTGGTCCAGCACACACAAGGTGCTCAGTGGTGTTTGCAGGACACGAGAAGCCAAGGCTGAAGGCCACAACAGGACACTGTCACTTGCAAGGAGCTAGATCCTTAGGATCCACCACCAGGATATTTTCTGATACCCAGGATGTAGGTCTCAGAGCACATGATTAAAAGTAGCAAAGAACATATCCAGCCTTTTGAGATACTAGCAATAACAAAGCACCTGTTATAGTTTTGATATCATGTGGCCTTCCCCAAAGGCTAATACACTAAAGGTGTGGTTCAGAGGTGGGACTTTTGGGAAGTGACTTTTGGCTACCCAGTACATCTCCTCCTTTTGTCTAAATAAGAAGGTTCTAACCTAATACAAGACTATATACAAAGAAATGGTTATCAAATATTTTCCAGGAGTAATGAGGGATAATGACCTAGATAAGTTGGAATTACAATCAGTGCAAACAATATCAAGCAAAAAACACATACTAAAATCCAGGGAAGTCTAGAACGTGGGTAGGTGGCATGTTACAAAGATCATCCCAAAAGGTGTCCTATCCTAAAGAACCTGAGTCTAATACTTAATATATTCTAGCTAAGATCATATATATATATACACTAAGTTCATCCTGGGTCTTCAGCATCCTCTCTCAGCCCCGCCTTGTGGGCGTGACCATTACCAAAGCCTCAATGGGGGTTGGAACTTCCAGACCAAGGCTGGAATGGTTACCCACTACAGGGATGAGCTCTGGCATAGGGCCTTTTGGTATCTGGCATCACTAAATTTTATGCTTTTGAAGTTCTGGTTGTAGCATGCACATCTCAACAGTTGTTTTTTTAATTGTTGAATATACTGCTAGAATTTGGCGTTTTATCAACAGAGAAGGAAAATAAAATGAGAAGCTGAGCTAGTAGTGCAAGAAGGGACCTAGAACAAGATGCTTCCAAAGGCTTCCTCCCAATTAGCTGTTTCCTCTAGCCAGGCAGCACCTGCTGACACCCTTCATGTTATGAATCTGTCAGTTAATTATTAGCCTGGAAGTTCCAACCCCCATTGAGGCTTCGGTAATGGTCACGCCCACAAGGCAGGGCTGAGAGAGGACGCTGAAGACCCAGGATCGAGAGGAGAGGCTGCTCTTGGTTCCGGGACCCTGGACGCTGGAGGTAGACCCAGTAGAGTTCTCCAGAGAACACCGCCGGACTGCGCCATACCTTTCCCAGACCCTACAACCTACCCCTTCATTTGTAAGCTACCCCACAAAATAAAGCTCCCTTTTAACTACGTGGAGTGGCCTTAATAGTTTCACCAACAGTCCCCCTTCTTCTCCTCCTGCCCCATGCCAGAGTTCACCCCCTTCTGCCCTCCTTCACCCCAAGCTCACTCAGTGCATTAGTTACTTTCCTGTTGCTGTGACAAGACATCTGACAAACAAGGAAAAGAGGGTTTGCTCTGGGTCACAGTTTGAGGACATGTGGTCTACTGCACCAGGTAAAGTGGGGTGGGGACATGAGGCAGAAGCTGCATTGTTTCAGCAGTCAGGAAGCAGATGAATCCTGGTGCTCAGCTGACATCCTCCCCCACCCTCTATTTTCTTCAGTCCAGAACCCCAGCCCACAGGATGGTGTGCTTTCATGCACGGTGGGTCTTCCATAGTCAGCTAAACCTATCTGGAGCCCCTCAAAAAACATACTAAGAGGTGTGCCTCCAGGATGCTGAACCCAGCCAAGCTGATGATGAAGAGGAACCATCACACTCAGGCTCCCTGGTTTCATACTTTCTGGGTCCTTTGCTGCTTCTCTCTATTCTAGGAAATTTAGCCTCAGATCTGGTCCTGTCTTGCTCCAGCACCCAGGAGTCTCCTCAGATACGGAGTTCAATCACTTCAAGCTGTTTATCAAATCATTTCTTTTAAACACACCTAGACTTCTTCTCAAGATTCTTTTCCCCCCATTTTATATAAGGTCAGTGGTTCTTTGAAAACCGTTCTCCACTGGGACTCCCCCACCGATGGTCCTATGGCCAGGACACAGCTATCACTGTCTTTTTCCCCTCTATGCTCACTGGCTGCCTTTATGTAAGTGACCTGATTTAGCCTCTAGTTCCTGTAAAAATTCTTCTCTCATCAAGTCTGAGAGCTAAACACAGATGAGCGCTTGATGACAAACAGGTTCATTCAACAAATAAAGTGCAGGCTCTCATCAGAGAATCTGTCAGTGTCTGGTCATGCCAATAGACAAGAAAGCATCGGATAAGGCTTACCGCTGATAAAATGCTCAGCACGCCAGGCACAGAAAGCCCCGACTGATGGGACCGAGGGTGCCCACAGACCCTGGGTCAACCACAGCTGACACTTAGCCGGGAAGCACGTGGGGTGCGGTCCTCCCACTGCTGCTCCTCCACACCTGGAGTCAGGTCCCCCCAAGGAGGACCAGGTACAACGACACAGAGCTGTCACGGCTGCAGGTGACAGGATGTACTTCCAAGACCCAAGACAACAGCTGGAGATGGACTGTGGGAGCCCAGTGGTGGCTGGACACAAGGTCAACAGTCAACAGCTCCCACACTCTAGGACAGCGCTAAGGTTGGAATATGAAATGACTCCACAGGCTCCTGTGCTCAAGCTCTGATTTCCTGATGGGGACACCATCAGGGTGATCCTGGGAACTTCAGGAGGTGGGGCCCAGCTGGGGGAGGAGAACAGCGAAGTGTGACAAGAAGAAAATCTTGTCCCTGGCTCTCTATCACTCTTGCTCTGCTTCTTAGTCTTCCCTTTCTGGTGATCAAGTTCTCTGCTGGTGTCACTCACTGAGATTAATGATTAATAATCAGCAATAATATACACCTCAAGAAAATAATGTTCAGTGAAAGCAGCCAGACTAAAAAATTACAAATTATGTTTCTATGCATAAGAAATGTGCAGACAGCCGGGTGGTGGTGGTGCACGCCTTTAATCCCAGCACTCGGGAGGCGGAGCCAGGCGGATCTCTGTGAGTTGGAGGCCAGCCTGGTCTACAGAGTGAGTTCCAGGAGAGGCGCAAAGTTACACAGAGAAACCCTGTCTCAAAAAACCAAAAAAAAAAAAAAAAAGAAAGAAAGAAAGAAAGAAAGAAATGTGCAGACAAGGCAAGTCTGGGCTGGACTGGAACTGTGCAACTTCAGTCTCTGGGGGATGATGGGAGTATTCCAGAACCAGACTGTGGTGACAATGCTACAACTTTACATTTGCTAAAAGTCCCAAATCACCCATAAGAGTGCACTGGTGTGTACACTATCCCTCGATTACATGTAATGGCAGAGTAGAATTGCGCCCACTTTCTAACAGGTACCCTGAGAATATTGGATAAACAAGAAGTTTATGCTTCTCAGGTGAAGGATGCCATCTACCACGTTAAGCAGCTCGCTCTGGGGCTGTTGGTCCTCAGATGGGCTCTCTTGGCACTAACATCTGAGCAGACACTCTTGTCACTGGGATCAGACCCTCCCTGGGGCATCTAGCATTTCCTTCAGGTCTACAGTTATATAGGTGACATGTCTCTGACAGCTGTGAGATGTGCTTTCCAGAGCACTAAAAGGAAGGTGGCAGACATTGAAACTATCCACTGAATGTCTACAAGTGGTGGGAAGGGTGTAAAGCCAGCGGGAACGCCTCATTTCTGTGGACCCCACCTTCCCAGTCCTCTCTCTGTTCTGCACCTTCCTCCTTCCTCCCTACCTTCTCTCCAATCCCTTCCTGCCTTCCCAGCCCCCACTGGCTCAGGTCCTGGGTACTAGCTCCCAGGTAAGCCTTGTTCTAGGGATAAGTGACAGAAATGGGCAGCATCAATCTGGATGGACTGTCTTTACAAGTCTCAGACCATGGGAGAAGAGGTGACAAAGTAATCATGCTACATAGCAGGTGTCTGAAGGAAGAGCCCCTGCTGTGACAGAGTCTAACCTACAGTGGGGGTCCCTGTAGCCTTCTCAGCCATAGTCATACAGGGTAGAAGAAGAGTGACCAGGTGAGGAACAGAGTCCCTGGGGCAGTGGGTAGCACTGTAGGCGTGTGAAAGGTGGGCACTTCTAGTTGAGGTCTAGTTGAGAGAGAGGCTAAGGGAAAAGGTGTCTTGTCCCTCTCCCAGTAACCTCCTGGCTGTTTCTTTCTACTCAAGTTGGTCCCCAGGAAACTTGCAGTGTAAATGAACTCAGCAGGTGCTGTCAAGCACAGCAAGATGCGGGGATCTTGCCCCCTCCCCTTGCTGCCACACCTTCCTCTACTCAAAATGAGACCTTGGTCTCACCTGTGGTGGGGAGGGGACAGTGGCATGGCGTGGCTTGCCTTTTGAAGCTGCAGGAAGGTACTGATGCCTGTCAGGAGTCAGGAGGCTTCTAAAGTTAGATCCTCGTCTCCAAGGACCCCGTCTCCCTGAGCTGTTGGGGGGACCTTGTAGTCAGGCTAGAGTGAGCTTGGGGTTTTTGGAAGGCTTCAGAGAAGGCTGGGAAAGTTTCAGGTGGGGTGGGGGTGGGGACCTGCTTTTGAACTACCCATCCAAAACCCTCCAGAGCACCAGATTTAGAGATCATCAAGTGTTCTGAGCACATTTCCGCCCTCTCCTAGCACCCTCCTTCCTCTCTGTGGCCCCTTCTATTTTAGTTCTTCCTCCGCTGAGCTGTACACATGAAAAGCACTACTGAAACACACACATACTCCCTCCCTCTCACACACATACACACAAAAGAGAATTCTGAAAAATGTCAAACCACAGGTCCTTTCCCCAGCTCCTCTTAAGTTTCTAGGTTTCTACTATTCCTGGCTGACCCCAAAGCAGACAGGGTCAAACGGGGCACCCTTGGGTGAACACAGTTGAGATTAAGAAGAGTGTACCACTACTTCTAGCTCCCTCTACAGGCTGCTGGACTCAGGCAGAAGAGCATGCCCTTCCTTTATCATCAGTAAGCTATGGGCCAGGGACTGGAAGCCCATGTCAAGGTCTGTTCAAGCTCCTGGTGGGAACATCACTGATGTGTCTGAGTACACTGATGTGTACTTGTCCTTTGGCACACTGGTTTGTTCTAGGACAGCCCCCCCACCCCATACAGAGAATGGGCTTTCTTTTCATTCTGTAACTGGTTAAAACAGCACAAAAATTTTGACATTGGATCTCACTCATTAGCCCAGGCAGGTATGGGCGT
Source organism: Onychomys torridus (assembly GCF_903995425.1). Lineage (NCBI taxonomy): Eukaryota > Metazoa > Chordata > Mammalia > Rodentia > Cricetidae > Onychomys > Onychomys torridus. The sequence goes on along the minus strand of NC_050451.1, from coordinate 109,999,692 downwards.
CATGGTATCCTTCAGCCTGTCCTTAAACTCCCAGGAATCCTCCTGTTTCCACCTTCCAAGTGCTGGGCTTACAGGTGAGAGTCACCATACCTAGCTTAAATTTTTTCTGAATATGGTCCATGAAGATGTTCTCAAACACAGTATCACTAGATGAAATGGTAAATTTTGTATTGTATATATTGTCACAATTTTGAAAATTAAACTTACTGTGGATTTCAATGCAAAGTTTGAGTAAACTATACATATTTATATTCTCCCCCTTCTTTGAGACAGGCTCTCATCTCAATATGTATTCCAGGATGCCTCCTGGGATTACAGGTGTAGGCTACCACATCAGCCTATCAATATTATTACTTTTTAATTATTATTATTGCCAGGGATAGTAGCTCATTCAACATGAGTTCAAGGCCAACCAACCTAGGCTACATATTAAGTTCCAGGCCAGCCTAGGGTTCCAACTGAGATCCTAACTTAAAAACCCACAAAACATGTTATCATTATCATTATCTTTATTATAATTGTGGTGGCACCAGATGCCAACCCCAGGGCTTTGCAAACGCTAACACAAATGCTCTAACACTGAGCTATATCTTTGTCAGTTTTTAAAATATTTATTTTGCTTTTTAAACTATCTATGTATTTGTGTATGTGCACAGGAATGCAAGTGTCCTCTGTGGCCAGAAGGTGTTTGAGTCCCTGAAGCTGGAATTATAGATGGTTGTAAGCTGCCTAACCCGGGTGCTAGGAACTGAACTCAGGTCCTATGCAAGAGCTGATGTGTTCTAACCACTGAGCCATTCCTCCAACACAAAGATTCATGAGTTGTGTGTGTATGTGTGAGTGAGTGTCTGCCACATGTGTCCAGGTGCCCGTGGAGGCCAGAAGAGGGGGTTGGATTTCCTGGAGCTGGAGTTACAGGCAGGTAGGATATAATGCTGGGAACCAAACGAATCACAACTATTAACACTATGGACACCCACAACTACCAGGGCTCATATTGTGATGCCCCAAATACGGCAACTTGGCAGTTGAGAAAGGCCCTTCCCTTCTCCTCTCTGTAAGACAGCTGTCCATAGAGAATTCTCTTATCCTGCTGGCCTGAAAATAGGTCATAAGCCTTCATCCCACCATACCCTAGAGGCCAAGAAGAGTCTAGAGTCTAGAGAGAATCATATCACCCCCTTTTGCTCAACTGTACTTGCCAACTGTCAGTAGTGCCTCAAAATGAAGAAAACAATACCATTCCTGGGTATCAACCAAGGAATCAGCAAAGTCAGTCAGTGTACAGGAGAGGTACCCACACAACTGTTTATCATGGCCCCATTCATAATAGCCAAGCTTTAGAATCAACTTAGCTGCCAATCAGTGAGTGAAGGGATGGAGAAAGTGTGGTGCATTCATGAGATGGAGTTTTATTCAATCATAAAGAAAATCATGCAGACAAACGGATAAAACAGATCACCGTGTTAAATGTGATAAAACAGACTCTGAAAGACAAATGTCACACATTTTCGCATGTCTGCATAACTGTGAACTTTAAAAAGACACAAGAGTAGAAAGGAAATAATTTGGGAAGAAAGGGAGACCAATGGGAGACTAATATGGGTAAAGAGTATTTTATATATATATATATATATATATATATATATATATATATATGTCTTACACACACACACATATATGCATGTATACATATATTAAGATGTCATTATGGAATCATTTTTTTGTACAATGAATATACACTGCTTTTTTCTTTGAGACAGAGTCTCTAGCTCAGGTTGGCCTCAAACTTCCTATGTAGCCAAGAATGTCCTTAAATTTCTTATCCTCCTGTCTCCATCTACCAAATGATGGAATTATAAGTGTGAAGCACCAAGTCCAGTTTATGTAATACTGAGAATAGAACCCAGGGCTAATAAAGGTTTTCTGACCTGCTAAAGGATGAGGAGCAAGGGATGTTAAATGTGACCTTCCTGCCTTCTCAGATGCTAGCATGCCATATCTTGGGACAGTGTGTCCTGAAGCCTGTCATACCCCTTTGAGGTTGAACCTTTCTGACAGGAAAGCTGTAGGAAAAAAAAAAAAAAAAAAAAGAAATGTGTTCACTTCAAACACCCACTGGTTCCTGGTGCTGGAGCCAGGCACCATGTGGCCTGAGCACCACATGCTGCTTCCCCAAAGCTGGGCCTGTTAACAAGCCTGCCCCACAAGTGCATCCCGTGCTGATTCTATCCTTTGTGTGCCGGGGAGTTAGAGAGCTCAGGGTCAGTGATTGAGCCCAGCCCAGGGATCTCCCCAGAGGTGGCTTTCCTAACTAAATTTCTCAGTGGGGCATTTTCCTGTGAAATTTTCCCCAGCTGTCCTCTTGATCTGAACTTCTCATGTGGCATCTCCCTTTGCTCTTCTGTTAATGTGGTGGACACACAGGTCTGGTCTGTAGGCAGAATCAAGGGCGGGTTTTTCTCTTGGCTCTTGCCCTGTTTGGTGACTTGAACACAAATTTTTCAAAATTACTGACAGAAAAGGAGAAGTAATAGCAGAACAAAACTGTCACTTTCTCCTGAGTGCAGGGAAGAAAAACCAACCCAGTGGACAGACCCAATCCTCTGGGGGCATGTGGCTGAGTTTTAAGTACTGCTTGGCAAGGTTTACCTGGGAATTTAAATTTCATGTTAGGTCTTTATAGTAAGCACATTAAAAAAAAATCTTTTTAGTAGTTAAGAGCACTGGCTGCTTTTCCAGAGGACCTGGGTTCAATACCCAGCACCAACAAGGCAGCTCACAGCTGTCTGTAACTCCAGTTCCAGAGTTCTGACACCCTCACAGAGACATACATGCAGGCAAAACACCAATGAACATAGAATAAAAATAAATTATTAAATTTTTTTTTTAATCTGTCCTGGCCTTGGACTCACTCTGTAAAGCAGGTTGGTTTTAAGTTCTCAGCAATCCTCCTGCCCCAGCTTCTCCCTGGTATGATAGAACACTACCATGCCTGGCTTTTCCTTTTCTGCTCCTTCTCCTCCTATTGTTATTACTTTCTATTATTATTATTGTTGTTATTGTTATTATTATTATTACAAACTCTTCCCAGATAAGGAGTGGAAGCCTGCAACTTCCCAGAATGGGTAGGAAAGGAGGCTGAGATTGGGGGCCACTGCTGTTGTCTCCCTACTAGGGTATGAGGATCACCCCTGCCGTCCCTGAAACTCCATGAGGCAATCAGGGGGTCACTGGCAACTGCAGCCTCAGCTGTGCCATTTTTGTGAGGAGTGCCAGTCACACTAGTAAGTGACAACTTCACTCCAGCAGCAGGTACTCCGTGAAGACTACTCCAGGTGCGGGAAGCACACAGTTGTGGAGCTCCAGATGGCATGGCTTACTGTAGCCTGCTCCAGGCTGGGCAGCTGGTGCAGTCAGTAACTGGCTATGTTGGCAATGCTCCTGGCTGCATTTTCCAGTCAGTCCCTGAGAGACAGCTCTGCTGGGCACCACATCCAATTTACAGCGTTCATCCCAGGCACAGTGGATGTTGAGCTGCTTGCAGGAAAAGTAGACGGGACTCCATGGCTTCTAGCCTCAGTCATGCCCTGGTGGGTTCAGAAAGCATTCAAGAGCAGAGACCTGCGCTGAGGAGGTAAGAGGCAGTGGAAAGGTGACAGGCATTAGACTCTGAGGAGCTGTGATGGACGGAAGGAGAGACTGCAAAAGAGACAAGCACAGGGCTAGTGGGTCGATTCAGTGGCTAGAGGTGCATGCTGCTAAGCAATCCCCAGAACTCTGCAAGTTATACCTCCACACATGCACCATGGCACACCCGCACCCAACACACACACACACACACACACACACACACACACACACACACACACTTTAATTACATTTTAAGAAAGGGACCAGCCGGGTGGTGGTGGCACACACCTGTAATCCCAGCACTTGGGAGGCAAAGGCAGGTGGATCTCTGTGAGTTCGAGGCCAGCCTGGTCTACAGAGCTAGCCCAGGACAGGCTCCAAAGCTACAGAGAAACCTGTCTCGAAAAACAAAACAAAACAAAACAAAACAAAACAAGGAAGGAAGGAAGGAAGAAGGAAAAAGAAGGAAAGAAGGAAAGAATGAAAGAAAGGGACCAATGTGTGAGTTGCCACAGGAGAGATTTCAGAAAGCTGGCAAGTTATCAACTCTGGCTACCATGGAGTGACCAGAGGGCAAGGAACATGCATTTGACATCTGTGTTTGGAAGGGGGACACTGTGGTAAAAGCTTGGTATGATAAGCTCCTGACACTGAAGACCCAGAACCAAGCCCCTGGCTTTGAAAGTTTAGGGTCATGAAGTCCCTTGTTGTCCAGCCTTAGAGCAGGCTTTAAAAACCGGCGGGCACACAAAAACCTGCGGGCACACGCTATCACAAACAAAGAGCCTCTGGTTTTAGAGCTGTAAGTCACTGGTTTTGAGGGCCTAGAGTCGCAGTCCCTAGTTCTCAAGACAGAGCATATGCCTTCTGCTTGGAAGGTCTAGCTCACAGGCACTCAAAGGCTCCAGACACTAGAAATAAGGAAGCCCATCTCTGCCTATTCTCCATTTCCACTCCCCGAAGCATTTGTGACAGAGTTGGTTTGGTTTTCATTGTGGGTAGTAAAGGGGGAGGTGCCATGTCTTGTTTTCTTTAATAGCATTTGCTTTAGAGCCCTCAGGCTGGTCTGGGTCTCAGCAATGTTAGCAGCTACCTGGATGACTACAGGTGACTCTGCCTCTGGGCCTCAGCTCTAGCATCTGAAACACACGGGCTCTCAGACAGGAGTTAGGCTAGGCTGTCTGGCTTCAAGCCTCAGGGAACCACATGTTGCCACATCCCTTTTGCTGATACCATGTACAGTATTTTTTCTCTTTTCTTCTCTCTCTCTCTCTCTCTCTCTCTCTCTCTCTCTCTCTCTCTCTCTCCTTTCCAAGACAAGATTTCTCTATGTAACACTTCTCCTGAAACTTGTTCTGTAGACCAGGCTGGCCTCAAACTCAGAGATCCACCAGCCTCTGCCTCCCAAGTACTGGCATTAAGGGTGTGTGCACGTCAGACAAGCACCTTACCAAGGGGCCATCTCCCTAGCCTTGATGTTCTCTTTCTAAAATGACTAAAGCCTGCAGTAAGTTAAAACAAGAAGGACTAGAGACGGCGCTGTAGTTAAAAGCACATGCTGCTCTTGCAGAGGACCTGTGTTCAGTTCTGAGCATCCATGTCAAGCACATGCTGCTCTTGCAGAGGACCTGTGTTCAGTTCTGAGCATCCATGTCAAGCACATGCTGCTCTTGCAGAGGACCTGTGTTCAGTTCTGAGCATCCATGTCAAGCACATGCTGCTCTTGCAGAGGACCTGTGTTCAGTTCTGAGCACTCATGTCAAGCACATGCTGCTCTTGCAGAGGACCTGTGTTCAGTTCTGAGCATCCATGTCAAGCACATGCTGCTCTTGCAGAGAACCTGTGTTCAGTTCTGAGCATCCATGTCAAGCACATGCTGCTCTTGCAGAGGACCTGTGTTCAGTTCTGAGCACTCATGTCAAGCACATGCTGCTCTTGCAGAGAACCTGTGTTCAGTTCTGAGCACTCATGTCAAGCACATGCTGCTCTTGCAGAGGACCTGTGTTCAGTTCTGAGCACTCCATGTCAAGCACATGCTGCTCTTGCAGAGGACCTGTGTTCAGTTCTGAGCACTCATGTCAAGCACATGCTGCTCTTGCAGAGGACCTGTGTTCAGTTCTGAGCATCCATGTCAAGCAGCTCCTGCAATCCCGGCTCCAAGGGATCTGCGACCCCTTCTGGCCTCCTCAGGCACCTGCACTCACATGCACACACTTACACACAGAGATACATACATACCCATAATTAAGTCTCAAGAAAAGAAAAGTTCAACAAGAAAAGCTTTAACATGTGTAAAGATGCCTTGATTATTTAGATGAGGACTGTCCCCCACAGGCCCATACAGTTGAACACTTGGTCCCAGTTGATGGCATTGTTTGCAGGAGGTAATGGGGTTTTTTGAAGGGGAGGCTTGCTGAGGAAGCACTTCATTAGGAATGGGCCTTCAGAGTTTATAGCCTTCCCCCGCTTCTGGTTCTCTCCCTCTCTCTGCTTCATGCTTACAGTTGGATATGTGATCACTCAGCTTCCTGCTCCAGCTACCAGCTGTCATGCCTCTCCTGCCACTATAGACTCCCATCTGGACCAGAGTCAAAATAAACTCTTTTTCATGTCACCTTTGGTCGTGGTATTTTGTCACAGCAACAGAAAATAACAAATATAGATGCCTTCCAAAGCCAGCCCAAGCAGGCACAGAAAACGCTCTGTGCCTTGTTTGTTAAAGGGCTGTGCCCTGGAGCCATAAGGTAATAAAGTGACCTACACTATAAGGATGATGTTTCTCAGCTAAACTAAGCTTCAAAGTGTGGCTTTCTGACATTGTAACTTCCTGTTCTTGAAGTCTTTATAAAACATAGCTGAGAACCATTTCTCCTCTGATGGTGACCCGCTCTCTACAGACTCATGATATAAGAAAAGGTCTTAAATCTACATACTTCTCCCCCTTTGACATTTTAACTAGCCTGGGCCTTTGTGTGCTCTCTTCTTTTCCAAGCAAATAGTTATATTTAGGGCTAAGTTCTATCTATTTAGGATGTACATTTTGTACCTTGCTTCAACAAAAAGTCTTACCTTTAAAATGCAGATTTAGGATTGCCTGGTTATATAGATAATTTGGGGCACTAAAAACGTAATGAAAAGACTGACATAAGACCATTATAAGCCAGCAAGCGGCAAACCCAAAATGAAAGTGGTAAGATTTTATCTGTATTTAGTGTATAAATGCACACATGTGTATCTTAAGTGCATATGTAAACCTCTATCTATACATGTGTTTGTAGGTTACGTACTCATGATATGGAAAAAACTGAACTTAATAGAATTAACCTAAATGCTTTTCTCTTCTTTACATTTACTTACTCATTATACATAGACACACATACACACACAAAAACACATGTGTGGAGGTCGGAGGACAATATGGTGATATTTTGTGTATGCTCTAACAAATAAAGCTTGCCTGAAGATCAAAGGGCAAAGCCAGCCACTAGTTAATAATAGAGGCCAGAACTCAGGAGTCAGAGGCAGACAGATCTCTGTGAGTTCATCAGAGTGACCCAGAAACAGAACTAGGCAGTGGTGGCACACACCTTTGATCCCAGCACTTGGGGTCTCATGTCTTTAATCCCACCACTAGGGAGGTGGAGACAGGAAGTGATATGGCTGGGTGGAGAGAGGAATGTAAGGTGGGAGGAAACAGGAGCTGGGGTCCTTTTCAGCTGAGGATTGTGTACAGGTAAGAACTAGTGGCCGCTGCTCTGCTTCTCTGATCTTTCAGTTTTCACCCTGATACCTGACTCTGGGTTTTTATTAATAAGACCAACTGGGATTTGTACTTCAGGACTACTTGAAAAATCTGCCATTTGGGTCCAGGATTGAACTCAGGTTGTTAAGCTTGCCAAGGAACAACTTTAGACCATCTTGCCAGTCCCTAAATCCTTCCTAAAACTTAGTAACTCTGAAAAATGGTAATGTACAGGTTTATATGGCTTATACATCTTTAAGTTCATGTTATGATAAATTAAATGCCATGTGTGGCATACCTGCTTGTGATCCCTGCATGTGGAAGGTGGAGGAAAAGAACCAGGAGTTTAGGACTAATGAGTGCCTGTCTCAAAACAACTACAGAAGCATTTATACCAGGTTAAGTCATTTTCATTTGAGGTCTGGGTCATTCCTAGATAAGTCAAAAATAACAAAACATCAGGATCATAGGTTGAAATTTTACATACTTCAACATTTTGCTTTATTATTTTAAACAAGTTTAAATATACTGGGTCTGTTTCCACATTTGAGGGTGTTATGAAAACGGCACATACTTTATAGACTTTGTAAGCTGGTCTGTACAAGGTGCTGGCACACGACTGCTAAGGGTTATGATTGAAACTCCAAGTAAGAAACCACTGTCTGTGAGGGAACTGAGGTGTGTCTTAGAAAGAAAGTTACAAACATGGGGATATGTTTTTAATAAAGTGCTCCAAGGGAGAGTATGTCCACTGTTACTCTGAGACAGGTCTTGCTCTGCTGCCCAGGCCATCCTGAAAGTACATGGCCTGGACTGGATTCACCCTCAGGACCTTCCTACCTGCTGCTCTGCGGCCTGTCTGCTGGCATTACCGACGTGTACTACCACACCAGGCCAAGAAAGAGTCATTTTATTTGTCTGAGAGAACCTTGTATGGTTAAGATGACAAGGACAAGGGCTGGAGAGGTGGCTCAGCAGTCAAGAGCACTGGCTGCTCTTCCAGAGGACCCAGGTTTGATTCCTAGCACCCACTTGGAGGCTCACAGCCACCTGCAACTACACACACACACACACACACACACACACACACACACACACACACACACCAGATTATAGGTACAAAGCAGAGAACAAACAGAAAGTACCAGCAGGAGTACTGTGCAACTGTTGCCTATTAAGGAATATATCTTCTAACAAAACCACAGCTAGTGTTCTGAGAGGCTAGGCTATCAAGCATAAGAAAAGCAAAAATTCAATTTAAAAAATGGACTGCAGGTAAATATAGGCTAACAGTCCCTCCTTCTAAACCAAATCTTTGATTAAGAGGGTCTTTCGTCACTACCTACCACTTACCAACACAGGATCAGGTCAGAGCAACTGAAACAAATCTCATTCTGGCAACAAATGACCAAGACTAAAACACAGGACGGTTGATCAGCAATGTCTACCGAGAACATTGTTCAGGGACAAGGGAGGAAGTTGTCAAACAAGACAACAACACACAGGAAGGAGGGAGGGAGGAGGAAAGAGGGAGGGAGGGGAAAAAATGGACTCTCTTAGGTCAGCCCTTTCCAAAGTAACAAAAGCTGAGAAGTTACAAAGAGCAGGTTCCTTTCTCTTAGATATTTATTTTATGTGTACAGTTCTTTACCTTTATTTTTATTTTATGTGCACAGTTTTTTAATCTTTATTTTTATTTTATGTGTATGGGTGTTCTAACTGCATGTATGTCTGTTTGCCATGTGTGTGTAGTGCTTATGGATGCCAGAAGGGGGTGTGCTGGATCCCCTGAGACTGCAGTTCTGGAGGGCTGTGAGCCGCCAAGTGGGTGTTAGGAACGTAAGCAGGTCCTCTGGAAGAGCAACCAGTGCTCTTAATCACCAAGTCCTCTCTCCAGCCTGTTGTGAGGATGGAAGTGTACCATTGTGTACAATGCTCCTAGGGGTGAGGAGAGAATGCTGAGTCCCGGGACTGGAGTTAGAAACTGCTGAGAGCCACCAGACAGGCACTGGTTCTCAGCAGAAGCAAAAAGGCAACACATTTGTCAATGACTGAGCCGTGTTTCCAGCTCCCAAGGTGACCTCATTCACTGGGTGTCTTCTGACTTCCATTTCTACACATGCTTTGTTATTTCTTCCAGGCACTGACATATTTCAGGATTTTCTCATCAGTCCAGCAATAGATGGCAGAGCATCCAAAGCCCTCATGAACGAGGAATGGACAAGAAGAAACTTTCTCCAGGGCACCTCATTGTGTCTGCATTTCTGTTGAGCTCCTAGCTTGGCTCCAAAGAGCAGCACCCAGCCCTAATCCTTCCTTTGTTTAACCATACCTTTAGTTTCTCCTATGGTCCTATGTGAATCTTGTCTGAGAATCAAGGATCAGAGAGTCTCCCAAGGATCAAAGGCCTATGCAAAACTTGGTTCAAGAAACCTGGAAAACCATGGTACCAGAGAAATGAAGTAATTTGCACTTGGCATTTTATTTCTGGGAGCTCCTTTTAGGTTGCTTGAAGGTACAGAAATTAACTGGCTAAATTGTAAATAGAGTAAATAAAACTGCCCTAGGTGAAGGCAAAGTGCTTCAGTCCTTTGACGCTGGACCCCTCTGCAGCTGCCAAGGGCTAAATTCACTCTTAAGGTGCCTCTGAGTTTTCTTTCCATGGAGCCCCATGAACCCACACACGCATGCTTCGACCACCCCATGCAGCTGTGAGAATAACCCTAACAGCACCTTCTTCCAGGGAGAGCCTCTCATGGCTTATGTCACAGCCAACCTGTCACATGTGTATCTTAGCCTTGGGTTCCTCTTCCCTCTAACTCTAAACCTGCAGTGGCCATGAGAAGCTAGAACGCTTCTCTGCCCAGTTCTGGCCCAAACTCTAAATAAGGCCATCTGCTTACCAATCCCTATTTCCCAGTGGACCTCAGGCTCAGGAGCAGCCTAGTGGATGAAGACTCTGTGCTCTTTCACTCAGTCCTGATTACTGAAGTCTTCTCCATCTTGAAAGAGCTAAGCTTTTGTTAAATCTTATTTTCTTTAAGACTTTTAAAAAAATTAATAATATTGTTTGGGGTGCATGTGTATCATGGCACACATGCAAAGGTCAGGGGACAACGCTGTAAAGTTAGCTCTCTCTATCCACTTTTATGTGGACTCCATGCATCAAATGAAGGCTGCTAAGCTCACGTGGCAAGCACCTTTACCTTTTGAGCCATCTCATTGGCCCCCTTTTAAAATTTTTTATTGTGACTTTGATTGAATGATTAACCAAGGTAACACTTATCAAGCATTTTAAACTCCTTTATCTTTTTAAAAAAAATATCTCCAAATTCTTTAAAACTCTGAGATTTCTAGAAGGCACCTGAACATTCGAGAGACTTGTATTTGCGTAAATGTATTATTAGTATATGTTCCAAAATGGTATGAGCTTTCTAGAATCAGATACATCTTGTAAGTTTTTAGTCATAATTGTAATAATAATTTTGATTTCTTAAGAAATCCAGTATCTCACTATATATCCCAGACTGACCTCAAACTTGCAATCCACCTGCCCCCCAGTGCTAGGATGAAAGGCATGTGTCATCAAGCCTGACTCCCATCTGCCATAATAGAACATCTAGAATGAGCTCACACAAGTGGGGACTTACCTGTGTGGTCCCAAACGGTGCAAAGCAGCTCTACTACCAAACTTCGGCAGCTAAGGGGACCTCGAAAGAAGTCCCGCCTCACACACACCTACGCAGCTCTCCATTTATCTGTCAGTCACTTCACAAGATGACCTTTTAAAACACAACCCACAGGCTGGAGAGATGGCTTAGCCGTTAACGGCACTTTCCGGTCTCCCGGAGGACCCCCAGCTCAGTTACGGCACACGTACTGTGTGTCTCACAACTGCCTGCAACTACAGCTCCAGAGATCTGAAGCCCTCTCCTGGCCCCCATGAGCACTGTACTCATGTGGCCAACACTCACAGAAACACACACATGCACATAAAATAACGATAAAAACACAACCAGAGTTCCGGTAGCTCCCTAGGCATGGTGGCGCATGCCTTTAACCCTAGCACTCAGGAGGCAGAAGCAGGCAGATGCGGGAGTTCCAGGCTAGTTTGGTTTACAGAGTAAATTCCTGGCCAGCCAGGACTACATAGTGACTATCTAAAAAAGGAAAGAAATAGCCACCCACAACTCAAACCCCCAGGGCACTCAAGACCCACAAACACCAAAAAGATTAATCTTTCCTAATTCTTAGATGAAGTGGGACCTGCCCCCTCAGAGCTCATTTCCCGGCCTACCTTCCTTTTCCAAGGAGGGAAACGCCGAGATCAGTCAGAGAGGCTTTCAGAGAAGAATGGTCTGGCTTTCTGGATCTGCTCCAGTCGATTCAGGATGAACTGGCTCGTATCGATGAAGCGCTCGACGCAATTCACCAAGCAGACCTCGGCCCGGCCGTCCAGCCTGGGCCCGGGCTTGTCCATGCACTTCTCCCAGCACAGCTCAGTCATGTGGTGGACCAGCAGCTGCACCCGCTGTTTCTGCGTCTCCACCTCCACGAACCGCTGCAGCTGCGGGTCTGCGGCGTCAACGCTGCTCACCGGGGAGGACCAGCCGGCCTCCATGCCAACGAGCCGCAGGGGCGGAAGTGCTCCGGCTAGGAACAGGAACCGGAAGTGTGCGCTGCCTCGGGCAGCTTCGGGACTTCATCCTGCAGGTCTGGCTCGGCCTCTCTAAAGATTTTAAAGTGTTCACACTATTAGACCCTGTAAGGCTTTCCAAATCTTTTAACGAACAAGCTGATGGTTTTATGAAATGCCCGTCAAGATCAATGAATATGAAGAAGACAATGATCGAAGCGATGGCAGATGTGTTCTCGTGACCTGTGGTTTATCCTAAATCCGTTGGCTGAGATTCTCGAAGATAAAACTTGACTGGAGTTAGAATTGCGAAGAAACAAAAGCCCTACACAGGGCTCTTAATTCTAATTGGACCTCATTTTACCAGGTCCTAACTGATGACAGTGTCCGACCGCGGACCAGACTGCCGCCATCCCCCCAGTCTCCCAGGCTCGAGTGCAGCTAGGAGGGGGTCTTCGGGAGTAAGGCGCGCTCTCACGCCAGGACTTTAGATTGCCCCTCGTTTGTTCTGTTTTTATGTGTTCCAACATTCCGAAATGGGGGCGGAATGAAAAGACATGGCCCCGCGAATGGACACCATGCACTCAACACTCGTGTATGGCTTCAGCCGCCTACCCGTCCGCGCCTGGCCTCTTCCCTTTGGAACATGACCACTGGACCTTCAGCTCTTTAACTCGGGAAGATATTGGTCAAAAACGGGAAATAAAAGAAGGATGGAAATATCACTAGAGGGCCGGAGAGGGTTCAGAGTTTCAGACGGTTTAAGAGTCCAATGCCCTTGAAAAAGACTGAGGTAGTTCCCAGACCCCCATGGCAGCTCACGACCATCTGCAACTCCAGTTCCGTCTCTGAGCTCTGTCGGCACAGGCATGCAGGTGGTGCGCAAACATACATGCGAGCAAGCACCTTTTTTGTTTGTTTGTTTTTGAGACAGGGTTTCTCTGTGTAGTTTTGGTGCCTGTCCTGGATCTCGCTCTGTAGACCAGGCTGGCCTCGAACTCACAGAGATCCACCTGCCTCTGCTCTGCCTCTGCCTCCTGAGTATTAAAGCGTGTACCACCACTGCCCAGCTTTTTTTTTTTTTTTTAAGAAATTTTTTTAAGAAAATGTCACAAGAATGAGGCCATAAAGTTTTCAATCTGGAGGAAATACAAGGCAAGAGACCCCAGTTGGACAGGTTTTGGGAGACTTTGATGCCATAAAGGTAAGAAATACTCTCACCCAAACCCTTTTTACTATCGGCTGGATGTGTGACGACCAATGAAACTCTTAGGCTGTTTTCTACCTGCACAATTGCTCTGTTTCCCTTCTTGTTCCTTTTAAATGTAATGTTTTATTTTATTTAGGAAACTCTATGGATCACAGTCTCGCCCTGAGCTTGATAGGCAGGCCTAGGCTGCTACCAAATTCTTAATCCTCCACTTCTGTGCCATAGAGATCTGGGGTTACAGGTGAACACCATCACACTTGTCAGGGATCAAGAAATCTGACTTTTTATTTTTCCTCAGTGCTGGTGACTGAATCCAGGGCTTGTGTACGCTGCATGAGCCCACTGTCATTGAGCAACATGCCCAACTCTTTCCCCTGTTGAAATCTGTAAAACTTTGAAACCCAGACCCTTTGGGTGCCATTTTGGAACACTTACTCTGGGCAATTAGAATTCATGTTTTCTTCTTGGGTGGCTCTCCTCATTTTAGCTGGAATAATTATTTTTTTTCTCTCCCTTGGTGTGCCTTGTCTGGCCTTTTCAGGTTGCTACTTATGGATCTACATGGACACAGGCATTTAGTAATCATATTCATACACGTGAACTCTCAGTGCATAGCTGGATACCACTGGCTACTCAAGAAGTGCTTACTGAATGAATAATTAATGTTCGGAGTATGAGGGGCATCCCATAATATCTTGCTTTTCTTGGGATTCCTAGTTGGCACCATTTAACAAGGAGACTCTGTCTTGAGGACATGAAGGACATTACTCAGTGAGGCTTGTGATCAATGTATCAGTCATTTATCACTAAAAATTGTTTCACCTCTTCCTTATGTGGGCAGTAGGGGAGGAAATGTGTGGCAAAATACGAATTTTTAAAATCTAACTTATCTTTGACAGACCTGGAATTTGGGAGGCATCATTTAGGGACCCAATTTAAATATGGGAAAAAATTGGGCATAATGGTCTCTGTCAGTAGGAGGCAGGTTTGGGGTGTGTTAACACATATTCTGGCCTATGGGAAACCAGAGCATGTGGGAAGTTATGCCAAGTCACAGGGAGCCATGGACGTGCTATTCCAACCAGGCAGCAGAGCTGGCTGCTGAAAGAATTGGGCTTTATTTAGGTTTCAGAGCAAGCCTCTGAAGAAACAAAACAGCCACATTTCAGTGACAAACGATCTCATAAGTGAGGCACAGTTTTAATCAATGGTTGTATGAAGTTCTCGTTTATTAGCCACTGGTATAGTAGGTAGAACTACTTCTGCTGTGAAACAGCAGAAAACAGCAGTGGCCACAGGGCAGCCCAGCCTCTTGCCTCTCCCTGCTGGTGAAGGGCAATCAAATTTGCAAGAGAAGGTCAGTCAGCCCCATGAACTCCTGCTCTTGGAGTAATGCCTATCTGGATTGCAAATGTGTCTTTCCAGCTCTGTTAAGGCGCCTTGCCCAAACCACACAACCCAGGGAGTCTGGAGCCAGGGCCACCTCCCTCTACTTTTCTCCTAAAAGCTGAGCATATGTGAGTCCCCAGACAGCCCTTCATGCTTAACCTGGCTCATTGCTCCCAGTTAGAGCAGAACAGTGACTGCTCTTGAATTCCTTGATGCTGATGGCTCCGTTGTTACATATGTGGTCTGAATGTCGGCCTGTGGGGGACATAGAAATGGAGCTGAAATGAAACAGGCCTCCTGGGGGCACTTTCCTCCCACCCTCCCTGTCACAGCCGAGCAGCATCCTGTGGCAGGGACACTACCTTGGCTGATCCGCTAGCTTTTTGTTTGTTTCATTTTAGCAGGAGTGTGACAGGAGGAAGCTATAGAATCTTGTACCACAAGCAGACTCCTTTCCTCAGAAGGGCAAGTGCAAACGGGCACTCTTCCATGTTTTGTAGATAGGAGAGTGGCAGGCTGTTCAACAGGCCTTTGTTGACATCTTTGTGTGTTGATACCCTTAGTGAGCTAGGTAAGTTAGCAGGGACTTTCTTGGGTACTGAAAAGCCTTTGATCCAATTGCAGATGCCCTTACATCACTCTGGTTCTTGGGTCCAGCCTCTCCTGCTTCTGTTGTAGTGCTTTCCTGACCTTACCCTGCTCATAGATCATGTCATCCCCTCTGGAAGGCAGACCAGAGTCACCTCATACCATTGAGCAAAACCTGCTGATATATCCAGAATGGCTCTCTCGATTGTATTTGGAGGAGACACGTCAAAGGAATTCTGGAAGCCCTTTTGATAGTTCTTCCCACATGTGGTTGTATTATTAATAATTGATTGCCCCTGAAGAGAACTATATCTTACCCTTTCCAGTCATACCTCTTTGGTCTCAAGACAGGTCCTTTTTGTGGGAAATGACAAGAGAGTAACTTCATAGTAAGGCCTCAATGAGCAGTATCCCCAAGAGCAGAAGGGCATGCAGGGAGGGTGGGATATTTTGCACTCCTGAAGAAAGAACCATGAGATGAGGCGCACACAAAAGCTAAGGAGCAAACCCTGGCAGGTGTGGGACAAGAGCTTACAGCACACCAGTCTGATGGCTGGTCCTGGAGCTTGGCATTAGTATTCTCTTTTCTGAGGATTGTACCAACATCAAGAAGCAAAGGAGCAAAAGACCCCAGGTGAGAGTTAGGTGGCCCCAGTCTGAGGCGTAAGGTCCCACAAGCTTGGTGGGTTAGTGGCTCCTGCTGTGACTGTTCAAGCCATGCCAGCCTCCCTCGACCCACAGCTGTTGTGACAGCTCCACCCCCTCCTCCTTGGGTGTTGCTTTTCTGTGGCTTCCAGCAGGGCAGAGCATCCTAAGCAACTGTTTGATGCCAAATACTAGAGGAAAGCCTAGGACTGTTCTTGGCTCATTCTGTTGGAGAAACAGACTACATGAGTCCAGTGAGTTCCTGTCCAGGGCCAAACAAGCAAGGAGGGACAGGGGTTCTAAGTTCTGCAGAAGTGGGAGGCTTCAGAGGAGGGACGTGTGGCAAGACCTCCAGGGAAGAATAGCCTGTGGTCAGTGGGAAGGGGCACAGGACATCAAGTTGAGGAAGTAAACGGTGACAGTGAGTGAACTCTGAGGGCCTCACAGTGCTGAGGCTAAGAGGTGACATGTCCTGAGTAGGAACCACAGAAAAACTGAAAAGCGGGACTACTGGAAGAGTCCAGGCACTTGAGCAGTAAGTGTCAAACAAATCAAGAAATGCAAACACATTATCCGATAGCATCAGCTAGTGTTCTGTGTGTGCTTAGGTTGATTCTAGAAGGTGAACTGACTTTTGGCTTAGACCCTGCTGAGCTGAACTCAGTGTGGTTTGAGAAGGAACTGTTCAGGGAAGGAAGGGTAGAGGAAGAAGATCCAGCCTCCTGTTCACAGCTGGAAAACTCAGGGTAGACACTGGTACTTAGGGCGTGTTCTGTAGGGGTTTACTCTGGAGTCATCATTTCATTGAGGACTCAAATCAGCCTATATTCCCATGAGATCCTGATGGGGGCCAGGTGGGTTGTGAGAGAGTGAGCAGATGCATGTGTGTTTATGGCTATGTAGCTGTGTGTGCAAGATTTTTAAACAGAGCCAGAGCTGAAGAGTAGAGTTTTACTCTCAGGTCTCAGGCAGGAACTGTTGTAACAGGAGAAGCGGCTTTGCCACCGACTTCCTTCCCGGTGTCAAAGACTGGACACAGTTTGCTCATGCTAGGCAAGTACTGCACCACTAAGCCGTGTCCACAGTCAACACTGCTGTTGATAGGTCTGGACTCTGCTTTAATGCAGACAAGTGGAGGTCTGCTGGCAAACAGCAGGAATGCAGGAGGGATTTGCTGGAATACAAGCATGGAGTCAGGAGTTCCTGATACTTCACACTGGTAGGATTCCTGCTGAAGATGGATGAAGGCGCTCAGACATGGAAACAAAGGTGAGAAATTGGACCACAGAGTGAGGATATCATGAGTGGAGGGGTCTCTCTAAATGGACTTAGTGGGTCTGTATTTGGGGTACTGATATGAGATTTAAGCTCAAATAGAAAATGAATTTGGGCAGGTAGGGAAGGAGCAATGCATAATTGAGCATAAAGTGTGGTCTTGCCCATCATTGTCTCAACTCTAGCCCTACTAGTCCTCCTAGCTTGAGGGCTATGGATGATCACTTCCACACCAGGATGCTTGCTATTGTGGGTAACTGCCTTCATCTGGTGACTGATAGAGCTTGTGAGCTTATTATTCGTCAGTGAATCCTGACATTGTAGAAAGACAAATGTGTCCAATCACACTAACGACAGTTCACTCCCCACAAGATGGCTCAGCCCTGGGCCTTCTGCTTTGGAGGGAGATGAGATGGGTAGACAAGCCCTCCTCCAGTGACCAGCATGCCATCCTGTAGGGGTGGATCGAGTGGCCGGAGTAAAGGAGACGGATACACAGATGAGGGCGGAGGTGCCAGGCTCCATGCTGCACCCTCAACGTAAGCGAGGAGTCATTGCTTTTTGGTCTTTTGCAAAAGCAGCAGCTTCCACCAGGCAGTGGTGGCACATGCCTTTAATCCCAGTACTTGGGAGACAGGCCGATCTCTGAGTTTGAGGCTAGCTTGGTCTGCATAATGAGTTCCAGGACAGCCAGAGCTTCACAGAGAAACCCTGTCTTGGAAGAAAAAAGCAGCTTCCTATTTCAAGGTCACTAGACCCCCTTTTTCTGTCCTCTTCCCCAATGTGGCCCCCATGAATGAATCACCTAGCTGTCTCTTTAAGTCATGTGTTGGGATAGGTGGCCTGCCAGGCTGCCAGAGCCAAGGTTTTGTTTTAAAAATTAGTTCCATCACATCCTTGCCCATCCTCTGGAAGCAGTTGCCTGCTACACTACAGGAATCAGTGTGGCAGGCCTAGGGCCCTACAAGACTGTGGTGGCCTCTGACCATGGCTCCCCTAATGTTGGTCTCTCCTGTAGCTGCTACATGAAGTACCGTGAACTGAGTTGCCTAAGACATCAGACACTCTTCCATATTTCTGGGGCTAGAAACCTGAAGTCAAGCTATGGACTGTCTTCTAGCTGCCCATAGCTCTTTGGTCATCTTGGCCATTTATATTAATGCACCATCTCTGCTCCTGACACTGTTTCACATGTGTTGGCACAGAGACCATTCACTCCAACAGAATTAAGAGAGAATTTATTCTGAGCCAAGGCTAAGTGGCATGGCCAGAGAATATGGGTTAAATTTGTCCCACGTGATGTGTTTCATTTTCTAAGTAATTATATGACCTTTGATTGTTTGGGGGCAAAAGGCAGTCATATATCTAGGCATTTTCCAAATATGTTGCTGGGAGTATCAGGTAGGCAGGTTATAGCAAGGCAGGGAAATCTCTGCTCTAGGTCTCAGGTGCTGTTTGATAACATTTTTAGTTTGGGGTGGGTGGAAGGGACAGGTCTGCTAAGGATACAGTCAGAAGATTTTACCTGATAGTAAGAGGTGCTAGATCAGACCCAGAGACAGGTGAAAATTGGCTAGCAAAGGAATGAAAGGTAGCCCAAGATGATGTGGCTTTCCGTCTGTCATGTTCCAGTTCGCAGTTCTTTTTTTTTTTTTTTTTTTCTTTTTGGTTTTTCGAGACAGGGTTTCTCTGTGTAGCTTTACACCTTTCCTGGAGCTCACTCTGTAGTCCAGGCTGGCCTCAAACTCACAGAGATCTGCCTGGCTCTGCCTCCCAAGTGCTGGGATTAAAGGCGTGTGCCACCACCACCCGGCAGCTCGCAGTTCTTAACAGCCAGCCAGTCTATAAAATCTTTCAATGTAAGCATGGTATTTTCAGGGAACTTGTGTTCACAAGTGGCATTTACTGTTTTTATAAAGACGCCAGCCATCCTAGACCTACATTAATGACCTCATCTCACCTAGATGATGTCTTCAGGCATCCTGCTGTTAACTAAGATCATCCCCATGGGAAAGTGGAGGACGGGAGCAATCCTGCGGGTCTCGGGGTCCTTGTCCTGCACATGGAAGCTCAGAATGGATCATGGAAATCCTGGATCATAATCTCTGGGAATAGACTGTGGTTGTCCAGCTAGCAGGGGTGACTGGGGAATTTTGCTGCTAGCTTCTGACAGTTTTAACCACTTGCCATTTTTCAGGGGACAGCAGGGAATTTCATAAAGCAGCATTTAGACCTCAAATGCTCTGATGCCCTTGGTTTTCTCCAGAGAGCACATTCCCACCAAAAGCCCCTGCCCGCTGGGCACAGCCATACACTGAGGTGACCACACCATCCTCTACTGTAACTGTCTTTCTGACTTGGCCAGTCGACTGTGCAAGGGGCAGGCATGGAGGTCAGCTATGTGATGCTTGTGGCAGCCTGGGTGCGAGACAGGCCATCTCACCCTTGGGCACACTAACTCAGTGTACCAGGTCAACCTGAGGTGTCTTAAATGCCTCAAGATGTGGATGCCTCTGTTCCTCTCCAATTATGGGAGCATGGAAAGTTGTATAGTTTTTTTTAAATTAACTAACTAATTAATTTTATATAGCTGAAGTTTTCTCTGGTCCTGTCCAGCCCCACAGACCTTGCAGCGCTTGTAAAATAATCACTCAGAAGCTTATATTAATTAAAATTGCTTGACTATCAGCTCAGGCTTATTATTGACTAGCTCTTACACTTAAATTAACCCATAATTCTTATTTATGTTTAGCCACATGGCTTGGTACCTTTTCTCAGTTCTGCCTTCACATCTTGCTTCCTCTGTGTCTGGCTGGTGACTCCTGACTCAGCCTTCCTGTTCCCAGAATTCTCCTTGTCTGTTTACCCTGCCTATACTTCCTGCCTGGCTACTGGCCAATCAGCACTTTATTTATCAATCAATGGGAACAACACATTCACAACATGCAGAGCACCATCACCCATCATTCCCCTTTTTCTTTCTATTTAAAGGGAAAATTTTAACTTTAACATAATAAAATTA
Source organism: Onychomys torridus (assembly GCF_903995425.1). Taxonomy (NCBI): domain Eukaryota; kingdom Metazoa; phylum Chordata; class Mammalia; order Rodentia; family Cricetidae; genus Onychomys; species Onychomys torridus. Next base: position 109,979,552 of record NC_050451.1, on the reverse strand, counting down.
TATATAACAAAACAGTTATCAAGCAAGAATTATAGTTATAATATTTAGTCTATTTGTATTTGGCAAAAATAAAAGAAGATATCCTATCTATCCTATATTTGTGAGTCCAAGGTTCCATATCTACCTTATCTCCTATCATAACTAAGGAAAACCATAATTATAACTATCTAGTCTTCAACTACATCAAAGACTTCAGAAGGATATAATATTACCTAAGTAAATAGGAAGAGCATTGTAAGCAACTTCCAAAAATCTAGAATGACAGAGACAGCTGGCTGCCTGGACAGTTACCCAAAGTTCTTCTGCAATCCGTTCTTTTTTTGTTTGTTTTTGTTTTTGTTTATTTGGAGCTGAGGACCAAACCCAGTGCCTTGCGCTTGCTAGGCAAGCACTCTACCACTGAGCTAAATACCCAACCCCTAGGCATCCATCCATTCTTTATCCTACAGACCTAGAGTCTCTCAGTCACTTCTCTCTGTGTCCTATAGAATGTCTGGCAATTTCTTCTGCAAAGCAGGAACCTGAAGGACCATTTCATCTTGCAAAGTTCAGTGATCACCTTTCTATGGTCCTGCATGTCCACTTCAGACAACATTTTGTCAAGCAGTCCAGGCAAGAACAGTTTCTTGCCCAAATGGCTATTTTTGCCAGGAAGAAGATAAATTCCTAATGGAGTGTCTTTGACACCCATCTTTTTCTTTGAAGTAAATCAGTGCTGCCAGGAGCAGACATGTCTCACTCTCCAGAAAGTCTAAATTTTAAAACATTTTAAATGCCATATTCTGTATGTCTTTGAAGTGTTTGAAGATTACCTATCTATCTGAAATATATCTATGTATACCCAGAAAACTTAACATGACTATAAGTTTGACTATCATAGAAGACTAATTATTAATCTGTTTCTCAACTATACATTACAATTTCAAATGAGGTGCACAAACAAAATACTTTAAACAAGAGTAGAAATACACATACAGTATAACAAAATTAACTTTAAATTTGTATCAATAAACTAAAATCTATAGCAATGTAAAATACTTCAAACAAGTTGTTGCTCTTTAAAAGTAGAGTCAATAATCTACCCTTTTATCCTAATATATCTATACCCTATATTTTTATATCATATCCTTTCTTCTTTTAGAAAGAGATCGGCTATGACCAATAACAATTTGTAACAACAATCTAAATAAAGGCAAACATCCATAATCCATAATCCATTTTTTGGGGAATGTGGGTGTAGTTTTCTAGGCTACTTCCTGCTGATAGGGGGTTCTGGTAGTCTCATGAGGATCAAATATGTTGCTCTGATTGGTTGATAAATAAAGCTGTTTGGCAATGGTGAGACAGAATAGAGTTAGGCAGGACATTCTAACTAGAGAGGAGGAAGGAGAAAGGCAGAACAGAGAGATGCAGCCAGCTGAGAAGCAAGATGTAAAGATACCGATAAGCCACAAGCCATGTGGCAAGGTATAGATTTATAGAAATGGGTTAATTTAAGATGTAAGATCTAGCCAGTTGGTGGTGGCGCATGCCTTTAATCCCAGCACTCAGGAGGCAGAGCCAGGCAGATCTCTGTGAGTTCGAGGCCAGCCTAGACTACAGAGTGAGCTCCAGGAAAAGCACAAAGCTACACAGAGAAACCTGTCTCGAAAAACCAAAAAAAAAAAAAAAAAAAAAAAAAGTAAGATCTAGCTAGCAAGAATCCTGAGCCATTAGGCCATACAATTTTAATTAATATAAGCCTCTGTGTGTTTATTTGGGTCTGAGTGGCTGTGGGACTGGGCAGGACACAGGAAAACTTCAGCTACAATTTTACCTTTAAATATTCATGTATATGAGTGTTTTGCCTGTATGCATTAATGTGCGCCCATGTGCATTCCTAGTACCCAAGGAAGTCCGAAGAAAGCATAAGACCCTTTAGAATTAAAGTTACAGTCTGCTGAGGGCCACCATGTGGGTTCTAGGAACTAAACCTATGTCCTCTGCAGTGCTCTTAACCACTGAGCCATCTCTAGAGCCCCCAAAAGTTTTATTTTTAAATGTCCAAGACACATGATACCTACAGTATCTGGATCCTGGCACATGCTCTGTTGTCTTTGATGGTTCTGAAATGGGACAGACAGCATAAGTGTCAGGCCCTAGGGAGTGAGTTCTCTAGAAGTGTATGTGTGTGTGTGTGTGTGTGTGTGTGTGTTTGTGTGTGCACATGCATTATGTACACCCACATGCATGATAATATGACTTCCCTTGGTAGGCAGTACATGTAATATAAACTACAAGAAATTGATGGATGATCTGTGGCAGAAGAGCAAGAAACCCTGGCTTTGTACCAACTCTTCCCAAGAGAGAGGTGGACAAACGTCTCCTCACCCCATCAAGGGTACCAGTGACAGAACAATGAAATGACTCCACCTGAGTCTAGTCTGGTGAGCCAGTGAGTTTATTGGACTTTTTTACAAAATCACTAAAAAAGGCCCCACTCAAACCTTGGTAACCTTCTTAAAGCTGTATAAAAGGAGTCCTCTTCAGTGATATTGCACCTCCAGAGGCCACAGGAAGCCGATGGAGTATCTGGAATCTCAGGTGGGAGTATGACAACATCCCTCCTCTTGTGATGGAGCTTCTACAGGCCTGATCTACAGAGAAACTGCCATGGCTCACAGCTAGTAGGGATTAGTGAGTAAGCTGATGTACAGGATATGGACAAGTATACTAAGGAGAGATTGCCTGTGAAGCATGCCTTTCAAAAACAAACATTTGTAAAGGGGAGAGGAAGTAGCTTATGGGTGGGGAGGTGTCTTAGTCACTGTGCTATTGCTGTGAAGAAACACCATGACCAAGGCAATTCTTATGAAAGAAAGCACTTAATTAGAGGCTTGCTTACAGTTTCAGTGGTTTAGTCCATTATCACTAGTGGGGAGCATGGTAGCAGGCATGGCAGGCATAATGCTGGAGAAGTATCTGAGAGCTACATCCTCATCCACAGGCAAAGAGAATAAGCCTGGCATGGGCTTTTGAAACCTCAAAGCCTATCCCCAGTGACATACTTCCTCCAAAAAGGCAGGAAGGATAGGGTAGGCGGGACAAGGAGGAGGAGAATTGTGGGAAATGGAAGGCTGGATGGAGAGACACCGCCAACTGCCGCCATGACAAGAAAGATATAAGGTGCTGGTAAGCCATGAGCCACGTGGCAAAGCATAGATTAATAGAAATGGGCTAAATATAAGAGTAAGAGCTAGACAATGATAGGCCTGAGCAGTTTAAATAATATAAGCATCTATATGTTTATTTTATAAATGGGCTGTCAGACTAACAGGGCTTGGTGGGGGCTGGAGAGAAGGTCTCCAGCTACACTAAGCATTCAAATACATGAGACTATGGGGACCATTTTTATTCAGATCACCACAGGAGAGAACATATGTTTGGGAGTGCCCAGGGAGGAACTATATACCTCCATCTGGACTCTCGGGTTTGGTGGGTAACAGTGGTTACATAGTCATGTAATTAAAAATATTTTGGAATGTTTTTTATCATCAAAATCAGATTCTACCTTATAGCATTTTTAAATATTAAGAAGATACCATGAATATAGTGTTTAAGAAACAAGCCTGGTGTCTGAGAAATGCCTCAGTGAGCAAAAGTATTTGCAGGAATCACATAAAGATGAGAGAAGAGAATCATCCCTTCCAGTTGTCCTCAGACCTCTACCCACATGCAGTGGCATGCACTCATCCTTAACATGTGTGTGCAGGCACATCACATACACACACATGCAAATAATAAATACAGATTTCAAAAATTAAGAAAAGCATATGAGGGACAAACTTAGGCTCCTCATTCCTGGGTCCCCACAGCAGCCCCCAGGGCTGGGCAGAACTGGGGAGAAGGCTTCTCAAGCCTGTGGAGTACTGAATGACTTTGTCATAGCAGGGTCTTACTTCAGATATCTGCTATGGCTTAAGTGTGTCCCCTCAAATTCATATATGGGAGTTGTAATGCCTAGAACCTCACAGTGGCCATGCAGACTATAAGGAGGTAAATTAAAACAAAGTCACTAGAATGGGTGCTAATTCTGGACAGGCAGGTATGGAGGGAGACCACATGAGGGCACAAAAAGGCACCATCTTTAGGAGAACCAACCCTGTGAGCACCTTGATCTGGGCTGTGTAGCCTCTAGAACTGCAAGGAAACTATTTTTTTGTGTTGGAAACCCCTCTGTGTTTTGATATTACTGTCTGAGATGACTAACAGTGCCTTTGAAAATGCTTTGCATTTTCTTTTGCTGTGGTTGGGATTAAACCCAGGCCTTGTGCATGCTAGGCCAGTGCTCTACTACTGACCTCCCTCTATCTCCACCCTATGTGGTTGTGTGAGTGCATGCATATGTGTATGTGCATATGTATGTGTGCGTGCATGTGTGTGTGTGTGTGTGTGTGTGTGTGTGTGTGTGTGTGTGTGTGTGTGTGTGATGCATGTATGGACGGCAATCTGTGTGTGTGGGGGGGCACACATATATGCACATGTGTAACACTTAGAGTAAGGATGACGTGTACTGGAGACTGACCTTTTAGTGTCCCTCTAGATACCCCAAATGCAAGGCTAGCTGGCTTCAGAGCTGTAGAGAATCTGTTCTCCAGTGTTCAAGTGTTTGGGGCCCTACTGTACTATACAGTTTAGCTCTGCTCTCTCTCCAGGCCAAGTTTATGCCCTACATTTCTAGACTGAGTTTCTTCCAGCCTTACTTGCTCACCAGTGCTTTCTGCTGAACACTTCTGCAGAAGTCTGTTAATCTTATCTCCCTTTGTAACCTTTTTCTCATGCTGCTATTCACTAATGCAGATATGAGTGTGGGGACATGATGACAGCCCCAGCAGTAACCACAGTCCTTTCCACACACTCAGATACACACCTGCTATGGCAGAGGCACCAGAGACTTGAGGTCACGTTCTTGCAAACACCTTCCCTGTAAAGAGGCTCTGATCTCCCACCAGGCAGGTGGGCTGAAGGGGCCTTCTCTGGATGGATTATCAACAGACGGAGTCAAGGTATCCTCAGTCACTGGCAGCTTTGGATGCTGCCTTCATCTGTGCGATGAAGACATTAGTCTGCAAGACCTCTGATATTCTTCTCAGCTCCAGAATTGGGTGAACTGTGTGTGCAAGAGCCGTAAGTGTATGGGAGATCAATTTCCTTGTGAGTTCACAGGTTTTGCCATTCATTGGGCTTTGATGTCTTTCTTCTGACTCTGTGTGGGTGGCCTGCCCCCAGGCACCTGTGCACTGCTATTGGTGTCCCTCTAGGGAGACGCTCATCTACACAGGGACTGATAGTGGGACTAGGGCCCACACAGTGTTAAACACTAAACGGAGAGAAGGGAGAAGATCCCAACAGGGAGTATGGCTCTGAGATACTGTCCTGTTCAGTTGCTACGATCACACATCTTGTGCTCTCTGGGTGGGGGCTGCTGGACTCTTAGCATGAGCAGGGGCAGGAATTAGAGCAGTTGTGGTGCTCAGAGCCAATGAAGAGCTGCTACTGCTTTGCTTGAACGAGTTTCACTGGGGATGTCTCTCTTGACTGTCCCAGCCTGAACAACTTTTTCCATTCTCCTGTCCATTGTACCTCCCATGGGAATTCTCTCAGCTACCCTCACTTGCTAAAATGGGTAGCCGATAAAGTCTGATAGTGGCCTATGGCTGCTGAGCTGGCTCAGGTTCTCTGCACGTAGGGTCTCACCAAGAGATGGCTGCACCTGTGCCCAAGCCTCACTGACTCAGATGTGCCCACTGCTTTGAAATGAATAAGTTGGATATTATGAAAATTGATGAATATTATGAATAAGAAGGTGGGAAGTACAGCTTGCTTAACACGTGTGACTCCATGTGTTTGATTCCTGGCACTGAAAGAGGGCAAGGAAGGTGCTTCCCCTAAGGACTGAGCTGAATGTATTGGCAAATGGCTCCCCAAACCTACTGCTGTCAAAACAGGAGTGTAAGAGCTAGATTGTGGGGAACTAGAAGGAACAGCCCTCGATGGCTCCATTAGCTCTCAGTTTTGATAATGAAACCCTAAGAGGATCTCAGTGATGTGCTGTGGTGTGGCTGTAAATGACTGAGCAAAAAACCGAACTGCTGGGATTTGAGACCGGCTTGGGTTACACAGCAGGCCCTAGGAAGGTGATGACAAGGGGACCTAGCTCCTTCCTATGATCAGCCCTGTCACCCAGAGAGAGCACTGTCCCCAGTACAGTATTCTCTACGTAGAAAGATTTTCTTCCCACTTCTTTCTGTGTCCAGGGCGAGGGATGGAAGCAGAAGTCCGTGTGTGTGTGTGTGTGTGTGTGTGTGTGTGTGTGTGTGTGTGTGTGTGTGTGTGTAAAGGCTCGCTGGTTTGGCATATCTGTGCAGTCTTGGTAAGACCTATCTCTGTGAGCCAGGACTGAGTCCTAGTCTCACACGAATCAAGCTGTAAAGACTCCAGGGTACTTCTGCCAGTCTTCTAGGAGTTTGGAGTGCACCGGTGTCTGCTGCATTTGCTGTGCACAGAGAATGAACTAGCTGAGGGGCTGGTTTAACGGGGAGAGTGCCTTGTTTTTTTTTAAGCAGAAAAAGTCCAGCAAATACTTGACCAAGCCAAGCCTCTAGCAGAGAGGGATACCAAGTCCAGGCCTCCTATTGCACAAGAGATGGGGCTTCAGCTTAGAGAGCAGGAGCAGACTGAGCCATGGTTTGATTATTTTAGAAGTTGTTAAGAGAGAGGCTGGTGAAATGGTTCTGTGGGTTAGACACTTGCTGCCAAGTCTGACGACCTAAATTTAATCCCCAGGACCCACATGGTGTAAGGAGAGAATCAACTCCCAAAAGTTGTCTTGTGACCCCCACATGTGTGCTATGGCACACAATCAATCAATGTAAAAGGTTAAAATAATGTTAAAAGAATAAAACCAGATGCCTGCTCTCAGTTTATCTTATTTCTGATTGTTCGTGTAAATGACTTTCAAGCTATAACAAGCTTTAGATTACAAAATTTCTAAATTTAGAGCTCAGAACCACTCCAATGTGTGAAAAACTAACTTGAGGATTTGATTGCTGCTAGTCTAGTGAGAGGGAGCCAAGGCCCTTCTCCGGGTCTAGGGCCATCCCAAATATGGCAGGGCCTGCTGGCTCCAGCCTGAGAGTGAGGCCTTGTCTTGGGCCTTAAGTCTGGGGTCTGCAGTCAGACCGTTTTGGGGAGTTCTTCTAGAACCTAAGAAAAGGCATGGGATCACGAAGTGAGATAGTAGCCCAGTAGTTGCCTATCAAAACGCCTATGGCCAAGTGCTACTCTCTGTTCCCTCCCCATAAACACATATCTGGGGCCCTCAGTGCACAGTAAATATTCAATGAGTAAGTAACTGAGGTTCCGAATATTAACAAATTATCATCCCTACCCTCCAGGGTCATCACCACCACTCTGACACTAGGGGAACCTACCTACTAAAAGCTCTCACATCCCAGGATGTGCACTGGTATTTAAGAGAATTTATGTTAAATATAGTAGAAGTGCTGGGGTGGCGGCACACGCCTTTAATCCCAGCATTTGGGAGGCAGAGGCAGATGGATCTCTTCAGTTCAAGGTCAGCCTGGCCAACGGACAGCCTGGGCTACAGAGAGAAACCTTATCTCAGAAAGACAAACAAAGAAATCCTATTTCTTTAGTTAGTTATTGGTATGGTTTGAATGTGATGTTTTATTTTGTCACTATGGATAACTTCTCCCACTCCTTTCCTATTTTGGCCTGGAATCTGCTTGCCTGAAAATGCCAATCTCTTACCATCTGCACAAAGCCAACAGCCTTAAGGCTTTTCTAGACGCAATGAAATAGCTTGCTGATGCTTCCCCTGGCAGGCATCACCCACAGAGGCCTTCCTTTGGGGGTGAAATAGACCTGGAAGATTTCCGAGTATCTTGTCAAGGTGGGATGTTCTCAGGTATTCAAAGTCCTGCCAGGCCAGGCTGCACCTCACGCCACTATGTGCAGAAGGCAGGAGTGAAGGGCAGGTTGAATGGGAGTGAGAGCCTGAGGCTGGCAATGGCAGGAGATCAGTGTTGGGTACTGCGCCTCTAAAAGGCTCCAAGGTTGACTCTGGAGGGGCAGAGTGTCACTTGACTGCTGACCCCTGCAGGACTGAAATGGAGGGTTCTGGGGCAGGATGGGATCTCCATGAAACATAGTCCCAGTGGGCAGAGAGCCCTTGTCCTCCTGAATCCAGTCTCTAACTGGATTCCATTCAGTGAGGCTGCGGTGTGGGAAAGGCTTCTTCTCCCTGGCTGGGTAACTGTGCGAAGGTGAGGAAACCAAGACACAGTGGGTGTCTGGACTGGGGCTCGCTGTCTCAGCAGTTCAGAGAGGGTGGGTCTCAGAGTGTCCTTTCACATTCCTTCAGGAAGGTGGCCACTGTCCTCACACTGAGCTAGTGAGTGGCAACAGCTGACTTGTAGAGCCACCTAATCCTGTTCTGAGCAGCAGGTGCCAGGCTCAGAGTCAGAGACCTGGTGCAGTGGCAGCAGTCAGTGCTGCCCGTGGTGACTCTGCTTTGCAGGGACAGAAGGGGACACTCACTGCACAGACCCTCAGCCTTCCAGAAACCTGAGTAGTCTGTGTCCACTTTTCTATTTGGTGGAATTGCCTAGAATAAAGTTTACTTAGAGAAGTCTAATAAAAATGACTGAAAAGTAAAACACATAAAAACTTTATTGTAAGTATCACACACCTAAATTTGTATCAATTTGACACATTGCTGCTCATTTTGCAGAACATACCCACAGAACACACCCAGTGCAGTTTGCTTTAGGACAGTCATCAACTTCTAGAACGGTTTGTGCTCACAGTGGGCTGCCTCCTGCCTACACGTCCCTGACTGTGCCCCACAGTGGGTATTGCCTCACCCACTACAAGGGGGCAAGGATAGGACCAGGAGAATCTGTTGCCAGAAGAGCTGGTGGTGTGTGCAAAGGGCCAGCAGGTTAGCCCAAGTGGGGCTGAGCCACGCCGACCAGCTCTGTGCTCTCTGCACAGGCTCCACAAGTTTCTAGAAAGCAACTTTTCTCTGCTCACATCACCTCTTACTCTGTTTCACCCCTTAGCCTGAGTGGCTCCCGTAGGGCATTCTGGGCAAAATAAACCCCAGTTAGGTATTATGGAGTATCCCAGAACCTGAAGTTGGCACTGGATTGTTATTTTTACTGAAAGCAGGGAGGAGTTGGGACAGATTCCCTAGGCTGGAGGGGACTCATCTCCTGCTTCCTCCCTCATGGAGGCCTGGAGGACACTGTCCAGTGTCTGGGCAGTGTGGGCAGGACAGCCACTGGGATGTGAACACAAAGTCCATAAAGAGTAGTGTGGCACATGCTTTCTGGTGTCACATGACCTGCCCCCTCCGCTGAGGTGAGGACAAGCAGACTGCTCCACGTGAGCATCATGACAGTTGTCCCCATCTGTGTGCTGTAAAACTGCCACAGAAACCTGCAACTGTCATGCATTTGAACGTATTTATAATGACGATTCTCCAAACTGAGAAAGGCCCAGTAAAAAAATAAAGATAGAAAATACATGCTAATTTAATGGCAAACTTATCTGATACTACAATGGTAACCATCTTGGAGTTAAGGACAGTGTATGGTGGGGATCACCCTCTCCTCTTGAGGACATCTGTGCTGGAGTCTGCTGGGTCTTCAGGCTGATGTGGTGGCAGGGACATGCCACTGTCACTCAGCAGTGGGCTGAATGTCAGTGCTGCAGCAGGAAGTTGGTGGCCACATTGAGGTCATTGTTTGAGGCCCTCAGGGCCTCCAAGGCATCCCCTCTGGAAAATCCCATCTCCATGAGCCGGGCAACCTGCAAAGAGAGCAGAAAACTGAGGGCCAACAACACTAAGTTCTTCCTTAGCCCACATGATTTTCACATGACTTTGTGGGAAGCTCAAAGCTTCTAAAATAACCAGAGTCAGTTCATGTCTATTCCCAGGTCGACTCTGACAATAAAAGATTATTAAGTCTAGACCTATAATCCCAGCAGCTGGAAGGTGGAAGCAAGAGCGCCAGGAGTTCAAAGTTATCCTGGGCTACAGAGTGAGTTTGAGTCTGGCCTGGGCTACATGAGACCCTGTCTCAAAAAACAAAATAAAACAAAACGAAGAAGCTGAGAGGAGGGTTCATCTGATAAATTATTTGCCTTGCAAGCACAAGGATACTCTAGTACCCATGTAAAAATTCCAGGTATAGTGGACTGTATGCCAAGGATGACACCCAAGGTTGTCCTCTGGTGCATGTGCTCTCTCTCCTTCCTTCCCTCCCTCTTTAAGAAAAAAAAAAGTCAACAAAAATGACTAAAGGTAATTCAAGTGCTCACTGTATCACAGGAAAATCTCAGTGTATTCGCTACTCTTCTTGACGCCATGACTAAACACCTGACAGAAAGTGACTTGTGGGAGAGAGGGTACAGTCCGCCATGGTGAGGAGGGCATGGTGCAGCCTTGGAGCTCAGGGGCATCTTCCTGTTTCCCGCCTTGTTCAGACTGGGAACCCAACCACAGGAGGGTGCTGTTCACAACAGATACGCCCAGAGGGGCACCCCATTAATGCCCTAAGTGTCTCCTAATCCAATCATGCTAATAATCCAAAGTAGCCATCACACAAAATAGACAAGGAAACAGAGCTTCTGAGGCTCTGATGCACTGGGGTGCACTGGGGCCAGGCTGTGAGAAGGCCAATGTAAACAACCTGAGATCATTGGCCACACTCTGTGTCAAGTGTGATCCTGGAGGGAGGATTTGAAACAGGCACGTGTGCACACACAGGCCAACAAGTCTACCACTGGAGTTGCACTCCTGACACCACAGCTCTGACGGTCACAGTGTACTTGGCTGCTGGCATGGCCAGTTTCTTGCCTGTAGGCACTCTGGTCTCTTCTGCAGAGGCAGCATGTGCTGCCTGGGGCTTCTGTGGGCAGCAGTAGCCATATGCAAGGAGAGCTGAGGCATGGGCAGCCACTGAGAAATGGAGGTAACCTAAAGCCACTGGGGGCAGGAAGCACCAGGCTTTCACAGACCACAAGTCTTGGCTATGTGAGTACGGAGGCTTCCTGTACTGTGTTCATAGTAGTCTTCAACGCAGACAGGTGGAGCCCCCAAACTTATCTATAACCTGCTTTCTCAAGTAGGCAAAGAGTTCAGGCTGGGTGTAATTACAGGACTTGTGAGCCAGAGGTGGGAGGTCAGATCTAGACCTATCACAGTGAATACAAGGCCAGCCTAGGCTATGTAAGATTCCATCCCTGTCTCAAAAAAAGTCAGAAAAAAACTCAATGACAACAACAACAACAACAACAACCACACAAGTATGTAATGCCTGGTCTACCTGCAGAACCAAACACATGACGCCTGCAATAACGAGCACCGAATCATGAGACATGTAATTGCCAAGCTTTTGGCTGCTATGCAGGGCAAATCTGAGGTCTTAGTCACTGCTTTAAATTCCTTTCTGGCTGGAGGCAAGTGCTGGGTACTATACATGGAAAGACCACGATTTCCCATTGGGCTCCAGCATGGGAGCGGCTAAGAAGGGGCTGATGTGGGCAATGTCTCTTTAATGGGAATTACTACCAAGAAGAATGTACAGGACAGGGGACCTCAAGTGACCCAGAACTACTCTCCTCTCCCAAGGAATTCTGGGGCAGGGAACAAGAGAAAACAGGCACACATGCATGCTGGTCTGACGCTGGAGTTTTAGCTTGTGTTTTTCAAACAGAAGGCATCATTTATCTCAATTATGGTCATGAGCACTTAGTGGGGATGAGTAGAATTACAGTAGGAGGTGTTTGCATCTTTCATTCCCAGGTCCCATGTCCAGGATGCATGCATAGGCTGCATTTCTCACTGTGGCTGTGGCCCGAATGATACTCAAATTGATTCTGTAAGGATCAGTCTGTGCTATGGTGGGCTGGCCCACACACACTGATGGAGTGACGGCATGGCTGGATACAGCTCAGCCCTGCCTGGTGTGAAGAGAACAAGGCCATTTCTTTAAAGCTTCCTTTCCCTTCCAGGTTCTCTCCTCATGTGAGCAGCAGAACAGGAGGTCTGCTCTAGAGGTCCCATGGGAAGTCCTTGCTCATGTGGACAGAGCCTGCTGTCATCTGTGGTGTTCCCTTTACTTCTCTCTGCCGGCTCGACAGCTTCTTCCCTTTGCTCTGTCATCTCTGCCGGGGGCTCTTCCCTTTGCTGCTGGCCTGATGACTCCTCCTCACCCATGTAAGTTTTAGGCACCTCCCCTTTCCTGCCTCTGGCTAGAAGGATCCCAGACTAGAAATCCCTGGGGTCCTGCAGACCCGTGCTGTGAGAGAACAACTTACAAAGAGTTAATTTCGCCCCTCATGGTAGAGACAGCCTGTGGAGCAGCTTTTATCATGGCAGAAAAGAAACAGAGAAAGAGACAGTTAGGTGCCAGGGACAAGGCATCCCAAGGACCTGCCCTAATGACCTGCTTCCTCCAGACAGGTCTTACTTCCCAAGATTTACAGAACTACCCCAATGTCACTAGCTACACTTTAACACAGGAACCTATGATGGACATTTGTATTCAAGCTAGAACCTTCCATTTCTAGGGCTAGGGATGTGGCTTAGGCAGTAAAATGTTTGCCTAGCAAACATGAAGCCCTTGGATTTAATTCTTAGCACTGCAGAAACTGGACATGAAGGTATACACCTATAATCCTAGTACTTAGGAGATGGAGGCAGGAGCATCAGGAATTCAAACCACCCTTGACTACATAATGAATTTGAGGCCAGCCTGGGATACATGAGACTCCATTTAAAAAAAAAAAAAATCCAACCCTGTCTTAGTCATTGTTCTATTGATGTGAGGAGACACCATATAAAAGAAAATATTTAATTGGGGCTGGCTTACAGTTTCAGAGGTTTGCTCCATTATCATCATGGTGAAACATGGTGGCATGCAGGCAGACATGGTGCTAGAGAAGTAGCTGAGGGTCCTACATCTTGACTTGCAGGCAACAGGAAGTGATCTGTCTCACTAGGTGTGAGCTGAGCATATCTAAGACCTCAAAGTCCGCCTCTACAGTGACACACTTCCTCTACCAAGACCACATCTACTCCAATAAGGCCACACCTCCTAATAGTGCCACTCATTTGGGGGGGCATTTTCTTTCAGACCACCACAGCCCCTAAACCACAAAGCGTATTGCCATCTCATATAGCATAATACATTTATTCTAGCTCTTGCATCCTTGGTCTTAGTTATTCCATCAATGTCCAAAAGTCTCTTTGCGACTTAATGCAAACTCTTAGCCGTGAATCATGTTAAAACAAAAAAGAATGATCTACCACCAACTCAATTCCAAAGGCAAGAACAGGAATGAAGAAAAAGAAAGAATAGATCACACCGCAGCAGAACAAACACTACCCCTGCACCCAACACTTGGTGTTTAGGGGACACATGGACTCACACTGACTTGACGTCTACTGGGCAGCCCTGGCTCCATCCACTGCTTTCCCTGGCTAAGTTCCCTGTTCCTGGCATTACCAGTATCACCACCTGCTCAGGGGTTGCCTCTGTAACTCAGCCTTGCCACACTGCCTGGCCTCCCAGACCTTCCTTTGAAATATGGGTAAAAACTTGCATGAGTCTGAAACTCCTGGATTCTGCCTGTCTGTAATGCACCATCACAGGGATAATGCCAAGCTCTCTTACCAACCTGAGCAGTAGCTGGTCCTCCATGAACCATGGCTTTGGGGGCTTAAGTGTCAAGTGGCTGGACCTGGGGAAATATCTTCCCAGGCATCTCTGTGTAAGCAGGGAGCCTTAAGGCTCTATTTTCAGGGGATCGTGTCTTAGTTAGGGTTCCCACTGCTGTGAAGAGATCATGACTAAGGCAACTCTACAAAGGAAAACATTTAATTGGGGCTGGTTTACAGTTCAGAGGTTCAGGCCATTATCCTCATGGCGGGAAGGATAGCAGCACACAGGTAGACATGGTGCTGGAGAAGCAGCTGAGAGTTCTACCTCAGGATCTGCAGGCAGCAGGGAGAGAGAGACACTGGGCCTGGCTTGAGCAACTGAAACTCAAAGCCCCCAGTGACACACTTCCTCCACCAAGGCCACACCTTTTAGTAGTGCCTCTTCCTATTGAGCCTGCAGGCCATTTTCATTCAAACCACCACAAAGTCTTCCAAAGGAGCTTACAATTTTACATCCTGGACAGCTGTAGGTTGCGTCGGGTCAGTTCCTACCACACTGTGACGGCTACTCTTCGTTGTCAACTTGACTCCATCTGGAATGAACTAAAACCCTAAAGACTGGGCACACATGTGAGGGATTTTTTTCTTAAATTAAATTATTCGAATCCAGAACTTCTGAGGTGGAAAAAGCACCTTTAATTTGGGTCACACTTTCTGTCAGAGGCCTATGTAGAAAATATGGAAGGAGGAGGCTTGCTCTCTCTCTGCCTGCTTGCTCTCAATCTAGCTAGCAAGTCTATTCCTTCACTGGCATTAGGGCCTACTTCTTTGGGATTCCTGAATATACTGAAGACTAGCTGAGACATCCAGCCTTAATGGACTAAAAATTACTAGATCCTTGAGCTTTCTGTTGCTAGACAGTCATTGTTGGGTTAGCTGTACCGAAGGCTCTAAGTCATTCTAATAAACCCCCCATATATATAAACACATCTATGTGTGTGTGTGTGTGTGTGTGTGTGTGTGTGTGTGTGTGTGTGTGTGTAGATACAGAGTCTATCAGTTCTGTTCTTCTAGAGAACCCTGACTAATACACATGCTCTTTGCTTTTTGTTAGTGTCTCGTGTCTGCCCTTCCCCCCTGCCACCCCAAGACAGGGTTTCTCTGTGTAGCTTTGGCTGTCCTGGATCTCACTCTGTAGACCAGGCTGGCCTTGAACACACAGAGATCTACCTGCCTCTACCTCCCGAGTGCTGGGATTACAGGTGTGCGCTACCCCCCCACCCCAATAATACACATGCTCTTAAGGCTTGCTTCCTCCTGTCCTAGTAAAAAGTGGTTGGCTTCTTTGAAAATGCCACTCATTTCTTTTACAACCATACCACTTATGTCTACAACTTTCTACACTACTTTCTAGGCCAGACTGCACCGTTTCAAATCCTTCTGCTCAGCTTTTTGCTTCCAATTTTCACTATAAATGTGGTTAAAAGCAGGCAGAAAAAGCCAGGTTTCAGCCAGAGTGCATGCTATATTGAAATTTCCTCCACCAAATTAATTAGTTACTTTAAAACTTAGCTTCAAAGTGTTAGGACCTGGAAAAAGAATTCAGATAAATTATTTGCCAAAATGTAACGTAAATTCCCTCCAGCCCAATTTCCAATAGTACCTCACAGCCTGGGCTTCACTGTATATTCCTATTGGTCCTCTGATCTTCTGAGCTTCCTCCAGAAGCACCCATTAAGCTCTACTTACAGAATTCCAGGCTTTATCCAGCCCACATCTCCAAACTTCTAAATTCTTCCCATAACCAGCTCCATACATTTAGAATTTAGTTACAACAATGACACTATTTTTAGTACTAAATTAGCTCGGTTTTTTTTTGTAATTGTGGCCAGAATACCTGACAGAAACAGCTTAGAGAAGGACAGGGTTACTGTGGCTCATAGCTTTAAAGGACTAGCCCATGGTAACTTTGCCCCCATGTGCCTGGACAGAATATCACGGTTGTGCTATGTGGCAGTCAGGAGGCAGAGGATGAGACCAGGAGGGGGCAGAGACAAGACACCCAAGGACCTGCTCTCCCAGTGTCCTGCTCCATCCAGTTAAAATCCCACTCACTAAAATTTCTAGAACCTACAGAAACAGTGCTATCAATTAGTACTAAAGTTTTAACACATGAGCTTGTTATTAAACCTGAGACACTTTGTCTCAGGATCCAGTGCTTTGGACCCCAGTCCTCATTTTCTCATTTTGTGACATCTGAAAACATGATACCCAGAGTAGTATGGAACTCCATGGGTGTGGACTGACCAGTGCTTGTGCACACATGTTGTATGTTTGTGTATATGGGCATGTATGTATACATACTTATGTAGAGAGTTACATCATGTGAACTGGTTGGCTAGTTTAGCAGAAGCCTGCTAAAAACTTGAGAATTTTCACCTGGCACACTCAGGCTGGGTTTCTTAAACCCTACAGTGACCTTCTAGGTAAGATGCCTATGTGCATCTCTGCCTGCTTTCCAGCCAACCCAAAGGAAGCATTAATTCTAATGCTGTCGTCAATCCCTTCTCAACTTGTATCTCCCAAGTATGCTTAGCAAACCTACAAACTTCATTTGAATCATTACTGATGATAATGTTTAAGCAGGTCAGATCAAAGATAGAGCCCTGAGCCCATGAGAAACTTTTCTCTGTGTTGAGTGGTTTATCAGCATGCTTAACCAGTTTCAAATCCGTCATTTTATTCTGTTATCCATTCCACAGGTTGATGCCCTATCTCCATAGTGATGAGATGTTGTGACATTTTGTGTCAATAGGGTTATTTTGGTATCCTCAGACCACAGAGATTTTTCTGACATTTACACGTCACCTAGTGCTAATCTGGTTCATGCTGTCAGATACCAAATTTGTCATTCAGTTTTCTGAACTCCTTCCCTCCTTCCCTTGGGGCCCTTTACAGTGAGCATTACTACCCACCTTCTCCAGCTCCCATCAGCTTGAGTAGCAAAGGGGTGGAAGGACACAAGTCATAGGAAAGAAAACCTCCTGATGTAAACACTCCGATCAGTTATTCTCAGCCTTGGTTTCCCATCTTAAGGTGGTTCTTTGCAATATTTCTGGCTGAGGAACACCGTCTCTGAGTCAGTCAGTAGTGGTGGGGTAACATTTTCCTTTTGTGTTGTTTTTTCCCCTTCCTTCCTTCCTTCCTTCCTTCCTTCCTTCCTTCCTTCCTTCCTTCCTTCCTTCCTTCCTTCTTTCTTTCTTTCTTGAGCTGAGGATCGAACCTGGAGCCTTGCACTTGCCAGGCAAGTGCTTTACCACTGAGCTAAGTCCCCAACCCCTCCTTTTGTGTTGTTGTCTATGAACATGTTCCCAATGACCGAGTCCCCTGGGAAAGGTTCCTTCTCTTATGCTTGTCACCCTAAGTTCTTCAGGCACAGCTGTAGGTCACTTGTGTTTTTGTACCTGACCAGAAACAGGTCTATATGCTGCCGATAGGCAGCAGTCTCAGGGGCTGGTAAGTCATGACCGATTGCTGACAGAGGCGAGCAGCGATGTCTGGCCACAGCTTCCTACCTGGTACTTGAGTTTTCCCTGCAGTGATGATGCATGTGGGCATTCAGAAGATGCAGGTGCAGGTGTGACATGCACAATGGCAGGCGTCACAGCCTGCATGGGAGCCCTTGGACCTGGCATGCCCAGCTGCCCTGTAAGCACTGTCTGTCATGAGAATGAAAGCTTTCTTTGTGTGCAGTCTCTCACCACCAAGCCTTCTCAGACGTTAACAACCACATGTCCACCAGCGCTGGTTTGACAACCTAGCCAGGTTTTTCACAGGTCTCCACTGAAGAGTCTTCTACTAAAAGGGAGCAGCAAGCTTGGTGCTTCAGACTCTGTGGTCAGCCACCA
Source organism: Onychomys torridus (assembly GCF_903995425.1). Classification (NCBI taxonomy): domain Eukaryota; kingdom Metazoa; phylum Chordata; class Mammalia; order Rodentia; family Cricetidae; genus Onychomys; species Onychomys torridus. Next base: position 109,961,909 of record NC_050451.1, on the reverse strand, counting down.
AGTGCCTTGACCAGAGCTGGCTTCCATATTTATGTATTTTTCAGGGCTAAGAAGACACGTGTGTCTAGTGTTTCCACTGCTGGCAGCCTGGTATAGGCTTATCAGAGAGACCTTTAAGGACCTGCGCCACGGAGCTACAGTAAAGACGGCAACCCACTTGTTATCTTGTTCCACGGATAGATGATGACCTCACTAATGTCTGGGGCAGGTCAATCTCTCCCCACCAAGAAGAAAGCTCGACATACACTGTAGCCCAGCATGGGTTAGATAAGGGCTGATGTGGTCAGGCTCAGTGATGTGAGCTCCTTAAGGAACTGATGGACAAAACTAAGAAGGCATAAAGACACCCAGAACTCTTTAAGGACTTCCTGTGATGGATAAGTTTTACAGCTGAGGCAGAGCCACCAGCAGTCCACACACACTGCATCCCAGTCACTAACAGACCCCAGGTTGATAATAATCTGTATGGGAAACTTATAAAATGCCCCATGGGAGTTTTCTGAAAAGCCTTTCCTTCAACCTTTGCTGTCTCTCACAGCCCACTGGGTACCTTCCTCCTGCTCTGGCACTGTAGAAGGCACTGTCTAAAACTACTGTGAAGTACCAGCTTAGCGTGCAGTGAGGGTTCTAGTCTAAATTCTAACATACCACTTTGCTCAGCTTTGTTTAGAATGCAACCACAGGTGCATTCTCTTCTGCTGTCTCTACCCGTGTGTGTGTATGTGTGTGTGTGTGTGTGTGTGTGTGTGTGTGTGTGTGTGTGTGTATCTATCTATATCTACCTACCTACCTACCTACCTACCTACCTACCTACCTATATAATTATCTATTTTTGAAACATGGTTTTGATACATAGCTTTGGCTGGTCTTAAACTCTGTAGTCTAAGGTGGCCTCAAACTTGCAGCAATCCTGTGCCTCAGCCTCCCAAGTGCAGGGGTTACAGGTACAAGGGACCACACCTTTTCAGTCTTTCACAACTGACATTAAAGTTCCCCAAGTGGAATATCCAATGCTGATTTTCTGTGACGGAGGTGAAAGCCTGAGACAACAGAATCTACAGGACACCCAGGGGAGCCGACTTTTTCTTCCTCTTGGGTTGAGCATGCATTGGGCTAGTGTCCCTCCCACTGAAAGCAGACTGTGACTCTGGTCAGCTGCCTTTCATCACTGCCCACCACAGGCGTCAGTGGCCTACACAGCCTCCTGTGACATGAGGAAGCCTTGTGGCTGGCTGACCCAGGGAAGGGAACACAGATAGGAACTACAGCCACCAAAGGGTACTGTCACTGTCAGCTGACAACAGGTAGACTATACTTTTCCCTCCCACATATTCTTTAGAAACACAGACTGCATCGTGAGAGAGGAAAATACACGCAGAGACAGTTCTTTCCTAGTTTTTCCTTTTTTTTTTTTTTTCAAATAACTTTGATGACTTGTTCATATCTCCCTATCTCAGGATGATTTTCACACCAGATAGCAAAATGGTATCTCAGTTCTCCACTCCCAACTCACCTCCTCTGTGATACAAGTCAAATGGGACAGGCACTCATTCCAGTGATCACAGCAACACCTTCAATGAGAGCTGTTTGGTTTGCTCAACAAAGACTGCGGTTTTCGCTAACTTCCCTTTAGCTAAGAGTGTCAAAAACAAATGGTGTTTTGGGTTTTTAACTTCCCAAATTCTGATGCTTATAGATCAAGATGCCCACCGGATAGTGGCCCCACCCGGTCCACAGCTGGGTGCCCCTCTGTGCTAGCTCACATGAACACTGATGTGATAAGCAGGGCCAGAGCTGCCCTGCCTGTCCATTATAAGCAGCATTTGTTACCTGTTAGTGCCAGCTGCCCTCCCCCAGTGCTGCTGCTGGGAGGTCCCTTGTGGGGATGCAGCTCTTTTTCTCCCTACTCTCGGTTATTTACATCCCTACCAGGGCCCCGTCTTTGGCTTAGCACGTGGCAGGTCCTCAGGAAAGGGCAAGCGCCATGCCAACGTCTTTCCAGCATCATTAGGGTTGGGCAGTGTAGCCAGGTGGTAATTTCAGGCTGACTAAAATGACGTCAGACATGACCAGGAAAGGAAGTAGATACAACTTCTGTCAGCTCCTGCTTTCAGCTCGTTTAACTCATGTGTTACCTGAGAGGTCATCTTCTCAATGTAGGAAAGGTTTGAGTCTAATTTGGTATTTTCTTCCCTCCTTTGTTTTACAAACAGGCAAACAAAAAAGTAAATTTGACAAAATTTCATTATTTGTCAATTAAAATCTTATTTAGGGTCCAAGATTACTGCATTTATTTATTTGTGTGCATGTGCCATGGTGTATGTGTGGGGGTTAGAGGGGCAATTTGAGGGAGTGAGTTTTTGCCTCCACCATGAGAGTCTCAGAGAACAAACTGAGGTCATCAGGAATGGTGACAGGCTCCTTTACCATACACTGACTTGCTAACTTTCAGGATGAGTGTGATTATCAGAATACCTGGTCAAGCAGGGAGGATGGGCACACACTCATGAGTTCACAGCAGCAATGGCCACTTGTACGCAGTTCCAGGGCAGTGGGGGCCCAGTGAGGAGGTGTTGGCAGTAATGGCTGCCAGGGAAGGAAGTCATTTTTCTCCAGTGGGGCAGCCGTCAGTCCAGTGCCCATGCTTCAGAAAACAACTCCACCCCATCTTATGCCAGTACCTTCATCCGACCCAGTGGGCCATTAAAAAGGACAAAATGGGAGAGGGACTTGTCCAGAGGGAGTGGGAGGGGACAAGAGAAGGAAGATGGGTGGGGTATGATCCAAGCACATTATATACATGTGTAAAACTTTCAAGGAATAAAAAACGATTAAAAAGAAAGTATGTGGGAGGGAGAGGGAAGAGAAAGAAATCCCGAAGATAGACATTTTAGCACATTTGGTGCACAGCAGATTATTTGACAAACTCTGTGCTTTGGTATATTCTCATCTAGGTATGAAAAGACCATTCTTTCCTTACCTCAGCCTCGTCTTTCACCCCTCTCCAGGCAACTCTGCTGAGCCTCTCTTTGCAGCTGATGTCACTGCCCTCCCTCAGCAGCTGTCTAGCTACAGCAGGGCTGCTTCCCAGTCTCACCACCCACAGCCTGCCTGCAATAGGCATGCCAGTCTCTGTGGGACTTGACTTGGGATGCAGTTCACATCAGGCAGAAAGCACCCTCGTCTCCTCCCTGGGCTGCTGCTGTCCTTCAGTTCCTTGTCACCGTCTACGCCATCTTTGCTACTTTGACACACTGAGGCTTCTCTACCCTGTGCACTGTACTGACAACTCAGAGAACTTCTTAGACTGTTCTGGGAACAGACCAGGACTTGAGTTTTCCTGTGTTCCTCACTGCATGTCTGCCTAAAGAAGGCAGGTGTGACATCCTGCCCCTTGGTTCTTGGGGTCACCTTTAGATGATACCCAGTGATGTATGGCTCTACCTTCACCCTAGCTTTCTCCATGAATGCCTCTTTTGGATATAGAAAAAGGAGCTGGGATACCATCCTCTTAATGGGTGATGAACTGGCAGAGGGGCTATGGTTCTAATCACTGAAAACAGGTTGATTCTGAAAAACTTGGGACTCTCAAAAATCAGCAAAAGTAACAGAAGCAGCAGAGATGGCCTGCAGCTGTGACTATAGGCTAACTTGTGATAGGCTGCCTTAATATATGTACATTTTCTTTGAATATTTGGCTTACCAAGCCCATGGGATGCAGTTACCATTGACTAAGTTTTCTTACAGAACTCTTACTAAAATTCCTGAACTCTATGTGTATAATAGAAAACCATAATTTTTACACTTTTTTTGTGTTTAGAAAGTTACTGTTTTTTTGTTTTTGTTTTTGTTTTTGTTTTTGAGACAGGGCTTCTTTGTGTATTACTGTTTCTTTGATGTATTAAAGTTACATGAGTCAAGGGTTAGAAAAATGGCTCAGTGGGTAAGACTGTACACCGCTCTTAGAGAGGACTGGAGTTTGATTCCCAGCACACTGTGTAGCTCACAACCACCTCTGGCCTCTGCAGACCCAATGCTCATGAGCACACACCCACACAAACAAAATAAGTCACATGCTCAGGTGAGGATGTAGTTCAGTGGTAGACTGCTTATTTAACAGGGTCTGGGTTTCATCCTCAGTACTGCAAAAGCAAACACCATAACACTTAAAAAATAAAAATGTATTTAATTGAAAAATTAAGGATAAAAAGTTTAATCATGCCGGGTGGTGGTGGTGCACGTCTTTAATCCCAGTACTTGGGAGGCAGAGCCAGGTGGATCTCTGTGAGTTCAAGGCCAGCCTGGTCTACAGAGTGAGATATCCAGGACAGCCACCAAAACTACATGGAGAAACCCTATCTCAAAAAAAAAAAAAAATTATTCATATTTAAATACGCTAATAACATTTCTGATAGTGGCCAGTATTAACAAGCTAATTGAGGTCATACATCAATTACAACTTTCTGAACTTAACTGTGAGCCTCTAGAAGTCAAGTATTTTTTTTTCTAAGACAGGGTCTCACTGGACAGCCCTGGCTAGCTTGGAACCTGCTGTGTAGATCCAGCTGGATTCAAACTCATGGGAATCTACCGGCTCTGGGATTAAAGGTGTACACCACCACGCCCACAGAGAACACCTTTCAATTCTTCTCTGACAGCATGCCAAGAGTGTACATTACAGTAATGGGCTGTGAGAACCCTGACGGTCTGCACCTCATCAGGACCATCAGAACACAAGATTCAGGAAGCAAGTGAGAAAGAGAGGGGTGGACAGGAGGGAACAGAGTGAGAGGTGGATGGAGAGAGGAAGGCAGGCCCTCGTGAGTGTGTATTACACACGACGACGAGGAGGAGAGTTAACAGCTCCTTACAGTGATATCGACAACATGTTATCCTCAGCACTGTCATTCTGGGAGGATCAAGGAAAAATGACTCACGAGGGGGAAACCCTGTAGACTAATGACACATTTTCACATTCTCCTCCTTCTCCTTTTGACATCTTTTTTCTTCTTCTTCTCCCCAAACTGCCAAAACCAAGAAAGAGCTCACCTGTCAATACTTCAGATGGCCAGAGTCTGTCTGTGAAGAGTGTGACTCACAGCTGTATCAGTCACAAAACAGAATCCTGTGTTTCTTTTCATCAGATGCATAGAAATTATCTTACTTTCTAAGCTGTCGTTTAAAGGGTCTGACAAATGCCAAATTATTGAGACTTCTTCCTCATCTCTGGGATGATATTAGCCTAGGGAATTCTTTTCTTTTCTTTGAGACAGGGTTTCTCTATGTAGCTCTAGCTGTCCTGGAACTCGCTCTGTAGACCAGGCTGGCCTTGAACTCAGTGATCTGCCTGCCTCTGCCTCAGAGTGCTGGGATTAAAGGCGTGCTCCACCACCACCTGAAGAGAATTTTTAAAGAAGGTAGGGCAGATGAACTCTAATGGCCAGATGCACTGCATGCCTCTAATCTTGGTGCTGGAAGGCAGAGGCAGCAGGATCATGAATCAGACCAGCCTGGGCTTTCAAAGTGAGGCCTTGTCTCTAAAAATAAAATAAGCAAATCAAGAAGAACTCTGGCTGCACATCTGGTCTTCTGCTGCCAAAACCTAAAGAGTTAATAAAATACGAGCATGAGACACGAAGCTGCCAGGCGAAGGGCCACTGGCCACTGGCCACTGGCAGCAGCTATAGTTGTCAGGGCACTAACAGGTCCCCGGCAAAAGCACTGACCCAGGCAGGGGTGCGGGAGAGCCTACTCATGGCTCTTCTGAGTAAGAGTATGGATGGGCCACTCTGTAGCAGAAGCTGAGGACAAATGGCCTTGCTGGTGTAGCCAGCTGTGGAAACCTGCCTTTCCCAGGCAGATGGAAATCAAGTGTTATCACTGCAATGTTTTGAACTTTAACAAAATTTGAAACATTTTTCTCATTTGAAACAATTTCAGTCGTGAAGCTTCGGAAGATCCCGAGGAACCAGAGTTCCTTAGGCAGCTCTTGTTTTATCAAATGCTTCATTACCCCGGGCCAGAGCGTGTTCCCAGCACTGTCCCGTGGCTTCATTGATGTTCTCATGCAGCCTGGAGTCCAGTTCATCCACTGATGAACAGAAACAGCCTTTCCCTGCTGGGTCTCTTCCACAATGCCAGCCCAGGCCACAGACTTCACTGAGGCGGAGCGACTTCCTCGTCTCCTCTAACCCTGCAGTATTGGCAGTGTTCTTGTTTTGGAAGAGTACAGGGTAGGTACTTTACAGAGGTCTCTCAGGTTGCACAAAATTCTGTATTTTGAGTCCCTTTTGGAATATAAATACACCTCTTAGTTCCATTATTGATAATGTTAATTTTGATAACTGGGTGGTGTCCAATTTCTTTACTGTATAGTTATTTTCCTCATGTAATTAATAAGTATCTTATCGATGGGAAAGAACCTAATTCTTTATATAGTGATGCCTTTTCCTTGAATTGATGTTAACTGTGGTGGTTACAAAATTGTGTTGTTGATTTTTTTTTTTTTTTTTTGGTTTTTTTTAAGACAGGGTTTCCCTGTGTAGCTTTGTGCCTTTCCTGGAACTCACTTGGTAGCCCAGGCTGGCCTCAAACTCAGAGATCCACCTGCCTCTGCATCCCAAGTGCTGGGATTACAGGCCTGGCCGCTTGTTGTTAATTTTTTAAGAATCATGAAAGTCAAAACCACACAAAGGTGCTTTTCTCTCCAAGCAACCTTCTACTCCTCTCCCACCCCGCAAGGAGCCAACTTCACCCGTTTCTTTTTTATTCTGTCTTGGTGATGAGGTCTTGTTATTTGACCCAAGCTGTTCTGGAACTCAAGATCCTTTTGCCTTAGCCTCCTATATACCAGGATTACAGGTATGTACTACCACACCCAGCTAAGGATGTGGGGTGTGTGTGTGTGTGTGTGTGTGTGTGTGTTTGAGCACGCCTATATGCCCATGCAGAGGTCAACCTTGAGTGTCCTTCCTCAGCTGCTATCCACCTTGTTTTTTGAGACAAGAGCTCCTTCTTCTGAGACCTGAGTCTTGCCAATTAGGCTAGTCTGGATTGTCTAAGCAAGCCCTTGGTCTTCCTATCTTGGCTGCCAGGACTGAGATTGCCAGTGCTGGCATTTTTATACTCTGGGCCTCATGCTTCCACGACATGCACTTGACCAACTTTCTCTACAGCCCCAAACCAAGCTTTGATTTCTTGTTGGTCCAAACTGCTTCAAGCCTGCAATGTGAATTAGACTGAATACAGGTATCATTGGTTACCTGCTCCTCAGAAACTTCCAGGGGAGGAGATGCTTGCTGTTCAGACCGAGGACCATCTTGATAGTTGGTATTTCGTCGCTGACGTAAAGGGGGGAAAAGCCGATTCCAATTAATCATTCCTCCCTAAAAAGAGAGCAACAAAGAGTTATCAGAAAGGAACAGAATGCTCCACACCTCACGGTACCTCCTCACAGGGAGTCACAGCTCCAGCTGGGAATGTTGCAGTGCTCTGCAGTCCTGTGATGCAAACCCAAATTTCCAACCCCTCAACCAAGAGGATACACCAGCCCCTGCTCTAGGCTCAGAAGAGAAGAGTGTCCCATGCAACTGGGCAAACTACATCTAACCTCAGCCTCACTGACCCTGTCCCAACAGTGGCTATGGCCACATTTTTAGGAGCTAAAGGCTTTGAAGGATATAATGGAGACACAGACATGGAGAAGGACGCAAGAAGAAAACCAAGGTTCCTCCCACAGCCAATTCAGATGCCACTTCTCCCTATCTTCTACGTCTTGACTCCTGAGCATCTCTAGAGGAGAGAGACCAAAGGTTGTAATAAAGCTACATCCAACAACAAGCTAGAGCAAGCCAAGGGTGAAAGATTCACAAGTTAGGATGAATAACTTACTGAGTGTAAGCTCTGTAGATACCAAAGACAGATGACAAATCCACATCTGGCTTCAAATCTGAAGAAAAATACATGGCACAGTGCTTTCTAAAAATGCCCATTTTTGCTGTGTGCAGATTTTGAATTTACTAATTTAAAAATGTCTATTTCTAGACATCTTAGAGTTCTTGAAAATGTACATACTGTGAAAGTCTGAAAATCTTCCTCCTTATGGAGACCTACAATACCTAAGGAAAATACTTAAGGAAGAAATGGAAATCCTAAGGTACCAGAAACAAGTAGACACAGAGAACCAGAGCAGAATCAAGCTGGGATGTAGCTAGCCCGTGAGCCAGTCAACCAAACAAAAGGTCAAGAAATCAGAGGCAAACCTAGGCACAGAAGAAGCTAGGCTGTTTAATAAACAGGTCTTGGATGATGGCCAAAGACATGAAAAGTTAAAGCTAGACATCTGTCTCAGACAATATGTGAAATATATTTCCCAGATTAGTGACTGAAACATGGGAACTAGAGACTGTTAAGAGCTTTTAGAAGGCTACGTTCATGTCACTGTGACAGGGTAAAGATTTCTCAAACAAATATATGAGAAAGATGACTAAAAAAATCATTACATTACCAGTAAGAACTTACATTATAAGTTCAGTTGTCGTTGACTAAAATGAAACAAAGTTGAAAGACAAACTACATATTAAAAGAAAATGTTCACAACATGTAACAGATAAGAACATTCACATATATTAAAAAAACACTAATGAGAAAAACCCAAATGACAAGGGACAAGTAGTGTATATAAACAGACATTCACAGTGGAGGAAGCCTCGAGTCAACAAACCTGCTATTGGGGAAATGCAAATGAAAACAATCAGGTACCTTATACCAGCAATGCCATTCGTGGGGATGCCTAAAGCCATGTGAACTCCACAGGCTGCTGTGACAGTATTTACTAGGGATCTGGAAAGCCTTTTCCATGCTAGTCCCAGCACCCCGCTCTCCGGGTGGTAGGGAGTGCTGAAAAGGCCCTTTAGGAGAATGTTCTGTGATGCAATGATAAAGACAGTAACCCAACTCCACCTTGCCCCTCTGCCCGTAATACAGAAAAGTACTGAAAAAGAAGGCCCAGAGCTCTCAGCTGTCAGGCGTTTTTCACACAGGGTTTTATATAAGCCTCTATAAACAGGAAGCACTTCCCTTACATTGTCCTTTTCAAAGGCAACAGCCACACACGAAGGTGGAAGGAGAGAGCTTGCATTTTGAAAAGACATTTTATAAAACACTAGTTACTAATTGGCAAGGTGATTTTTACAGGAAGTTTCTTGTGCAAATGAACAACTGTTTTGTTTGTTTGTTTGTTTGTTTGTATGTTTGTTTGTTTCCTGCGCTGAGCAACAATGGCTGTCCTAGCATCTTTTTTTAAAAAAAATATTTATTTATTTATTATGTACACAGATCTCATTACAGATAGTTGTGAGTCACCATGTGGGTGCGGGGAATTGAACTCAGGACCTCTGGAAGGGCAGTTGGTGCTCTTAACCTCTGAGCCATTTCTCCAGCCCCTGTTTCTAGCATCTTAAGCAGAAGCTGTGTGAACAGGCTCTCCAGACCACAGCACGTTCTGGATGAGGTGGCCAGACCAGAGGAGCACACTGGCCAGGGCACATGGGGCTCCATGGGCTGGGCACATGGTCTTATTCTGGTATTCATGGAGTTGATCATCTTTTGCAGGAAGACAAGACACTCAGAAATAGAAAAACCAAAACAATGACTTCTGGCATTTACGAGGGAAGCTATGAGGCATACTCAAAGGGCTAGAAAAGCACTGAGTGGCCCTCCACCAAATGTGGCCAGAGCATGAATGAAGCTCAAAGCCATGGTGCTGGGGCTGAATCAAGAGATAGTTTAACAATGGGGAAGAGCATAGGCACTTCATCAGTGTGTCAAGGACAGAGCAGGAACAAAGTCATATCAAGAGCAGTCTCTAGAGCTAGATGCCTGTGTTCAGACCCTAGCTCTGCCTCTGCCTGTGGGACTCTGATCATCAGTTTCCTCAAATGTACAATGGGAACAATGCCTCAGGTTCACAGGAGTTATGAAGGTGTGGTGAGAATGCTCTACACGTAAGCATTTAAGACAGAGCCTGAAGACAGCACAGAGCTACTCCTTCTTAATACAGGGATCTATGACACAGCATCTCTGCAGCTTGCTATGGACCCTGGAGGGCCTTGATGGATGGAGGGACTGCACCCCATCTTCCCTGCTGTTCTGCCAATCCAATGTTACCCAGTACAGCTGGAACTACTTCCTTAGCCAAGTGGGTGCTCAGAACTGGGGAGTTGTTGCTGGATCCTAATGGCTCCACTCCAGGTTGGCTCATAAGGAAGTACATATGTACATGCCTGAGCAACTGGTTTGAGCCAATTTCCTCGACCCTATGGGCCTGTCCTACTACAAGGAATAATAACAGGATGTTGTGAATGTGATGTCTCAGAAAACGTACATGCTTCCAAAGCACCCACATTTTAAAATGGTGGCCTCTAGGGAAAGCTACACCTGTCATTCTCAGTGTTTGCTGTTTAGAACATCCATTATCAATCTGCCAGGAAAGAAATACAGTGCTCACACATTGGGCTACCTGTACTGTGCTGGAAGACTCCTGGAAAGGTCAAGAGGTTAGCACCAAAGTGTAACATGAAGGGCTAGAGACGCTCGGAGGCTGAGAGCTCACGCCGGTCATTCTTTCAGGGTCTGCAATCTGGTCCTTGGGCAGCTCACTAATACCCGTACCTCAGGGGATCAGTATGCCAGGCTATTTCTGACCATGACACAGCACGGAAAAGCTCTACTCCAGACCAGAGAAGGCCAGACCTAGTGGGAGAATCTACAGTGGGTACTACGGCCATGGTGTTCAACGACATAGTACACAGAATGACCAAGTGCTTGTCAAGGCAGCTGCTAAGACCTTATGCAGTGAAGCTACAAGAGACTTAAGATGATGGTCATGCCTTGTAAAAGCTCAAAATCTGGTATGCAGATCAGGAAGTGTACTTCCTCTGGTCAGTGGGAGCTGCTCAGTTGTGTCCCATTTGACCTCCAGCAGTGCCGGACCTGGTGGCCACTCCTCACACAGCCTTTTCTCTGGGCTCTGGTGACATCATACGTCTGTCTTTCCAGCCCTGTGGCCATGTCTGAGTGTCCTCCAGAATCTCCTTCTATTGTCCTCCAAACAGTATCCCCTAAGGTTTTGTTTCAGGAGTTTCTTTTTTGTGTTCCGTTGGCAAGCTCTTACCTATGTTCAGAGCTTTGGGCGCCATGTTTGTGGTGAGGATTCTGGTCTAGGTGCTGTGCCTCATAGCTGTAGAACCAGATGTCCTGAAAATACCTCCACCCGAATGTTCTAAAGGTACCTCATATGGAGCACACCCCAAACCTACCTTCAATCCTATTTTTATCCCATGTCCCAACCTGAGAGTGACGTCCACATCTGCTCACAGCATAAGCAGGTCTCCAGGCTTTGTCTCCTTCTGGTACCATACTGCTCTGTGTCAAACCACTTTCCAAGGCAGGGAAGAGATACAAGTTCTACTGTGTCCTTCCTCTATTAAAAAACCCTTTGATCCCCCCATTTAAAAACACTAATGAATAACACCCACTAATTCCTAATGTTTTAAAGGTTTTTGTTTTTTTTTTCCATTTTATTTGTGTGTACATGTCTTCCACCATGTGGGTTGTGGAGAACTGAATTCAGGTCACCAGGCTCAGTGGCAAGGGCCCATACCTACTGAGCCATCTCACAGGTCCCAATTGCTAACATTAAAAAAAGAGAATAACTATATTTTCCAAGTTAGAAAAAGAATTAATGAGAACAGTGGTACTATTTTCTATGTTGCAAACCTCTTTACTATCTGACTAACAGAAAGCTGCACACTTGTCTCTGCCTGTGCATCAATTCTACTCTACACAGTTTTGAAGCACTGGAGAGGATAGAAACTACAGGGCAGCACAGACAAAGCCTTCCCACACTGACACACCAGCACTCGCAGGCAATCAAATGTCTCCCAATGGCAGACCAGGCTGCTGCGTCTAGTGATCTTTCTTACCACCCCGCCCTCACCTTCTCTGCTCCCACTGGGGAGCCTATGATCACCCCTCACGAGCGAGCGGGGTTAGAGATCTCACTGTGCTGTCAGCTCCCTACACGTTTCTATTGCACACTGACTGGCCTGACTCTCACACAGGCTGTACACTCCACCAGGGCTGAGACTCCATTCTGTTCTGTGTAGAGCCGGCACAGTGAAATACTTGGGAAATACCCACTGCATGGATGAATAAATGGACAAATACACAGGAAAGCACGCTGCTGAGCTATGTTATATAGGGCTTTCTTAGCAATGGTACAGAGTTAGTTATAACTAACCCGTAAAACTAGGTGGTGGGTTAGTAAAAGCAGGAGGGCGGAAGGGTGGGAGGGCTGGAGAAAGGAGGCTTCAAGGACAGAGGAACCTATCCTCTCACACAAGAACAGGTGGGGGTTGTGGAGGTGAAGCGCAGCCACGGGGCAGCTCCTCAGATCACAGGGTTAGCTATAATTCTCCATGCTGCTCTCACATCTCTGGAGGAACTGCAGCTTGAGGAGTCGGTATGCACATGCTTAGCTTCATTTATTAGGATGCATCATGCTGTCTGTCCTGGGAGAGGCAAGGTGAACAGGGCTGTGCTATGAGAGATCCAACTATTTCCTATGGCCCAAAAGAGCTCAGCTGAGTAACAAATACACATTACCAACTGAGCAGGGCACTGGGGGTGGTACAAGGTAGCCCAGCCAACTGTGAACTGATAGTAAGTTACTAGTTTAGAGGAGGGAAATACTGTCCAAGGCCACTGCTCAGCAAGAGCTTCTTGGCAAAAAATGGGGGAGAAAAGAAAAAGGAAGTCTACCTCCATCGCCACAATACAAACTAGCAATGCACTCTTTATTTGGATAAGAAATAGGAGGAGCCGGGCAGTGGTGGCACACGCCTTTAATCCCAGCACTCAGGAGGCAGAGCCAGGCAGATCTCTGTGAGTTCGAGGCCAGCCTGGTCTACCAAGTGAGTTCCAGGAAAGGCGCAAAGCTACACAGAAAAACCTTGTCTCAAAAAAAAGAAAAGAAAAAAGAAAAAGAAAGAAATAGACAGGAGGGCTAATACAAAGCACAGAATAAACCCCCTTCTGAAAAAAAAAAAAAACAAAACACACCAGTTCACTGGCAATATCTTGAGGACATGAAGCTTCAGAGAAAACCCTAGAAGGCTGTACCTTGTGCTGTAGAGGGCCATCCCTCTCTTCCTGTGTACTCAGCACAGAGCTTTCTGTCTGCTCCTCAGGTTTGGCAGGTGTTAGAACAGTGGCCCAGGAGGAACTGGATAGCCACTGACCCAGAACCCCACACTGCTGTGATGGTTCTCAGTTTCAGTTTTTGTGTGGTTCATCCTGCTGACCTGTTTTGGGCTGAGAGCCTTCAAGCTGCCCTCCCTGGTCTTTCTAGCAAGTCCCATGGTGGTTGGACAGGAACTCCACATCCTGCTGTTCAGTCTTGGAGTCTCTGGCTCAGGTGACAGCAGTTCGGGCCACACTGCTATCCTTAGCCACATCTCTCTTTCCTCTCTTGCTGTCATGAGCCTTGCCCATTTCCGTGGGTTGGGGCCACAGCAATGTTTCTGGAGACTGAACTGGGGGACAAGAGGACATCAATGGGGGGGTACAGTGGTATGGGAAAGCTATGTTACAGACCAGAATAGGGCTCAGCAGTCCTTGCAAAGAACCCTTTAACTAGAGTTGAGCCTATAGACAGATGCTCCAGGTCTGTTTATTTTCACTGATGACATTTCTCCTGAGAGAATGGAGACACCCACTGTGGCTCTCTCTCCTGAGATATGGAACCACTTTCACATTGGGTTAACAATGGGTTACATCAGCTTCAACATCAGCTACATACTCAGTCGTAAATATTTTCTCTTTGATTCAGCAAGCAGGTAAATCCCACATGGGGAGCCACAGGGGTAACAGGGGCACCCTGGAAGAAGAGTGGTCGGATTCAATTCCAGCTTCCCTGGTTACCTTAGCCACAGGCTTTGGACACTTGTCTGTGGACTCCTGTGGATACAGGGCAAGCCTCTCTTTTAGGAGGCTGTGATAACTGAGGATGCTAATGGATATCTGTAGATCATGTCACACAGCAATGTGCTTTCTGATTTCATTTTGGCCACCAAGGAGGTGGTGCAGTGCCGCCATGTATGGTGTGTGTGTGTGTGTGTGTGTGTGTGTGTGTGTGTGTGCGCGCGCGTGCGCGCGCGCGCTTCACAGCTCCAGCATTGACTGGAGAACCTCTTGCACAGGAAGACCATACTGCTTCCTAGAGTGAAGACGTCTTTCCCCTCCTGATTTGACTTCAGCATTCATGAACACCAGCATAGGGTGTACGAGGCAAGGTCTCACACACACTTTCCCAAAAAAAACCTAGGAATGAAAGCATGTTGTTCAGCATGGGCAAGTCCACTCCTGCCCAGTATCTCATTCTCCTTCTTTTGTTCCTTTCTCTGCCAAGTTTTTGATCATTTTTTTTTTCCTGCCTAACTTTAGTTATTGAACGTTAAGTCAAAACTAGAATTACTTCTGGTACTTGTAACTGATACATGTTTTGACACTTCGACAAAAATAAGAGAGAATGACTCAGATTTCCCTTTTCTTTTTACATTTCCTCCCCGAGATGCTGTCCATTTTTGTGTCTTCAGCAGTCAGCTCTCACTCCTGACCATGGTGAGAACTTTGCCAGGGCAAACCTCAGCTTTCCAATCTAACAGCCAAGCTCTCCTGCAGCCCTGGGGGTTCTTCTAGACTCAGCTCTCGGCTTTGCACCTCAGAACTCTAACTCTCAAGGATGATCTACTCTTCCTTTGTGGGGGTCTGCCACTACTGTGTCTTTGTTGTCCCATTTTGAAATTATAGTGTTGGCCTCTTGATGACACAGTTGCTATTCACACTTTCTCCAACTAATCTACACACCACTGTGGGCGACCCTGCACTCAAGCCTCTCACAGCAGCACCACCACAACGGAAAACCTCCATCATAATGTCTGAAACATCCGTCCTGTATTAATGGTCCAAACTAATCCTATCCTAAAGTATTTTTTACCCCTTTCCCAGCATTTTCCTCACTTAGTATGCCCCTCTTCATGCATACTGGTGTTTACTCAAATGGTCTGATCCCTTGGAATGTGCTCCCCCTTTTCTTTGGGGCTTCCCCCCTTTCTGTGCAGGCCCATGACCATGTCAGCTTCACTCACCAAAGTCCCACTTCCTCTCCCTCTCTGGCCAGGCTCTATGGGACACAGTCATTGTACCAATTCCATACAGGGTAAATCCTGGAGTTTGGGTTTCCACATGTGAACAATGGCAAGATGAACTAGATGGTTCTTAAGCTGACCGAGTGCCTCTTCTTCCCTGGACACTAATGAACATCTTGGAAGCTGAACAGTCTTCTTTCTGAAAGAGCCTTCACTGTTGGAGCAGAAGCCTCACATCCCTGCAGAGCAGCTGTGGACAGAGCTCCTAGGCACCCAATGGACATGTCCCCTGTCTCCCACTCTCTTCAGCTCCTTTGCTAGCAGTCCTGAACCCAAGAGGGATCTTCAGGGAGACACAGCTCCTTGGGTGATCACCATTCTAGAGTCAGAGCAGGGGGAAGTGTCCTCCCAAGGAAGGCAGATGGAGAAGTGAGTGGTATACATAGTGTCTCTCTCATTTAGGAGATGTGCTGGACCACAGAGCATGGGTACATGATCTGGGAAAGTACAACATCATTTAGGTGATGTGCTGGACCACCGAGCATGGGCACATAATCTGGGAAGTGTGACATCATCATTTAGATGATGGGCTGGACCACACAGCATGGGCACACGATCTGGGAAGTGTGACATACACACGTACAGCTCCATCACTTCATCAGGAAGAGCTCAGCACACCTTGGTCGGCCAAACTGTGTCACAGTCTCTGGAATGAGGGCATGGCTCACAGCTCTGGATATCTGGGCTTCTCAAGAAGAAGGAATTAGAGCACATTCTGTCTTTGAAAGCAATGGAGATGGGCTCCTGGAGGAATAGATGGGGCGGACACTGTCTATCCACATTTAACATGACGCTTCATGTTTCATTGCTACACTCACTTATGGTTTGAAAGAGGAACACAGTGAGCCGAGGAAGACCATCCAACAGAGAATCAGAGCTGTTTATAACTTTTGTACCTTCAAGGAGAACTACAGTCAGTTACCTCCTCTTAAACACCATGAGACCGTACAGTGCTCTTCTTTCTCATGAAGACACCAAAGCAGAATGGAAAATAGATGATTTTCACGAATGTCACTCAATGAGTCAGGTTTGGAAAAGTGTTAGAGTTTTGACTGATCCTATCTTTCTGGCTAAATTTCATGAGAAAGGTCAGCAAGAGCAGTGACAAAGCAGAGGACACAGGAGCATCGCTGCAGGGGGCACAGACTGCGATCAGCAGCTTTCAGCTTCACTGAGCACAGAGTACCTGCATCTTGTTTTCACTTCATTGCAGATTTTTATCAACTAAGCTCTAGTGACTTATCCCACATCTGACACTACACACTCACACACTCATGGGAGCAGAGTCATAAAGGAACCAGCTCTGGCTGGTTAGACTTTGTTGACAAAGAAGCACAGTAGTTTGATGACAGTTGTTCTCAAATCAAATCCTATCAAAAGTGAAAGAGCATAGTCAAGTACAGAGATGCACATGTGCCAGCCCGTGTGGCACTGGCTGAACTCAGGCCCGTGTGGCCTGCTCCCTTTGGGTCCCAGGGGTACCTTGAGATGTCCACACAGGTAGAGGCACCACTGCCACCTCTGCCTGATGACTGCATTTTTCCTAGGAGAGCTATGATGACACTTCATTATGACTGTCTCTTTTTTCTGTCACATCAAGGTCAGGACACAGTGCCTGGCTCAAAGCTCCCCAGAACCTGGCTCTGCATGTTTTGTGGAAAAGATGCTAATGAACATAGCTGGGTTGGTGAGGTCAAGCGGTACAGAAGCCTCTTCTAAATCA
This sequence comes from Onychomys torridus, assembly GCF_903995425.1. Lineage (NCBI taxonomy): Eukaryota > Metazoa > Chordata > Mammalia > Rodentia > Cricetidae > Onychomys > Onychomys torridus. Next base: position 109,944,917 of record NC_050451.1, on the reverse strand, counting down.
AGCCAGCCAAGTGACAGGAACAACAGAGGGGTGGGTGGTACCTGTCAGCATAAAGCTGTACTTCATGGCCTTGCTCTCTAAAACATGGGAAAAATCATGCATGTGCTGCAATACATGGGAACCTTGGAAATTTGATGCCAAGTCAAGGAAGGCAGTCAGACACCAGCTAGTGTAAACTCCACTCACAGAGACATCCCCAAGAGGCAAATTTACAGATAGAAAGTGGGCTTGGGAGACAAGAAAATTTGGGGAGTGGTTGCCAACAGAAAAAAAATTTAAATTAACTTTTAAAGTTAGCATACAAAGTAATGTGTTTCTGTACACACACACACACACACACACACACACACTCACACACCCTCTCTTTCTGGCTTCCTTCCCCCCCATAACTACTATGCTTTTCTGCTTTCATGTCACACACGTCCATGGCTCTGGACACACAATTCCTATTTGGATGCTAACAATATTCTATAACTGATTGTAGTGATATTACATAATTCTGTGAACAAAAATTAATGACTTGCACACTTAAGTGGGTGAATTACTCAAAAGAATGCTTTCCAAATACCAGAAATATTTACTAAATAACAAATACTTGATTAATGGAAAGAACTTTCACACTGTGCAAGGCAGGTATGAGTCATGATGCAGGTCGGGTAGTGCCTGACAGCGCTTGCTGAGGGTGGATGAGAAGAGAAACCATTTTCACACTCAGGGTGGGTGAGAGAATGTAGCTAATGCACTTCAAGCCAGTGCTGAGGAACTCACTGTACTGCGCGTGTGAACAGTGGTTAGATGCTTGAGGTGGGCATTAACACCTGTCCTTGCATGAATAAAGACTACTTATTACCAAAAAGGCGGAGGGAGGGCAATCAGGAAGTGGGGGCAGCCCAGGCATGCAGCGGGGAAACACTGACACCAGCAACTCCACCGTTTGCTGGCCAGTTTCCCAGCACGCTTACACCAAGCACAGTGCATTTAGGGCAGGCTTCCCTCTAACCCTGCTCCCAGAGAACACCTTAGCGTAAGGTCATCCTCAAGTGTGTGTCGTGCTATGTGGTATCAGCAGTGAACAGAAAGTGGTTCACACAAGGGAGTGCACAGAGTGCAAAGAACTTAGGTGCCCATGTGAGGCAGAGCTGAAAGGTGCCGGCTACACGCCTCCAGGGCGGGTGCCGCACACTTAAGGTTCTGTAAAGGCCACACCCTGAGCATTTAAGGCTCTGGGAAGCAAGAGGCAAAGCTGAGGCTATTATGTAGGGACATAAAGATTGTTCGGCTTGAACTGTACAAACACCAGTAGCCTGCCCCACAGGTGATGTCGTGTTCAGCTCTGTTCTGGAAGTTGAAGCTTTGAGGAGTAACAGGCTAGCTCCCATGTCTAGAGCATGTCCCAGACTTCCTGGGAGGCATGTGTGCCCACGCCATGACCGTGACTAAAGCTCCAGAGATCTTCTGATACATCGAAGACTCTTAGGCCATCCTTTATCACCATGACAACCATTAGAGTGTGTGCAGCTCACTCTGTCTACCCAGAGCTGTCTCCCTAAATGCCAATTTCTTTTTCTTTTCATTTTATGATTATGCTTCATACTGTGAACATATGGGTTCACACACCAGTCAACACAACACTTGTAATAGCAGATGCACTCGGGTGGGGAAGGGGCTTTCTCTCCAGGAGACATCACTTGCAGTCTCCAAACCTATCTAGCATTATTCACAGAACTGAAAGCAACAACAAATTCAGCCACACCACATTGCTCCAACCTAAAACCCTGAATCGTACCTGTAACTTCTGACTGGCTGCTGAGCAATCAACCCCACAACTCCCTCCTCAGGTTGATGTACTTGCTGAGCTGGCTCCAGGGACTCAGAGAAACATTTATATTTACCTGTGGTGGTATTGTGTTCCCCGAAATATTGTGCATGCTAATAAACTTATCTGGGGTCAGAGAACAGAAAAATCACAGTATTAAACATAGAGGATAGGCAGTGGTAGCACACGCCTTTAATCCTAGCATTCCAGAGGCAGAAATCCTTCTGGATCTCTTTGAGTTCAAGGCCACATAGGAAACAACCAGGCATGGGGACACATGCCTTTAATCCCAAGAAGTGAGTCTTTAATCCCAGGGAGTGATGTCAGAAAGTAGAAAGGTATATAAGGCGTGAAGACCAGAAACTAGAAGCATTTGGCTGGTTAAGCTTTTAGGCTTTTGAGCAGCACAGTTCAGCTGAGATTCATTTGGATAAGGACTCTGAGGAAACAGGATCAGCTGAGGAACTGGTGAGGTGAAGAAGCTGTGGCTTGTTCTGCTTCTCTGATCTTCTAGCATTCACCCCAATAACTGGCCTCAGGTTTGATTTTATTAATAAGACCATTTAAGATTCATGCTACATTTACCCATTTATTATGAAGGATACAGATGAACAGCCAGATGTAAGAGATGTGTGGAGCACAGCAGATGGGAGGGTGTAGGCCCTCTCCAGGTGCTATCCATCAGGAACCTCCATGTGTTCAGTTATGTGTCAGCTGTTTAAACTTTGCCCTATGAGTTTTTTTTACTGAGGATCCATTATGAAGGCATGGCTGATTAAATCAGCAACCACTGGTGATCAGCTCAGCCTTCAGCCTTTCTTCCCTTGGAAAAGTTAGGGCTTGTCTAAAAGTTCTAGCCCTCTCATCACAAAGCCAGTTGCTCGGGCAGGGACTCTGAGGAGAGAAGCATCATGATGCTGTGCAGGAGCTAGCTACCTCACTAACACACAATGGACACTGATCTCAAGGCAGGCTGTTTGGTTGCGTTCTTTTTTGTGTTAGTTCAAACAGGTTCTCACTTCACAGCCCAGGGTAGCCTCTAACTGTGACTGTCTTATGTCTACCTGGCTGGTCACACTATCTGCCACTGTCACCTCCTTACAGAACTCTCAGTTCTTAGTGCAATCCCCTGCTGTTCCCACAGCTGTTTGGGGACCCTAGTCTTTTTCTCCTAGGCTCTTGTAACCCAGCTGATGGCTTCTTCAAGATTCCTTAAGCACACTAGGCTGTGCAGGGCTGCTGAGCCTCAGGGCTACACATGGTCTAGCAGGAGCCTCACCCCTACCACGGCTTCATTGTCAGCAGCTGCTAAACCCCGGAGAAAGGTCAGGCAGCTTCTTGCACACTCACAGGCCAGTGCATGGCACTAGAGTCCAAAAAGGCACAAATGAGTAGATCTCATGTCCTAGTGGGGACCAAGAGCCTGTGGCTGGCATGGTGTTGCAAGGCTTTAATCTAAGCAATGGTGAGGCAGAGAGAGCCAGATTTCTATGAGTCTGTGGCCAGTCTGGTCTACATAGTGAGTTCCAGGATAGCCAGAAGAACATAGGGAGACGCTTCCCTTCCTCAAAAAAAAAAAAAAAAAAAATCCGAAAGTAAAACCAAAAATAAACACACCCCCACCCATTAAAAACAAAACATGAGCCTATAAAAAGTTGAACACTGGCCCTGGCAGCAACAATCAGACACTACAGTAAAGTGACTGTGACCTTCTGGAGCCAGCAACTGTGTCAGCAGAGAGAACAGTTATTGTGTCTGAACTGCTGCCCTCAATGCTGCCCTGATGAGTTTATAGGTGATGGACACACATCATACACATCTGATACATTAAGTAGTAAGGCCAGTTTTCAACTCAACTGCCATGAGACAAGCATTGTAATTACTTGAAGAAGTGTCCAGAAAGACCTGTGAGGGGTCAAAGCGCACAGGGAACATTATCACATGTCTGTGCATCATGCATATAAGGTTCCCCGTATACTGACTCTGTCCACACACAATGGTCCCCAACTCCAGATGAGGAAAGTCCTACTGAGACATCACATGGGTCACTGTTCTCCAGATGCAAAATCTCCAAGAGCTGCACAGCTGATGAGCAATCTTGCAGGAACACGAGGTCACCATCATATTGCTATGGCAGATGTGAGCACAGGCTGTATCGCACCAAGCATCCTGCCAGAGGCCTCCTGTCTCAGGGTGAACACCTGCTTTTCCTGCAACAGCTCCTCTCCTGGCTACCCTGTTCCTGAACTTCCTGCTTTCTTCCTGGCTGCTCCAGTTTTTTATTCTCTGTCAGCCTAAACATGGGCTTAGTCTGTCTGTCATGACTTGGTTTTAGCTTGTCCTTGCAGGACATCTACGTGTCTTTCCAACCCTGACTGCTCAGCTATATCCAGCTGGCATCAGAATTTGAAGTAACCCTGTCCATATTTACAATACACACATTGACTCCCTAGTTCCCCAAATATTTGCTAAGTTCCTATTAGTGCCAGTATTATCCATGTACTGGAAAGGCAGATAGCCTCCTCTCTGCACCCTATCACATTGGCAAGGATAGGTAAGCCAGTCCCAGTGAGAGCTGGGCTAAGTTTTAGGCAAAGAAACCCAGGGCCCTGGTGGGAGACTGAGAAGGCTTCCCAGAGACATGTTATTTGCCAGGAAAACTGCAAAGTGAATGGGAACCAGGCAGGCAAAAAAAACCGACAACAAACACCATTTTCTCTGTGTGGTAGAGCTGGGTGGCTGTGGGAGGCAATGTGTAGCTCTGATGAGCTGGCTTGTAGGAAGGAGGTGTGGTTAAAAGGAGGCGGGCCCTGAATAACTGCCTTCACAGCCAAGGAGAACAGCTGAGATTACAGGGGAGAGAAAGCAGCAGGCTTAGGTTTCAGAGACCACTGAAGGAGCAACCAACGACGGGGCAGAGGCTGCTGTAGGAGGAGGCAAATGAGGCCATGGGCATGAACTCAGGTGGTGGAGATGCTGGGGGCAGGAACAACCAACTTACATAAAAGAGGCATTGGCACTTCACTAGAGCAGGGGAAGGTGTAGATGGGTGGGAAGGATGAAGTACTGGACCACTAGAAAGACAGGAGGCTGGGAAGAAGGGAGAGGTGTCTGCTGAAGCTTCAGGGCAGCCTTTGGGTTGACCATGGTGGGAGGGAGGAGGAGAAGCAAGGGTAGCAGAAATGTGTCTTGAGGGAGACACAGGACACGAAAGCATGCACAAAACAGGAATACATCTGGAGGAGATCCCCAGGGCACAATAGCAGGAATACATCTGGAGGAGAGGGAAGGTCATCCTGTAACAGAAACCATCCAGGAACTTCAACAGCATAGCCTTGGGCTTTAGCTCAGTGGCCACCTGCTGAGTGGCCCTGAAAACAGCTGAGTGAGTGGAGAACTCCAAACAGGCTGGCATGTTTCTGAGAGCAGGACTGAATTGGTGCCAGGGCAAATGGTTGGCATTACACATGGTGTTCTTGCTAGTAATGTATGAAGCATGCAATTCTGTAAGTGAGGCAGGCCCCAAGCTCTGCAGTGAGGTCTGTAGGCTGGTTGTTTTGCATCTCCACAATCAATGGCATCCCTCGGCCTAGCTTATGATAAGCATTAAGAACAAATGTGTTGGAAATTCAATAAAAACAAACCATTCCCCCAGATCAATCTAACTGCCATACAAAGTTCTTGTGCATGCACACAAACATGGGAATCTCTTCCATGGTGGTTTAACAGGCAGAAGATTATTCTGTGTACTGATCTGCCATGCATAAAGACAAAGGGTCCAACAGCCCCATGAGGAAGTTCAGCAGGCTATGGTAATGAAGTTTAGGAAAATAAACCTAGAAAGCTTGAGGACAGATGTTCTTTGCTGTCTAGAAAAGTGCCATCAAGACTTCAGGGCTGCTTTGCTGCTCTGAACTTCCGGCCCTTGGAAGGCAGACCAATGTTTGAAAGTAGAGGGTTTGGAGACATTGGACAGAACCACGCAGAGACAGTGCCTTACCAGTGACAGTGGGAATGGAGTCCCAGGGAGGACAAGAGGTTTGGTGTTTTACTCACTGGAGAAGATTGTGTGCTCGTCAAAGTGTCCAGGGTGGACAAAGACATTTGAAGCCAGTCCTAAGAGAAAATGTTGGCTCCTAGGGTCCCAGGCAGTGAATATATGAACTGCAGAGAACTACATTCCCACAAAATGCTATGCTACACCAGAAAGTGCCTAAGAGCCAAAGTGATTTCAGCAGAAACCCGCTGCCAGATGGAAATGGTACACATGGGGTCAGCAAGGGCAGAGCCAGAGGGCACAAGGAAGCTGCAAAGGCAGATATCCGGACACAATGCTTAACCACCTCTGTTGCACCAAAACCTCTCCCTGGCTCACACCTGCCACAACTTGTGAGTCTATGACAACCAGTAAGAGAGGAGACAATGGCCCAATATGGTCCATGGATAGGCTCTTGAAAAGGTTCAGTTCTTCTCTGGCATTGTGCAGGGAGGGTCCCTGAGAGACAGGAGGAACTCCTCCTGTGGCAGGAGCTGGTTAAGGCCCTCAGTCATCCACTTAGCATAAAGAGAAATGGCTTGTGGGTAATAAAATGCAGCCTGTGGATTTACTGGGATAGCAAAAGACTTGGTCAGCCAGGAGACTGGAAGGTAGGAGCCGGGGAAACCTGAGGGAAGGCAAGCGAACACACCTAAAGGAACACCAACACTCAGGAAGTATGTTGGCTCTGTGTGTGTGTGTGTGTGTGTGTGTGTGTGTGTGTGTGTGTGTGTGTGTTTTCCTCCAGATTAATTCCTACCATCACAAAAAAGGCACTAAGCATGAGGCAGACAAAATGACAGCAACCTTATATTGCCCATCTTGGTACTGGCACAGGAAGAGTAGCTATGGTGACAGGGATGGAGGTTACACTGGGCTCCATGTACCCAGGATGAGCTAGCTACTGCCATCATGGAATATCTAATCTGCCATCAGCAGATGGCAATGAGCTTGCTATACCACCCTCAAGAAAGAATGACCGACCACTTAGTGCCAACACGGGGCACGGACTATCTGGAATCATAACTGTATGTTGAAGACCTACTGCCTCAGCATGACTATATTTAAACACAGGGTCTGTAATGGTTAATTACAGTCAAGTGAGGTCATTAGGTGGGCCCTAATCCAAAGGGAATGGTTTCCTTATGAAAGGAGTATCAGGGCTCAAAACAGGATATGCCAAAGTCTGGCACCTTGAGGTGCTGGGTTCTTGGAACTGAAGGCCTCTGGAAGCCTCCAAAGCAAGGGCTCTCTAACCTTCTCCTATCATCCCACTCAGGAGTAAGTCACAGACACTGGAATTTCTTTTCCCCAAGGTAGGTCACAGACACTAGAAACCCATTCCCCCAAAGTACACCATAGAACCTACAACTTTTCTCCCTTTCCTCATAAAGACTCTTATCTCAGAGGGCTATCCTGTACCCAGGAGGGAGGAAGCTACAGACAGGCCCTGCTGGGCTCTCTGTTGCCATCCCACCACACCCCATCCTCTCATTCTTCTCCAAGGGTCTTGCAGATCTACTGCCTCCTGTCAATCAGCTGCCACCTGTCACTCACAAGGCTTCACTTGAGCCTGTGTTGACTGAGGATGGAATCCTTCTCATGTAGCTCTTGCGCTTTGTTCTCTGGTATACAGAATTAAGTTCATCTGTAGTTTCCACCTCCATCTGTGAACTCTCTATGAGAGCATGTGCCAGCCATCTTCCAACATGTCATATATCTATCTGTATTGTATGCACCCATACTCCTATCCAAAATATAAACTCTGGAACCCACATTCCCAATGGGAGTGCAAAGACGTCAGACTTAAATTCCCTAGGCCATCAAGACCTGAAGCCCTACCTCCAAACACCTGGGGAAGAGGGCAGGCAACAGAGAGAGGGCCAGTGAGAATTCTGCCTCTCTCTCCATCCCAGAAGACAGAGGAGGAGGCAGGAAGTGAAGAGGCCAATGTGTTGGTCATAGAAGTGTCCAAGGAAGGTCATGCCCGAAGTTTTAGCTGGGTATAGAGCAACCTCCCCTTTCCTTGTTCCCCTTAAAAGACAAGTGTTGTGTCAGAGTTTTGGCTAATGTGGTATTTGTAGGTAACTGTTATGGCTCCTGATTACGAATGGCACATCTATGAAAGCACAGCGTTTATATGATGTAATCATTGCTTGTTCCCTTAAAGTTTTCTTATTTTTGTATTCACTTTAACCAAGGAAAATCATGAAGCTCTTCATTTGTTCCTCATCCATGGCACATGACTAGCACTTTAAACAGGAAGACGCTGTGGCTTTGACAAGATTACAAACAATGATAAGTATCCTATCTTGCTAACTAGGTTGATGCTTCTCTCAGAAATAATGCTAAGAACAAGAATGTCCATTCTGGCCAACTATTCAGCTCTAATTTGTTTTGTTTCCTTAAAAACAAAACAACACAAACCCCTGACACTGACAAAGGCCTCTCACCCTGAGAGACCTAAATTCAGTTTCCTGAAAACACATCAAAAGCCATACAAAGCAGAGGCTGCCTGCCACACGCGCAGTCACACCTCCGGCCAGTCACGGAGGTCCTACCTGCTGCTGCCTCTGTCGTCTCACGTGTGCAAACTGAGAGAGCATCAGCTGCCGGTCAAGCTGCTCCATCCTCTGCTGCCTCTGGATGTCCACTGTGGCTCCCATCCCAACTCTGGCCTCGCTGGTGGGCTCTGAGGATGAGAAGACAGGCTCAAGGGCCCAGGAGAAGAACTGGGCCATCCTGCCAGGGATGCGGAGCGCCTGGTGAACCTGGAACACTTGGCAGTCATAGCACATGCCGGCAATCTACAAGAAAACATCCAACTGACTGTTCAAATGTAACCAAGATTGAAATGGTATGTTTGACAGGGAATCAACAGTGACAAATGTCCCCGATGGTACTGTCTAGTTTTAGCAGTGTTAACAAGTCCTGCCCAGCAGCAGAGTGCCAAGCACCATTCCTGTGCACTAAGTTCGGCAGCAAGAGTGCAACTTTGCAAGCAAACAACACAGACTTAACTTTACTCAGTAGAACAAATTTGCTGTATTAATTAGGAGTTAGCAAAAGCCTGACCATTCCACACACCACATACAGATACAGTATTTAAGGAGCAATGTCTCAATTAAAAAAAAAAAAATCCAGGAGCTGGGAGATGGCTGCTTGGTCAGTCAGATGCTTCCTGAGCAGGCATAGGGACCTGAATTCAGTCCCTGGCACCCCAGGCCTGGCTGCATGTGCTTGTAACCCCAGTGCTTGGGAGGCCAAACATGCAGATCCCTGGGGCTCACTGGCCAACTAGCCTGCAAGCCCCAGGTCCAAGGGAAAGATACCAAGGTTGACTTCTGGCTTACATACACACAGTCCTAAAATTAAAAAACGAAATCCACAAAAGGTTTGATTATCTGAAAAATCCCACATTGGAGCAACTCTATAGAACCCTCACTGGCAGACGGACACCTGACCTAGTCCCTGAAGTTACCAGAAAAGAGGGACAATCTTAACCCTGAATTACTCATCTAGTGTTCAAGTACGGATTTTTTTTTCCTAGATGTTTAGTTACTTGTTAATATTAGTTAGCAATTAATACTTCTGGAAAAATATTTCTTTTTACAAACAGATTTATTTTTTGTAAGGTTATTTACAAAGCCATTTATACAGAAGGAGAAACCTCAGGACTTTTCTCTGTATGGCTTTTTAGGTAAAAATCACCATGCATATTTTTTTAAAATACACTAAAAAAATTTGACTAATTAGGATGAAATTATCCATACCAGACAAAAAGAATTTAACAACTTTTTTGCTGATACCAAAAAAGAATACTTTCACATGTATTTGTTGTTGTTGTCTTATTGAGGCAGGATCTTATTATATGTAGCCCTGGCTGGCCTGGAACTTGCGATCTTCCTGCCTTAGTCTCCTGAGTGCTGGGATTACCTATACATTACCATTCAGCTCATGTTTTAGAAATGCAGCTTTGGGATGGCTACTCTTGGTTGTCATCTGGACTATACCTGTAATGAACTATAATCCAGAAATGGAGGGCACACTTGGGATCCAGATCTTGAGGCAAGAAGACCACATGCCTTTGATCTGAATCTTGAAGCAGAAAGACATATGCCTTTGATCCAGATCTTTAGGGGGTAAAATATACCTTTAATCTGGGCCACACCTTCTGCTGGGAGCCTACATAAGGACAATGGAAGAAGGAATGGCTGGATTGTTCTTCACCAGCTTGCCTACATATCCATTCCTTCATGGACACTGGAGCCTGCTTCTTCAGTATTCCAGAATATACAGAAGACCAGCTGAGACATCCAGCCTCATGGGAATGAGCAACTCCTAGATTCTTGGACCTCCCATTCACAGCTAGTCATTGTTGGACTGCAGCCTGTAAGTCAGTCCAATAAATTCCCGTGTGTGTGTGTGTGTGTGTGTGTGTGTGTGTGTGTGTGTGTGTGTGTGTGTGTGTAGAGAGAGAGAGAGACAGAGAGAGAGACAGAGAGAGAGAGAGAGAGAATTGAGATTGATTCATTCCATAAGTTCTGTGACTCCAGAGAACCCTGACCAATGCAGACTTGGTACCAGAGTGGTTCTAGAGAAACAGAAGTGTAAGGATGACTATTTTAAGTACCTGGAGTAGGCTTCTGAATTTACCAGCACCTTCAAATGCACCAGCACCTTATGCTACTGAAGCCTCTCTCCAGTCACTCTCTTCTAGGAGCTCAGAGAGTACTGAAAGCCCGTGGTGTAAACTATATGTTAAACTTAAAGAGATAAATGCCTTTGGTTATCTTGATTCATCAACAGTGAGTAGCCATGGATTTAGTGAAACTTTCGACAGTTTGGGGAAGGAGGAAAACGACGAGGCTGCAGTTTGGTTGCTTTAGCATCTCAGGATAAAGTGATAAAGGATAGGAATGTGCTCCATGATAAAGTTAACAAACTTCAGAATACGGTGAAGGACACAATGAACTCAGTGATAAAGCTGACTGGCTCCGGGTGCGAATAAACAGTCTAAGGTTTTCTAAGTGTGCCCTGGAAGAGAGTCTTCTCTCCAGCAGCCACAGAGCGTGAGCTGAAGAAAATCAAACTGAAGAGCCCTCATGATAAGGTTGGCTGAATGACAGGGAAAATCCAAGTCTCATCCTCAGTGGTGTCAGGGGTTAAAGTAAGGGCATTAATTGGTAAAGAATGGGATCCTGTAACTTGGGATGGGGATGTGTGGGAGGACCCTGTTGAAGCTGAGGACTCTGACCTCAGATTCTCAAGGGTTTATCTCATCTGAGGAAGTAATACCTTTAGCCCCACCCCTTAAATATTGCCCTTGTCACCTTCTACTGAATAAATTAATCCTCCAGTGTCTGATAAACCAACAGCGACTTTCTCTGAAGGAAATGCCAGGAAGAACAAACTGATGTCCCTCAGGGCTCACCAACAGCTGCCTCTACAACCAGACTCAAGGCAAAGCAGGTCCCTAGAGGCAAGGTAGAAAGTGTAGTCCATGAGGAGGACCATTACACTACTAAGGAGCTGAATGAGTCTGCTAGGTCATTCAAGCAGAAGTCTGGGGAATATGTGTGGGAATGGATTTTAAGGGTATGGGATAATGATGGAAGGAACATAAACTACATCAGGCTGAGTTTATTGATATGGGCCCCTGGGTGAAGAGACTAGGTTTAAAATGGAAGGTCACACAGTTAAAAAGAGGTGTCGAAAGTTTATCTGAATGACTGTCTGAAGCGTTTATCAAAAGATGGCCAACTAAAATGAGTTGGAGATGCCTGATATCCCTTAGCTTAATGTTGATGAGAAGATTTTAAGGCTCAGGGAAATTGCAATGCTAGAGTGGGAACACTGTAAAACCTGACCCTCCACAATGGGAAGGCCAGAAGACATGCCCTTCATGAATCCTGTGAGATGCAAAACAGTGAGAGGGCAGCAGCACATGGGAGGAGTTTCGGTGTGTTGTCGTTGTCATCCTTTTTCTTGTGTTAGACTGTAGGGTTGGAGATGCTGCTGCTGCTGCTGCTGCTGCTGCTGCTGCTGCTCAATTGGAAAAATTAAATGCAATGAGTTGGGCCCTGAGGTAGCAGCACTGAATCTCCAGAGGCAAGGTGACTGTCGTTATCATAATGGGCAGTGTAGACAAAACAGTGTTCATAATGGCCTAACCTGGAATGGTCAGCACGTGTAAGGTGAATTTTATAGTGATAAGACTGGTACAGAACTTCGGTACTGGCTAATCAATCATGGTGTTTCCAGGAATGAAATAGATACGAAGCCTACTTCATTTCTGTTTGATCTGTATAAGCAGAAAAAAATTTCCAACAAACGAAAGAGACTGCACTGGACTGTGGCAGGCAAAAGAAATCTTGGGCAGTGAATCAATTTCCAGACTTGTACCAGTTTGCAGACCTGGAACCCCTTGAATGAAGGGGTGGCCAGGTTCCCCTGAAGAAGAACCCTTATAAGACACCTAAAGGTTTTACCTTTAGCCTTTCTCCAGTTCTTCCCCAGAGGGACCTGAGGCCTGTGACAAGGGTAACTGTACATTGGGGGAGAAGAAACAACCAGACTTTCCAGGGTCTGTTGGATGCTGGTTCTGAATTCATGCTGATTCCAGAAGATCCCAAGAAACATTGTAGCCCTCCAGATAAAGTTGGGGCTTATGGAGGCCAGGTGATCAATGGAATTTTAGCTGATGTTCGACATACAGCAGGTCCAGCAGGTTCCCACACACATCCTGTGGTTATTTCCCCAGTTTCAGAATGTATAACTGGGATACTCAGAAGTTGGCAGAATTCGCACATTGGTTCCCTGACCTGTGGGAGGGCTATTATGACTGGAAAGGCTAAACGGAAGCCTCTAGAGTTGTCTCTGTTAGGGACAGCAGTGAATCAAAAGCAGTACCACATCCCTGGAGGAACTGCAGAAATTAGTGCCACCATCAAGGACTTGAAAGATGCAGGGGTGGTGGTTCCCACCACATCTCCCTTTAACTCTCTTATCTGGCCAGTGCGGGAGACGGATGGTGGAGAATGACAGTTGACTATCAAGAACTCAATCAGATAGTGACCCCAGTTGCAGCTGCTGTACCAGCTATGGTGTCCTTACTTGAGTAAATTAACACATCTCCTGATGCATGGTATGCAGCTATTGATCTAGCAAATGCCTTTTCTTGGTCCCTGTCCATAAGGACCAGCAGAGTTGGCAAGGCCAGCAGCATATCTTCACAGTTTTGTCTTAGGTTTACTCTCCTGCCCTGTGTTAAAACTTAGAAGGGATCCTCACTTTCTGTCTCTTCCATAAAAATATCATATTGTGCACTATATTGACAACATTATGCTTACTGGACCAAGTGAGCAGGAGGTAGCAATCATTTTGAACTCACTGGTAACGCATATGCATGTCAGAGGACAGGAAATAAATCCACCAAAATTCAAGGATTCTCTAACTCAGTGAAATTCTTAGGAGTCTAGTGGTGTGGGGCATGCAGAGATACTCTTTCTAAGATGAAGGAAGTTATTTCACTTGGCCCCTCTCACCACCAAGAAAGAAGCACAATGTTTATTGGGCCTATTTGGATTCTGGAGGCAGCATGTCCCCCATTTGGGTTTGTTATTCCTGCCCATATACCAAGTGACTTGGAAAGCTGCTAGTTTCATATGCAGACTGGAACAGGGGAAGTCTCAACAGGTCCAGGCTGCTGTGTAGGCTGCTCTACCACTTGAACCATGTGATACTACAGACCCACTTGAGATGCCAGTGGCATATGTGATGCTGTTTGTTTGGAGCCTTTGGCAGCCCTATAGGTGAATCACAGAAGAGACACTGGGATTTGGAGCGAGGCTCTGCCACCATCTGCAACAATTATTCTCCCCTTGAGAAGCAGCTCTTGGCCTGCTACTGGGTCTTAATGGAAACTGAACGTTTGACAATGGACCAGTAAGTTACCATGAGACCTAAAGTGCCCAGCATGAGCTGAGTGTTACTGGACCCATCAGGTCATAAAGTAGGACATACACAGCAACAATCTATTATCAAATGTTAGAGGTATATATGAGAGCGGGCCCAAGCAGGTCCTGAAGGTCCTGGCAAGCTACCAGAAGTTGCCCAATGTCTATTGTTTCTACTCCTGTTACAATGCCATCTTCTGCCAAGCATACACCTATAGCCTCATGGGGCATTCCCTATGCTCAGTTGAATGAGGAAGAGAAGAGTTGGGTCTGGTTTACTGAGGGTTCTGCACATAATGTGGCAGCACCAGAAGTGGACAGCTCCTTTCTGGGACAACCCTGAAAGATACTGGTGAAGGGAAATCTTCACAGTGGGCAGAGCTTTGGGCAGTACACATGGTCATACAGCTTGTTTGGAAGGAGAAGTGGCCAGATGTGTGACTATTCCCTGATCATGGGCTGTAGCCAATGGACTGGCTGGATGGACAGGGACTTGGAAAGAGCAGGATTGGAAAATTGGTGAGAAAGACATCTGGATCAATCTCTCTAAATGGGTAAAGGATGTGAAGATACTTGTGTCCCATGTAAATGCCCACCAAAAGTTGACTTCGGCTGAGGAGGAGTTCAGTAATCAAGTAGACAGGAAGTCCTATTCTGTGGGCAGTCAGCCTCTTTCCTCAGCCATTCCTCTCGTTGCCCAATGGGCCCATGAACAAAGTGGCCATGGTGGCAGAGATAGGGGTTATGCATGGGCTCAGACAACATGGACTTCCAGTTACCAAGGTTGACCTGGCTACAGCTACTACTGAGTGCCAGATCTGCCAATAGCAGAGACCAACACTGAGCCCCAGATGTGGCACCATTCCCCAGGGTGAACAGTCAGCAACCTGGTGGCAAGCTTACACTTGACCATTTCCTCCATGAAAAGGACAATTCTGTCCTTACTGGAGTAGATACTTATTCTGGTTATGGATTTGCTACATGTAATGCTTCTGCCAAAACCATTACCCATGGACTCACAGAATGCCTTATCCACTGATGTGGTATTCCACACAGTATTGCTTCTGACCAGGGAACTCACTTCACAGCCGGAGAAGTGCAACAGTGAGCCCACAATCATGGAATCCACTGGTCTTACCATGTTCCCCACCATTGAAGACACAGTTGCAGCACCAATTAGATGGCAGCAGCCTGGAGGGCTGCGGCAGGGTTCTCCAGAAGTCTTTGACTCAGCATCCAATATATGGTTCTCCCATAGTGCTGTGGATATCACTCTGTATAAATAAAATGCTGATTGGCCAGTAGCCAGGCAGGAAGTACAGGTGGGACAAGCAGAGAAGGGAATTGTGGGAAGCAGAAGGCTGGAGTGAGACGCTGCCAGCTGCTGCCATGAGAAGCAACATGTAAAGACACAGGTAAGCCACAAGCCACGTGGCAAAGTAAAGACTAACAGAAATGGGTTAATTTAAGATAAAAGAAGTAGATAACAAGAAGCCTGCCATGGCCATACAGTTTGTAAGCAATATAAGTTTCTGTGTGTTTACTTGGTTGAGTCTGAGTGTCTATGGGCCTGGCGGGTAAGAGAGATTTGTACTGACTGTGGGCCAGGCAGGAAAACTCTAGCTAAACCATAGCCAGGATCCAAGGGTCCAGGACTCAAGGGGTGGAAAAGGGAATATTTGCACTCACTATCACCCCTACTGACTCACTAGGAAAATTTTTCCTTCCTGTTCCCATGACCCTAATTTCTGCTGGCCTAGAAGTTTTGGTTCCAGAGAGGGGAGTGCTCCTGCCAGGGGCCACAACAAACATTCCATTGAACTGGAAGGTCAGACTTCTCCCTGGTCACTTCGGGCTTCTGATGCCCTTAAACCAACAGGCTAAGAAAAGAGTAACAGTGTTGCCAGGGTGATAGAGCCAGGTTACCATGGGGAGAGTGGACTGCCTCTCCACAATGACAGTAGGAAGGATCATATCTGGAGTGCCGGAGATCCTTTTGTGCGTCTCTTGGTGCTACCGTGCCCTGTGATTAAAGTCAGTGGGAAACTAAGTGCTTGCTGAGAGTTCAGGAGATACAGAATTGGTAGTAGGGAAGGTAGTTCTAAACACCCATCTAAGGCCGCCAGACCAGTTGCAGAAACAAGGGTTCTAACCGATGAGAGTGCTTCTGCTGTGCTTGTTAATGTATTAGTACAGGTATTTGTGTTTTCTTTCCATTTCCTTATCATACGTTGTAACACCAATTAAAGAAATACCAGTGGTTATCACATGTAAGTTTGAGATACCAGAAAGATGCCCCCAAGAGACATCGTCACTCTTCTAAATATATAATGCACTTGCGTTTGCAGCTGTATGAGGGGTCATTATGTCATGTTAGGCATAATTATGACATGGCTAAATATATAATACATTTGCGAATATATAATACCTGGGATAATTATATTATGTTTAGGTGCTATTATGACCCGGTCATTGTTTTCATCTGGAAATTAATCACGACATAAAGATTGTGAATTTGTGTTAAGTTGACAGGGGGTGTATTGTGACAGCTATTCTTGTTGTCAACTTGATTATATCTGGAATGAATTATAATCCAGATATGGAGGGCACACTTGGCATCTGGATCTTGAGGCAAGAAGACAACAAGCTTTTGATCTGGACTCTGAGGTGGGATGGCACATACCTTTAATCTGGGCCACACCTTCTGCTGGAAGCCTATGTAAGGACAATGGAAGAGGGAAGAGTTCCTTCTTCCCCTGCTTGCCCTTGCCTCATTAGCACATCCATTCTGTCTCTGGCATTGGAACCTACTTCTTCGGGATTCCAGCATATACAGAAGACCAGCTGAGATATCCAGCCTCATGCGACTGAGCAATTAGGAGATTCTTGGACTTCCCATTCCACAGCCAGCCACTGTTGGATTAGCTGGACTGCAGCTTGTAAGTCATTTCAATAATTTCATATATATATATATGCATACACACTTAAGAAGAGAGAGGGGAGTTGATTCTGTAAGTTCTGTGACTCTAGAGGACCCTGACTAATCCAAGCTTCCATGAATTCAGCAAGGGTGTCTCAAGCCCTTGTATTGAGAACACCATAGAGGACAAAATAAAGAAACTGTACTCTCACAGAAGTATTAGTCCTTAATACACAGGAAAGGCAACAAATACATGAGGACATGCCACCATCGGCCATGCTCTAGGAAGGGAATCAGAGTACCTGGACCAAGGACCCACTTTAGGTTAGAAGGGACACATAAGCCAAAGTCTTTGGGATGATAGGGTGCCCCTGAAGACAAAATGAAAAAACTGAAGATGCTATGTAGGAATGGGTGCCCAGTGAGTGGTTGGAATACCAGTTTGGGACCCAAGGGAACAGGGAAGCCGAGAAGTGTGTAGGAGTCACTGAATATTGCACAGAACGTAAGCAGAGAGAACAGGTAGCATGGGTGGGGGGTGTAGCAGAGAGACTAGGGCTAAGTGACAGAGCCAGCGGTACACTAAAGTCTGCAGACGGATGGATAGGAAGTGTGTGAGGGAATTCAGGAAGGGGCTTCTGGGTGAGGAAATGGAGCCAGGGAACTGTGGTGACAGTGGAGCCACACAGCGCATGAGGGGAGCAGTCACCAATGGCGAACACTGCTGCGGATGAGCAGCGGGAGAGGTCCCCTGGATGTGGCCCATGGAGGCCTCTGAAGTCGGGACAATTTGGAGCAGAAGCAGGAGCAAAGGGCCGAATGGAGCAGGAGGGCACAGAGCAACTTGCAGTTTCAAGCCACTCCTGTGGCCCTATTATCAAAACAGTATACAACACAACAAAGAAAATGAAAACAGAGACAGCTCTACGTGGACTGAAACTAGAAAGCACCTGTAAACCTGAACCTCACGAGCACTCGGAAAGTGATGGACGGCAGGGCATGCAAATCCCTGCAGAAGCTCTCTCGAGACTCAGGGGCTGTGGGAGGCAGCAGTGAGCTGGGTGATGGTGGAGGCCTGCGAAGGAAGACTCTGAGGTGGAAGGAACACACAAGGAGCCTGCACACATCACAGAGCCAGAGGAGGAGAGGGTATGTGGGGACAGTGGGATTTCACAAGTGACAGCAGCTCAGTTTTTCAGAGTGATCAAACATATAAATAATATGAACCTAAAATACAATGTAAGCCAGGCCGGTAGTGCAGCAGGCGAAGGTGCTTGTCTCCAAGACAGACAACCCGAGCAGGAGCCTGCGAACCTGCTCAGTGCAAGGAGGGAACCGATTCCTCGGACCCCCTGTGAGCACTAACCCACACCCCACCCCACCACACACAATAAAGCATAAACTGGAAAATGCAAACATTCCCAAGGGGTAAGAAAATGAAATGTACTTCGAGATGCGCTAGAGTGGACAAAATAAATTCTTAAAAGCAACCCAAGATGAGACACAGACCACCTGAAGTAGAAGCACATGCTAGTAACAAGCCATTAGAAATAAGCCCAGTTAAATATGAGCCCTTAATAGGGAAAACACAAAACAGTATAAGGAACACATATGCTCGTGTGTGTGTGTGTGTGTGTGTGTGTGTGTGTGTGTGTGTGTGTATCCTTATGTATGTTCATGTACATACACACACACACACACACACACACACACACACACACCCCAGTAATAGAGGTACTACAATCCACAAATTGGAAGATCAAAATGGTTAAGATACCAATTTTCACCAAATAATATATAAATTCAGTGCTCCAAAATAAAATCTTATTTATTTATTAAGATTTATTTATTTATTTACATGTATGAGTATTTTATCTTCATGTATGTATGTGCACCATGTGTGTAACTGGTACCTGCAGAGGTCAAAAGAGGGAAACAGAGTCCCTGGGACTGGAGTTATGGATAGTTGTGAACCACCCCACGTGGGTGCTAGGAATGAAAGGCTCGAACCCAGGGCCTCTGCAAGGCCAACAAGCACTCTTAACCACTGACCCAGTCTCCAGCCCCTCAAAAATTTTTTACATTTCTTAAAGCATCATGGTGGGAAACTGAAGCTGGGCAAAAATGATTACATACTTCATGACTTCATCCCTGTCTGATCTACCCCGTGGTGGATGGTGAAGCCTAGAGGATGAGCATGTGTGCCAGCAGCACTCATGGGAAGGAAGAGTTCACATGTCTAGCACTTCAGTACGACCCTGGGCTGTCAAACACACAAAACAGTACTGTAAAATGTTTCAGATATTTACAAAGGATTAGAGTATATAAAGCTTAGCATTCAGTTTCCTATAAATATCTGATAATCACATCATCCCATTCTATGAAAAGATATAAGAATAATTACGTTAAAGTTTTACCTAATTACTGCCAAAATCTCCACAGTATTAATTATGTTATATTAAGACTCCTTTTAGTGTTTTTTGAGTTGGGGTCTTATTAGGTCGAGCTGGCTTTGAACTCACTGTAGAATAACCCTGAGGTTCGGAGCCTCCTGCCTCCATCTCCTGAGAGCTAACAGCACAAATGTGTGCTGACATTCCCAGTTTTTATGTGGTCTGAAGAGCTCACCAGGGCATCATGTGCTAGGAAAGCACTCTTGTCAACTGAGTTACACCCTCAGTCTGAGACAGTTTTTTCTTGAAAGTCATGCTTTGCTGAGAAAAAAAAAAAAAGCTTTAAAATCAGAGTATGAGTGGGGAAACGAGCTAAGCTGCAGAATGCTTACTTAGCATGCATCAAGCCCTGGATGCGGTCTCCAACAAAGAAAGGAAGATGGAAGGGAGAGAGGGAGGGGAGGAAGGAGGGAGGGCAGAATGAAGGTGGCTCAGGGTAACAGTGCTGTTCTTCTAGAGGATCTGAGTTCAGTTCTTAGGACTCACACCAGGCTGCACGAAGCTGCCTCTAACCCCCACTCTCTGGCCTCTGTGGGCAATTGTACTCACATGTGTGCAAACCCATACACGCACACACACACTAAATCTTAGAAGTAAGGCCAGATGCTAGTGTCTGCATTGCAACCAGCCAGGAGGAACTAACCCAGGATCAGTGAGGTCCTTCTGAAGCAGGATGTCCAAAGACCAAAGTGAGGGCCAGCAACAAAGATAGCCACCCAGACAGAAGATGACCAGATAAAGCAAAAGGGAACAGGCACATGCTAGCTACACGTCAGGAGGTCCAGCTAGGCGTAGAATGAAGCGTTCAGTCATGAGGTCAGGAACCCTGTTTAGGGAGCGGGACCCTGGGACCAAACAACAGAGACTGTGCGGCCCACCTCTGTGGACTGTCTAAGCCAAGGTCCCAGCGTGTAGTGCGGGATTATAGGCAGGAGCCCTCACATGGCAACAATGGCACCTATTTCCTCATTAGTCTGACAATGTATAACAGGAAACTGCTAAAAATATGAACATCAACTGCATATTTACCTGGATTTTTCATACCATTAACCCTTGAGGAAGGAAGCCACAGAGTAAGGCTCAAGGGCAAAGACTTGACTTTGCTGGCTGAGAAACAGGTGGGCACTCTACGTTAGTTAGCCTCACCTATCCTCTGGTCCTGGCTACCTGAAACCACAACAAGAAGAGACAAGCAATGATGCCCAGCAGGGAAGGGCACTGCCATGGTCCCTGTGGACCACAGTCTCTACGTTCAAGAGCCCTACTTTCCAACAAGGATAAGAGACAAACACAAGGCTGCTTTTCCAGGAGAAGGGCAGTGCATCTACACAATACAAACAAGCCTGGGAACAAACACATTCCTGCCTCTGGACTGCAGCACACAAGCTCCCTGGAGAGCAGACCCCCTGAGGACTCATTCCTTCACCCAAAATACACACTGATTACTATTATGGACCAGGTGTGTTCTAGACTTGAGCAGAGTGGAGAGGAAGATAGAAAGCTTCTGCCCCTGGGGAGCTTTCTAGTCCCTCCATGCTGAAAATGTTAATGGAACAAAAAGTCAATGAGAAGGCCTTCGTTAATCACCCCAAGAATGTGTCTGCAGATTAGGGGTCCTCCAAGTTATCTGTTCCTTGTGATTGCATTAGAAAAGATCATCATTTTCATGACACACAGAGCCTTGTGGCTGCCTGGCAGTGCAGAAGTGTTGGAGGCTGGCCTCTCCTCACCTCTTTTGTGTGAGGGAAGAGCAATGCCATTAGCATGGGAGTAGCCAACAAAAACAGTGTGCTGTCTGGACTGCTGAAAACAAAATCATGCAGATCTCATATTACTGATTTCTAGTAGAGTGTCTTAGAGAGGTGCTGGAAATTTCCTTGTCTGGAAAACCATGTATCAGGAGAATTAGGTAAATTATACAATGTAGACAACTTCAAATAAGACTGTCTTGTGGTGGGGGCCTGACTTCGGGTCCTCACGCTGTGCAGCAAACAGACAACCCCTCCTCTGCCCTGCCGTTTGTGCTTCTACTGAACACTGGAGTGAGGACTTAGTAATGAAGGGATGATGAAGGGATGATTAATGTAGAGAACTCTAAGGAGTTCACAGAAGAAACAAAAACAAGGAACAACAGGAGCAAACCCATAGACTATAAACACTGTAACAAAACTAACCTGCTTCCCATACAGTAGCAATAAGCAATAAGCAACCGGAGAAAACCATAAAAACAAGTCTCAATGAAAGATGTGCAGCGGGTGGTGGTGGCGCACGCCTGTAATCCCAGCACTCGGGAGGCAGAGGCAGGCGGATCTCTGTGAGTTCGAGGCCAGCCTGGGCTACAGAGCTAGTCCAGGACAGGCTCCAAAGATACAGCGAAACCCTTTCTCGAAAACCCCAAAAAAAAAAAAAAAAAAAAAAAAAAAAAAAAAAAAAAAAAAAAGAAAGAAAGATGTGCAAGGGTTACATACGGAAAACTAAAAATTTCCAGAATAAAGTAAAAAGCTAAATAAATATGGACACATGCCATGTTCTGGATTGGAAAACATCATCCTGTTTATGCAGTGGTGTGAGATACGGGCTACTAAGAAACACTACGTAAAACTGAGTGGCTAAAAACAGTATTTATCAGCAACACAGGCTTTTCTTTGTGTGTGGGAGGTAGGAATCTGGAAGCAGCTTAGCTGGGTGGTTTTGACTCAGTCTCTCAAGAGGTTGCATTCAGTTGAGATGTTAATCATGCTGTACTCATCTGAAGACCTGACAGGGCCCAAGATGAACTTCCAAGACGGGTCAAGAGCACACCTGGCAAATTAGTGTCAAATGCTGAGAGATGGGCGTGTTCCTAAGGGAGTTTCTGTGTCTCCAGGTCACAGCAGCTGGCTTCTCCAAGGGAAAGTGGTCCAAGAGAAAGCAGAGCAGAGCTGCTGTGTTCTGACCCACTCTTAGAAGTCACAGCATCCTTCTGCCACATCTGTTCATTGTAAGTCAGTCACTACGTACAGCTACCCAAGGAGCCCAGGAATCAGAGGCCAATCATCACAGTCAATAAAACATAGTCATAGTCAGACACACCCACACAAAGGCAAAACCCTCTAACAAATAGATACACAACAGACACACCAGCAAAACACAACATAAAACCCCTCAATACAAAAACGTCATATTGGGTTGGCAAGATGGCTGAAGGGTAAAGGTACTTGTCACTAGACAAGACAACATGGATTCAATCCATGGCACCCACATGACAGTTCACACCTGTCTGTAACTCTAGGTCCAGGGCTTCTGACACCCTCACACAGACACACATGCAGGCAAAACACCAATGAACAAAAAATAAAAATACAAAAGACTTCTGTCTTAGTCACTGTTCTATGCTGTGAAGAGACCATGACAGAGAGAAATATCAACACAGCCAGCTCCAAAGAAGAATAAACGTTGTATTCTTCTGTTTACACACACACACACACACACACACACACACACACACACACACACACCTAACAGTTCTAAGATAATCAAAATTGATTTAATACTGCTCAGTCTCTTGCTAGAAAGACAGTGTGAAGTCATTATGGAAAAAAGCTCTGCCATGCAACTGACATGCTAATCAATCACTGGGATCTCCACAGCACACACATTGCCTGCCTGCTAACTTTCCTTTAGTTCCTTTTTTTTTTTTTTTTTTAATGTAACTAGCACCTTGCAACAAGTTGATGGTAATTTACATGATCTTCTGTCTCTAGGCCACTTTGTACTGCAGATTCTCAGCTGTAAGAGTGTGTGAAATACATAACAATGCATTTTTTAAAGATGAACCCTGAGCTGCAGATGGAGAAGGCTGTGGAAGGCTGTTCCTAGCTACGTCTTTCAGTGTCTCAGTGCGGAGCTGGAGAGACAGCTCATCTTACAGAGGACCTGGGCCCAAATACTGTCAGGTGGTTCATAACCGGCTGTGACTGCAGTTCCTGGGGATCCAACACTCTTTTCTGGCCTCTACAGGGACTGCACGCACATGGCACACAGACTCATTCACATACAATTAAAATAAATAAAAAAAAAGAACTACTATTTAATAAGACAATCCCATTTCTCAGTATGTAATGAAAAAAATTAAAATCAGGAGGTTGATAAGGTGGCTTAGCAGGTAAAGAAAGGTACTTGCCACTAAACCTGACAACCTGAGTTTGCTACCCAGGACCTACATGGAAAGAACCAGCTCCAGCAAGTTGTCCTCTGACCTTTACAAATGAGCCATGTGTCACCCACACTCATGTGCACACATCAGACATTTGTACACACACACACACACACACACACACACACACACACACACAAATAAAAAAACTTAAAAATAATTGCAATTGGTGCCTTGAAGCGATGTTAGCACTCTCATTTCACTGGGGTTCTATCCACAATAACCAATAATCAATGTCCATTGAGGCATGAATGGACAAACCATTCAGCTGAAAATGGGAATTGAAATTCCTCACTATGCAACAATAGGAATGAACCAGAAAGCTCTCATCCTAACTGAAACAAGTGAGGAACAGAGAGACAGTGCGTGACGTATATACAGTATCTAAGACAAGTCCAGAGGAGCAGAGAGGAATGGTGGTTGCTAGGGATCTTAGGCAGGGAAAAGAGTAAATTTTTAATCAACAAAGCTTTAGTAAAGCAAGATGAATAAGCTTGAGAACTAACACACAACACTGTATTGCATCAACAACACATCTGAAACTTAAAAAGCAGTGAGGCCAGATCTCATTGAATACTCACATTGCAGCAATATGGAGATATGTGTATACACGTGTATGTGCACACGTACGCACACTCACAAAGGAGGGATAAGGAAAGGTTTGGGTCGGGACTTGAGCAAAACGCTGGCAGAAGGGTGACATATGGGCTGTATGAGGAGGCTGGGCTCGGGTCTGGGGAAGGGGAGTCTATGGAGAGGAACTGAAGGGCTGCACTGTGCAAGGCACTGCCAGCTAAAGACATGAGCCTGGCCACTTGCAGCAGAGGCATGGCGAAGAGTAAGTCTGAAGGTAGCCTGGATGCCATCATGTGTTTCAGGCTACTCTGAATAACACAGTGAGAGCCTGTCTCAAAAACAAACAAAACTCCCTAAGACAATGTCAGAACAGCAGCATCACCACCACCACCACCACGTGTCAACTAGTCCCTGCCCACCTATATGACCCCTGCCTGGCATATTATCAATCATTAGCCATGGACTAAGCTGCAACGTCCAAACAGATTGTCTTTGTTAGAGTTTTTATTGCTATGAAGAGACACCATGACCACTGCAACACTTATAAAGAAAACATTTAATTGAGGGGGCTTGCTTACAGTTTCAGAGGTTCAGGCCATTATCATCATGGTGGGAAGCATGATGGCATGCAGGCAGACATGGTGCTATAGCTGTAGCTATGAGTCCTACATCTTACAGGAAACAGGAAGTTGCCTGAGACACTGGGTGGTATCCTGAGCACAGGAAACCTCAAAGCCCACCTTCCTCCAACAAGGCCATACCCACTCCAACAAAGCCATACCTCCTAATATTCCACTCCTTATGAGATTATGGGGGACAATTACATTCAACATCCAAACAGATCAACCACCAAAAGGATCAGATGGTTTCTTTTGGTGGGTCTAAGTGCCTGGGGTCAGGATAGAGCAGGGTGGGAGTAGTGGGGGGCCAGGAAGGACATTCCGCATAAACGTGGGTGTGACTCTATGTGTCATCACTCAATGGGGCACTGGCATCATAAATGCTCTTTTAATTCCCAAAGGGTGAAGGTTCCCTCTAAACGTGGTGTCATCACTCAATGGGGCACTGGCATCATAAATGCTCTTTTAATTCCCAAAGGGTGAAGGTTCCCTCTAAACGTGGTGTTTCCTCAGAGCCTCTGGTGGTCCGGCTTCTCGATGTGGGCCTTCAAAGGCCAAGCAACATCACAGCTTTAGCCAGCCTTGATTTCTCTTGTAGCCTC
Organism: Onychomys torridus; assembly: GCF_903995425.1. Classification (NCBI taxonomy): domain Eukaryota; kingdom Metazoa; phylum Chordata; class Mammalia; order Rodentia; family Cricetidae; genus Onychomys; species Onychomys torridus. Next base: position 109,919,741 of record NC_050451.1, on the reverse strand, counting down.
TGACTTTGTTTTCAATGAACTGCTAAATTTGGGACTCTAGCTTCTAAATTCCCAAAGTTTAACAGAAGGCCTTGAGCAACACGAGTTATGTTTGGTCGGTCTGTGTAAGAAATCTGGGGAGAAAAGTATAAGCAAAAAAAAGGAAGCACAAAGAGAAGGAAAAGACACACTCAAGCAGAAGACCCACATATTAGTTCTCACCACCCGGAAGTGGGTCAGAGCCCCTAAACTTACTCTCATTTCCACCAGACAGTCTTAAGACAATGTTTTATTTACTTACTTTCTTGTCATTAAAAGTAAGCCATGTGAAGAAGAGACGGGCAATGAGAGCCCACAAAGGAGACACCTGACTGACTCCTTTAAGGTAACCCACCTTACTTCCCTTCCCTTTCATGTATACCCAGTAAGAGCTACAATTTTGTACCATCTGAGTGTTTGTTTGAAAAGCTTTGAAGATCCTGACTGTCCACAGAAAACAACCCCATCTCAAACCACATTCAATGTTAGATATAATCTTCCATGTGCATTTCTACCCTACAGTGGGTAAGACAGATTCTTTTTCACATTAAGATTGTTCGATCGCAAGATAACCAAAGTGTGATTGATGTGTTGTACAGAGCAAGTAACAAAAGTCAGAGAACAGGCCCAGTGAGGGTTTCAACAGCACACACCTGTGGAGACTGAGAGAGAGAGAGGGACCAGTTAATTTGCTCTTAAATAGCTTGAAAAAAGAGCAAATGATAAACATGTGAAGTGTGAAAAAATACAACTGGCAGAAGCAGGCTCTTTCTATTTTAATCATGGCTGAGTCGGACCATGCTTTTGAGAATCAAGGTACATCCTAGTGGTTATGACTCATTACTATGATTCATGAAACTGCAGGAAATGGAGAAGTACTGGAACAGAGATGGCTGTAAAGCTCTCAGCAGAACTACAAGAAGAACTTAAATAATGTCCAATATGTAAGCAACATTTGCTTTAGGGGAAATAAAGTATTAATGTGTAATGAAACTGGTCAAATTAAGACTATACACAGTGGCCTTAATCTTTCAGTCTTGCACTAAAGTAGTTCAGGAGATCATGGCAGCACTTCACTAAAAATGTGCAAGCACTGGGAGCTGGAGAGATGGCTCAGCAGGTAAAGTTTTTGCTGTGCAAGTGTGAGGGCTGCCATGTGGGTCCCCAGCACCCCCACATTAACACCTGGAGGCTGCCTATAACACCAGTACACAGAGACAGAGACCAGATCCTCTGAGTAAGCCAGCTGGCTAGAGTAGGCAAATTGGCAAGATCAATGTTCTAACTGAGAGACCCTGCCTCGATACATGATGATGGTTCTCCTCAAGAATCTAGAAAGGCATCAGTGTTAGCCTGGGCCTCAACACACATGTGCATCCCCCACAAGTATGCTCAAACACATTAAAAAATACACAAATGTGCACACACATTTAACAATTTTTATGCACTAAAACAAATTAAATACCCCTTCTATACCAAGCCAAACTTCCTAATTCCACTCTTGCAGTCTTTCATAACATCTCATATTTAAATAGAACTATGACAGGAGGAAAAGGTCAACACAAAAGAGCAAGGAAACAAGAGTAATCTCAAAGCATACCCTGAGGCCCAGCTGAACCCCTCATCCTTCTAGGCAGCAGGTGAGCCCTCCTCATGGGCCACCAAATGGAATCAAAGGAATGCTGTTCTCAGCTTCCTGTGGCTCCTGGTAAGCTGGCGATGCCTTTCCCTGCACCTAGGAAAAGGATTTAGTTCACACGCATCTACGTGAGCAGTTGAAGACACAAACTGATCTCAGGTGGTGAAACGGCGTCCTGAGTCACTCATCAACCTCTCCTATAACCACGGAATAGTTTAGAATTATATATGCAGAAGCATGGACAATCATGGAAGAATAAACAACACAAGAAGAGATAAAAACTGTTCCAACTAATAGAAATCTACTTATAATAAACTAAACTCAAGCCAAAGTCAGCTTTCCAGGAAAGCATGAATAGCTTTTAGTTTCTAAGACAGCAAATAAAAAATAACGTATGTTTTACACCAGTGGTTCCTAACCTTCTTCATGCTACAACCCTTTAATACAGTTCCTCATGTTGTGGTGACCCCAATCATAAAATCAGTTTGTCAATACTTCCTAACAGTGATTTTGCTACTGTTACGAATTGTAATGTAAATATTTGATATGCAGGACATCTGACATGCAGCCCCTCTTGGGGTCATGACCCACAGGTCGAGAACCCCTGTTTTACACACTCTTCCTCCCCACCCTTGGTACTAGGGATTAAACCCAGGATATTATGCATGTTAGGTAAACACTCTATTACTAAGCACATCCCCAGCACTGCCCACTTGACCCCAAAATAAAAGAAACCACATATTAATTGCCAGAGTTAAGTAAAATTATTTCCTAAACACAGTATTTTTGATACATGATGCCTTCCAATGGTGAAAGTTTAAATACACACACACACACACACACACAGAGCTAATTAATTTTTATTACATTTATTTATTTGTGTGTGTGTGTATATGCATGTGTGCACATGCATATGCCTGTATGGAGCATGTTGTTCACTGAGCAACTTGTAAGAGTCTGCTCTCCCTTTCCACAATGGTCCCCGGACCGTTCGGCTTGGCAGCAAGTACCCACCAAGCCATTGGGTGAGCCCACCAATAGGTTTTGTAACATCACTTCACAATAATGAATGCCATCTGCACATTTCCTTCTGGAAGCATGAATTTTAACGTTTAAGTATTTTAGTTAGTATTAAAACCAAAAGGAAAAAAGAAAAAGGAAGTTGGCTCATCTATAGAGAAAAGGGGAGTCACATTGAGCATGAGGCATCTGGACAGACTGTGGGTTTGTGACCCTCAGACATGGACCCTGTGGTCAGTTCAGTGGTCAATGAGCACGGCGTTCACAGAGAAGGCCGTCGTTTCGTTTTTCCTTGTTGGAGACAGGATCTCATTCTGTAGCCTAAGCTGGCTTTGAACTCACAATCTTCCTGCCTCTACCTCTTGAGGGCTGAAAGAATATAGGAGTGCATCACCATGCTGTTTATAAATTAAGACCCCCTTTATAATCATCCTTATCTTTATACCATATTATATATGACAAATATATAGAAATGTCAAAATAAGAATGTGGGCTTTCTTAACAAAGCCAGAAAGAAACAG